>NC_084602.1:24400639-24765639 GCF_033807715.1 Cololabis saira
GGCTCCAAAGACTGAATGTGGTAATAGATTTATAGTTACAAAAGGTGGAGTTGAATTGGTATGGTTGGGATAAATGCTAGAAAATGCTAGAAATTATCATGATACATGTTTTAGTCCATACCACCCATCCCTAGCGTACATACACCGTTACGAACGGCTCAGAACCAGCCTGCACTTCTGTCTTCATTTGCTCTACATATAATGTGTTACACTTTCAAACGAGATGATTCTCGACAAATCAGAGGGTGCTTTGTATTACTTGTCCTTTTGTCTTTTAATCTGCCATCTGAACTAAAAAAAAAAGAAAAAAGAAGCTTTGATAAAAATAAGCTGATGGCAATATGATGGTTCAGTCCAGTTAAAGGTTGTGGGGGGGGCTGAACCTCTGGGGCCCTGTTAGGGGCCGTTTTTCTCCAACTGGAGCCTGGAGAGCACTTGACTTGGCTGAGGTGAGATTGCCGCAAGGCAGAAGTCTTCAGGGCCTGCTTGTCCTTCTGATAGCTGGCCATGATAGATCAGCTCCCGTCCAGCCAGAATTACTCTCTTTCCCCCTTCCATGTCCCGCTTCTCTTCCACCCTGTGCACTGGTCCTCTTTCTCTCTCTTCCTTTCTTATCTCCCTCCTCTCTGCCCCATATCTTCTCCTCCCTTTTATCTGCCATTTCTCTACCTCCACCTCCTTTTTTTCTCCCCTTTTCTTTCCCTCTCTCTGTCTTTTCTGTTGTCTGATTGAGGGTGAGTTACGAGGGGGCTGCAGCTGGAGGGGACCGCAGTGCCTCGTAATTACATCTCTTTTTATTACTCGTGCTAATGGCCCTCGGGGAGAGGGAAACAATAATAAATTAATAGAATATGAACTCCAGCTCAACAGAAATCTCCAGCATTTCATTTTGGAGCGTCCTGTGCTCTGGCATATGAAACAGAGCTCTGATTAATCTCTGCGAGGGGTTTGAGGCTGCCGTCTGTGGGTTCGGGCTGCCCCCTCCTGCCTTTCTGCTGCTGAGGGCTTTTGGAAAGATAAAGGAAGAGATGATGGTTTTTTTTTTTTGCTTCTGTTTTGGTTTCCAGCTTTTGAGCTATTAATGATGGTCGGTTGATGCAGTGATTGAGTCTAGTATCATTAGCACCTATATAAAATATATATTTTTACATATGTTTTGACTTTTTGTCTAGATTGATGTGTATCTCAGGTAGGGCTGTTCGATTAATCGATTTTAAATCCTAATCACGATTATGTAATTAGAACGATGTTAAAACGTGAAAATCGTAAAATCGATTTTTCACTTTTTTTTTTTTTTACCTTGTCTGCACACATATTAATGATTGATACCATATTAATGATTGATGGAAATACCTCTCAATACCTGTGACAAGTGCCCCATCGGAGAGGCTCTTTAGTGTAGGAGGGGGCGTTGTAACATGCCACCGGGCATCCCTCAAGACAGATGCGGTAGACCGGCTCGTGTTCCTTGCAAAAAACTTGCAAATGTGAATAGCAAATGTAATGACTGACATTACACACCTCTACCTCCTTCATGGGTTGCATTATTATTTAGCATGCAAAGACCCAGTTTAGTTTAATTAGAAAATGTCTTGTTTTATTTCATTGGAAATATAACTTACTGTATGTTTGCAAGTGCTGATTTGCTGATTTTTTTTTTCAGAGATAAAACTTTATATTTTATTATATTTTTTAAAACTTTTTTTCAACTTATTTTACAGAGTTTTGCACTTTATTCATTCATTTTTGGTTTAATAAGAGCAAAAAGTTTGCACTTAAAGCCCAATGGGGCAAATGTTCAATAAAAAAACAGCATATTTGAAATCATTTCTTTGCCTTTTGTCAATTCACAAAAAAATCGTAATCGTAATCGAAAATCGGATTTTGAGAGAAAAAAATCGAGATTTTATTTTTGGGCAAAATCGAACAGCCCTAATCTCAGGAAGGATCATGCTGGGTATGACATCAGGGAATTTTCAAACATATCATAAAAGATTTCAATCCATATCTGATCCATGTTGATCAGATCAAATCGAGAAAAACTCAACAAGTGCACTAATAGTATCTCTGCAGCTTTCTGTCTAAAGATTTTCAGACGTGAAGCAGCTGGTGCACTGAGCAGTGGAGTGCAAAAGGCCCTTCAAGCGCACAGACAGGCCGCTCTGATTTGGTCAATATTGTGTCATGTTTGGTCAAACCCCGCCAAGGCAGCGGGCTGGAAATGAAGATGTAAATATTGATATTTCATTAGAGGAAATCACCCAGTCTGACGGCACTTAACCGGGCCACCTTCAGAGTGCGGCGGCCGGAGCGCCGCGTGACCTGCCGAGTCGGGAAGTCACTTCATTACTCGATTAAATTGAGTGGAAAAAGGCAAGGCAACGACACGAGATCCCATTTGGAGCGATAATTTAGGCTTTGAAGAGAGGGGATGGAGCAGGGGGGAAAACACTACCTCTCCATCTCACAACACTGGATTAAATTCAAGGACTTTTAGCGTCAAAGGTAATTGTAGGCTGCTGGGCTGCAATGACTGCATATGGCTGAGAGGTGTCCGTTGTATTAGAGCAACTCTAAAGCCACTTCAACAACGCGCTGAACGAGGCCTTCACACAAGCTGTCATATCGGCAGCAGAGCTTTAGTTCCGCTTCAGTCCTCCCTGGCATTAAAAGGCTACTCAAAGCCTTGCCCAAGATTGGGATGCCAACCTCGTGCAGCAATCAGCACACATCCTTGCTTGCATGACACTTTGTCTGCATCCCACCCACATTCTGTCATGACATAATAGCTATGTATGCAGACAAGGAAATAACACAACAAAGTGTTTTAAGACGCTGTTTGGATGTGTAATAGCACGGGCCCTGATAAAATATGGCTTGACGGCTTCACTGATAATAGTCAAGTGTTTTGAGTGCTTTCAGCAGTTTGCTTTGTTGGGTCTAATTTGGGCTCTGACCAGTCCACCCGGGCACCAGCACCCTTCAGTTAGCACTCCCTTTCTACTGATTATTGATTCCCCTTCAAAATGTGAAGGCCCTCACATTCTGATCACAATCTGTTAATTAATGTATCCTTCAGCTCTTCCCCTGCCGTGGTCATCACCACGATAAGGGAAATTGAACACTCAGGTACTAGTCTCGCTCTCTCTTCTTTTCTCTCTCTGTCTCTTCCTCTGCCTCATTTCTCCATCACTTTGTCTCTTATTCTTCTGGAGCGTGTGTTTTTCACGGTGTCCAGGCGAGGGGCAGATAAACATCAGGCTGGTGAGCGCCCCCCATAGTAAGATCATTTATATTTAAGGGAAGGGAAAAAAAAACCTTGGATGTGGTTGCCTGTGAGGGGGCCTGGTCAATACCGTAATCTATTGCCTCTTAATCGCACAACGGCGGGAAGTGTGGCAGCAGCAAACTTGTAAAAAGCAATCATATTAATCAGGGGCGGAGCTGGAGAGCAGAAAGCGCTGCCTGCAGGGGCACCGTGCAAAGGGGGGGTGTAGGTGGAAGATGGAGGGGAGTGAGTGAGTGAGGAGTGTTGTGGGGTTCATACAGTTTATTGACAGCTAAAGGCTGGTTCAAAGAAAAAAAAAAAAGGGGATGAGATGGCTATCTGGCTGTCTGCCCCCTCACTCTCTCCTGCTCCCTTTTTGGCTCAACTCTCTTTAATTTGTTTGAATTTCTCACAGCTCATCTGTGGGGGATCTAGCAGCTTTTTTCCCCCTTAATTTAATCTTCTATTCTGAGCACATGTAGAGGTGTTGGAGAGGAAGTGACAGCGGTTTGAGCTCCCCGTGCCAGGTTCAGCTCATCCGACTGTAGAACGAGGATCTGTGGCCGAGCAGGTCTTGCAAGGGCCGAACTCGAAACCACGTGACCCCGGTTCTGTGTGCGTGTACGTTTATGTTGTGCGGATTTATGTGCATACATATAGATGTCACGATCCCCGACGTGCACTTGTGTCTGTTTGGTTTCCCGGCCGGCGCTTTGGTGCGCAGGTTCTGGTGTGTGTTTGTGTGTGTCCCGTCGTCGCCTCCTCCGGTTACACGGTACATGTCATGTCCTCAACCCTTCCAATGAGAATGTGTCTTGGTGCTAATCCCCCTAACACCAGTAGAAGAGTGACAGGATACAAGGGGGTAACCACATGGCTTTGTGTATCCCAGACCTTTGCACCGATTTTCTGTCCGCACTTACAGTAAAGCCCACTCAAGTGCTCTGACACGGGCTTCAAAGAGCACCTTCCACTGCGCATTTAAAGCTGGGCGCATGTGCCTCAACGTGAACGCTCGGCTACCTTGGCACAGCAGATCTAGTCCTTTACTTTAAAAAAAACAAACTCAACTTTAATTGGAAGTGCAGTTGTCTCCTATTTTTTTTTAACTTTTCCTGGTTTTCCCCTCCAGGCTTCTCCACTCTCTCCCTGGGAGACCAGATGAGCTTACTGCAGAGTGCCTGGATGGAGATCCTCATCCTCAGCATCGTGTTCCGCTCGCTGCCGTACGAAGACGAGCTGGTGTACGCCGAAGACTACATCATGGACGAGGAGCACTCGCGGCTCACGGGCCTACTCGACCTCTACGTCTCCATCCTGCAGCTGGTCCGCAAGTACAAGAAGCTCAAAGTGGAGAAGGAGGAGTTCGTAACCCTCAAAGCCATCGCTCTCGCCAATTCAGGTGGGACATCACGCTGACAATCAGGGCCAGTTTAGAGTTTAGAGTTTATTAATTTAGCACAAAAAGATGCATGAAGCACTGCGCAAGGAGGGAACGAAGTTCTATAGCGAACTTGTACAAGGTTCCACCCCTGTCAAAAAAACAAAACAAAGGACAAGCAGACAGCATGCATGAGCTAAACAACAACCAAAGACAAAGATCAATAGCAACAGGAATTCAAGTACTTGAAACAACTAATAGTAAAAAACACAAAGAAAGAACAAAAAATGTGACAAAAGCAGAACAATGAGAAAGAATATATAATTAAAGGTCGATAAAATTAAAGGTCGAGTAGAGAGAGTAAATTAGGTTCCTGTGGAAAGTAAAAATCCCTTTAGGTTTTTTTTGAAAATGCATTGGGATGCATTCAGTTTCTTATCCATCTCTGTTAATTCAATGTTTTCCAATGCACTTATTTTATTCCACAATTTAAGATTTTTCCATTCGACAAGTATTTATTTATTTCCCGTTTATTTTTCTAATAAATCAGATGAAAATCCATTGTTATACAAGTTGAATTACTCCATAAGATTGTCAAATACAATTCTACATTTAACATTTCATTCATAAGACAAAAGGTTTCCCATGATTGCTGCATATTATGCAAGTAAAATATAGTTTATTTTATTTTTGAAATTAAAGTGACTGAAATTGTTAATATCCCCTTTGCCATGTGTGTCATTCGGGATATTTCACTTTTTCCTGATTGCACCTCTCAGTACAGTGGAAAACTGGGTTTTCTATTATACAGTTTCAGAAATATCATATCATAGTTTTTCAGGTCTTTTTCAGGGTAACCTTTAGTTTGCAGCATGGGATGGAGAGATAGAGGGACGATAAGGACAGGCTATGAGAGAAAGGCATGGAGGTTTGAGGGTTCTTTTTTTTTTAATTGAACACCTTCCGTCGGTGGTTTTTCTCCAGCGCTCCGGCTCCCTCTTCCTTCCCCATCTCCATAACAGTAGCTGCCGGGCACGGCAGCCACGGGAGATAAATTTAGCATTTCATTAGGAGCACGGGGGCTGTCAATAAAATGTGTTAAGTCGAATGGAATGAGTACCAGGGAGCAATAGGCCTCGTTTGTTCCAATGCGAAGACGCGCCGCCGCTATTGACAGGGGCCTTTAGAGAAGGCAGGACCTGTCCCGCTCTGATCAATGCACGCCTGGGTCACCGGGCCGCTCTCTCTTGTTTTGTCCAGGGCTGAAAAATGAAAATGCTGATGTTGGGACTTTGCTTTCAGACAGCAGAGCTTTTGGGAGGGAGGGAGAGAGGGAGGGAGGCTGGGGGAGGGAGCATGGACGGGGATTGAGGAGTGAAGAGGAGGAGGAGGGTGCCCCGAACGTCAGAACAAGGTCTCGGGGAGATCGCTCTCCTGGGAGCCCCTCTGTCTGACAGCTGTGAAAATTCATAGCGATTGATTTTGTAATTAGCAGTTTATCAATTGGATCGACATGGGCTCACTGATGGATTGCAAGGAAATTGTTTCTTCAAAGTTGTTTTTTTTTGTTTGTTTTTTTTTCCTCTGGTGGCCAGCGTGTTTTCCTGCTCTCTTTTCCCTCCCATCTGTTGAGATGTCTTCATTTCTCAAAAAACATTCCATTAAAACAGAGTTCACATTAGATTCCATGCTCGCAATTGTATAAAATGTGAAAAGTACAAAGAAAATGTTTCATTGTTTAAATGTAGCTGATTGGGAGGTTTCTGTTAAAAGAAGTGGAGTTAATTATATCAGATCATTTCCTCGTCTTTTCCTTTTGTTCTCCCATCCTCCCTCTGTCAACCCCCCCCCTCACACACACACACACACACATTCACTTTACAAAACGACCTACTTCATTTTACCACTGTGGATTTGAAAACCGTCAGGGTGAGAAATGTCTCAAGGTCTTGGGAATACAGTTGTTCCAGTCAATGAATTTGGGGCGAAGTCTCAAATCTGTTTTGCCTTTTATTGTCCCGCGTGGTAAAATATGCACCGCCAAGGTGAGACGAGTCATGGCAGCCAATGACACGCTGCCTCTGGAGTGCAAAACGTTAGTTAACCAGTGAGAGGAATTGTGACCCCAGACTGTCCCTGAGAGAGGCTGGGAAACGGAGCTGGAACAGGAAAAAAAAAAAAAAGACAAGATACGCAGTAGGATCAGACAAAAAACATAGATAAATAAATTAACCAGACTGAAACTGCAGAATGCTCTAAAGTTGGACTGGGGGAAGGAAGGGATTTGAAATTCAGAGCCGGTTTTTGTTGTTCACAGTGCAACAAAACAAGCCAGACTCTGTTTTAATATGGACAAATATTACAAAAGCACAAACCTGCAAGGAAGCTGTTTTTCTGCTTTGAGAAAAGGAAATGAATTGAAAGAAAAAGTTGTGCTACTTTGTGGTTTCCAATTCTCTTTTAGTTCTTTCTTTTTCCTTTTTTTTTTTTTAGTATAATTTGTCCTTTGGACGAGTAACCCACACAGCAATGATTGGGTGCAATTCATGGCATTGTTACTGCAGGATAGCATTGATTTTCAGTCTCGCTGGTCAAGGACCGCTCTGCCCAGCCCATCAAAGAATAAATGTATAAATAAAATGAAGAGGATGACTTTTTTTTTCGTTTTCCTGTTTTATGATGGGTTTTTTTATATATCTTGTCAGAGTGTGAGTTATACTGATAATGTGTTTCTTAGCTCAGTACTACTGACAAGAGCAGTAGAGATCAATCATCGGTTTTAATTTTGTTGTTGAAAAATCCGTTTCTCATGTCTGCCGTTATATTACCACTGTCTCCGAGCACAAACTGTATTTTTTTTTTTTTAACTTCCTTTTTATGTATTTGAAAATCCATCATGCTTCTTTCATTGCTCTCGCCCTTGCAGACTCCATGCACATAGAGGACATGGAGGCGGTCCAGAAGCTTCAGGACGCTCTCCACGAGGCCCTGCAGGACTACGAGAGCAGCCAGCACCAGGAGGACCCCCGGCGGGCTGGCAAACTGCTCATGACCCTGCCCCTGCTGAGGCAGACGGCCACTAAGGCCGTGCAGCACTTTTACAGCATCAAGGTGCAGGGCAAGGTGCCCATGCACAAACTCTTTCTGGAGATGCTGGAGGCCAAGGTCTGATCGGCTGGAAGCTGATTGGTCCGCCGCCGCGTTGAGGATACTGAGAGTGACTTGAACCAAGGCTGAGGGGTTCTTAGGAGAGTCAGGCGCCTACTGAGTGTGCAGGACAGGACAGAGACAGCGCTCCTCCGGGAACCCTGGGACACTAAATTAAAAAAGAAAAAAAAAAGAAAATGGGAAAAAAAAAATGCAACACTTGGTTATTAGTATAAATATAAAAATGATGCAGATTAATTTAAAATATATAAGAAATACTATGTACAGTAAAATCTTTTGTTAATTGTCAGTGGTCATGCTGTAAATGACCCTCAACATCTTCAGAATAAGTAGTTGTCAGATCTTGATGACAAGCTAAAGAACATTCTTTTCTTTTTTTTCATAAAACTAAAAGTTCCTAAAAATGTGTTCTGAAGAAAATGAAGGTGTCAACGTCCGAAAGAGACTGCCTGGACTTGACCAGGACATGTAAATATTTATTATTTGGAAGGCTGAGTGTACAGTTCAAAGTCTGGTAAACCTGACATTTTCTGTTTTTCTCCGGGGGCGGGAAAAAAAGAGCAAAAATTTGGGGAAGGTTGTTGCATAAATGTGAACTCTTTATTGGTTTAAATGTCCTTGAATATACCTCTCCAGAGCTGTAAGCAGTGTGATCTTTGTGGATCTGTCTCAGACTGGAAGACTTGCTGGCCCCATGTTTAACCAAACTGGCATAGGCAGGTAAAAAGAAAAAGAAAAGGAAAAAATAAAAAAAAGACAGTCGTCTTATTCTGTAGTAATGCGGCAATAATAGAGGGAGCTGCTGGGAAGATGGGCTTAATTTCCTATAGTTCATGTGCTTTTCATTGCTGCTGTCTCTTAAAGACCATACCTTTGAGGATCCCAGTCGCTCCTGCTGATTCACACTCGTGTTTCCCCCTCTCCTGGAGTGCTTGTGTTGGTTCCCCCTCGTACGCTGCTCCCCTAATTTGGTCGCTGGTTAAGCCCGTGGAAATTGACATGCAAATAGATGACCTGATCCAGCATAGGTGAAAGGTAATCAGCAAGTTCACTTTGGCGGTTTCAAAGGATTTATGCTGAGTGGCAGAAGTCCACGAGATTCTATGTTCAAACAATCAGAGGTTCATATGTCAAGCAGGGCTATTTTGGGCCACGTTTAAGCCTGTGGCAGAGTCATCCCACACACAGGGAGCAAGGTGTCCAGCATCTGCTCGCACCGTTTTAGGCACCTCCCGTCTTTTAATAGCCTGCGCCTGCATTTACAGGGCTTGAACCAAACGGAGGTAAATGGCAGGTGCCAAGCCAGGGTGGTGGCACTTCACACTGGGTTTATTTTTACCCAGCAGGACCCTGTTGAGAGCGCAACCTCGCCGCCAGGAGTACACGTGAACGCTTCTTCTTGACCTCATGTTGACACGGTGGCCGAATCAGAGCAACACCCTTCGTACCGGCTGCAGGAGGCGGGAGGGTTACGCCACCGAGAGGAGAAGTCGGGATGCCCGAGCATGCACATGTGAACAGATATGCAAGAAACAAAGTGTCAGCATGCCTCAAAGGTTAACAGCGGCCTGGCAGCCTGTGTGTACAAGGTGTGATCTCTGGTGGGAGATCTCGCTCTTCCCTTCTCCTCATGTTTAGCTACAGGCCCATTATGTTGAGTGTGAGTAATACCCCCGGTCCCGTCCCCCCGCAGAGTCCGACCACAGCTCTCCACGAGGGAGAGAATGCACTGAATTCTGTAGGATTTTATGTGACACGATAAATTATGGCTCTGTCCCAACAATATGATACTGTGATCAAAGGAATCCCTGACATAGCGCAGGGTAAAGTTGCCACTGTGCTGGTGATATCAAAGGACAGTAGCGATCGAGCGGGCCCATATGCCTTTTTATACAGCAGCCTGATTGGCCACGCTGTAACCTAAATTACTTTACTGTTGTGCAATACAGCAGGGACCAATTCTGACTGAAACCATGCTAAAAGCATGCTTTTTACTTAGATTTGGGTGACTATATGCTGTTAAGTGACATACTCTAAACCCCTTTAATTGCTATAATGTATCCTGTATATCAGAAGTATATTTGATTTGCTCTCGTTTCAGTAAAGGTGCAGCATAAATTAAAATTTTTGCAATAATTCTTTTTTTTTTTTTACAAATATTTTATAGAGGCCCAAGATGATCATCAAAAAGAATCGCAATGTTTGTTTTTTTTCTTTTATCCCTTCAACATGACACTGTTTGTGTAAAAGACACTATGTCTCACGTTACAGGCTGTCTACATGTGTACTGTAAATATATCAGCGTCAATACAGTAGGTTGCCGTAATACCACTGAAAATAAAGTACGCAGCGCCCTGCTGACTGCTACCTCATTATCATATTGTCGATATTTCTCTCATTCTGTTATTCTCATATCAAGAACATACCTGAGCCATGGACTGTATGTTTTTATTCAAAAGTAAAGAGAAAAAAAAAAAAAAAAAAAGTTTCTCCCTGAGAGCTCCTGCCAAAACGTTTGTTAGTGTAGTTCCAGCTCTTCTCATCCCATCCATTCCTCACAGACCTGTTTGTAAAGCAACAGCATGCTTCATGATGGCCACGTGACTTGTGACCCCCATTTTGGTTACTGAGTGGGTGTTGATATGAACATCAGTGTGTCAGAATTGGTCCCTCGATGACAAATTGCAGACAGGAGCAGGTAACTGATTTCCTACTTCTGTGCTATGAGTATATATGGTGTGAAATATATCATTTGGCAATAGTGTACATTGATATCTCTGATTGTTGAATCAACAATATCTGTAACTTCTGTTTTTGATTTTCAACACGGTAAAGGATCAATGAATTAAATACTCACTGAACTCTGTGATTCTTTATTTTGTGTTTCGACTAGAGCTCTGTGTATGTCAATTTAAATTATTTTGAATTAGATTTGTAACACCTTCTCTAAACTAGCAGCTTTGTGATGCAAGTAGGGCTGGGCGATTTTGGACAAAAATAAAATCCCGATTTTTTTCTCTGAAAACCCGATTTTCGATTTCGATTTCGATTTTTTTGGTAAAACTTCAAAAGACAATGAAATAAATTGTTTCAAATATTTTATCTTTATTTTTAAAGAAAAATAGCAAACAAATTTCCCTATTGGGAATGAAGTGCAATTGAAAGATACTGTAAATCCTCCTTGAGTTTAGTAAAGTGACAACATTTACAATTTTCTTGACCAAACTAAGATGACTAGACGAGCTCTGTCTGTCATCAGCCAGCTGCAAAAAAGGAAAATCGATTTTCCGATTTTCCTTTTTTAACATCGATTTTGATTAATAAATCCGATTTAGGGCCGCTCGGTGGCGCAGTGGGTTAAGCGGCGGCTCATATACTGAGGCTACAGTCCTCCTCCTGCAGCGGTCGCGGGTTCGAATCCAGCCCGCGCACCTTTGCTGCGTGTCTTCCCCGTTCTCTCTCTCTACCCCTTTCCAGTCTGCATCTCAATAAAGGGCCACTAGAGCCCAAAAAATCTTTAAAAAAATAAAAAAATAAAAAATAAATCCGATTTAGATTTTAAATCGATTAATCGCACAGCCCTAGATGCAAGTAGAGAGTCTGCTAAGTTAATAATCCAGTGAGGCGACTCTTAACCTAACCCTGCTCTCTCTGCTTGGTGTAAATAGTCATTCTGCTATGCCCAGTCTCACACACACACACACACACACACACACACACACACACACACACACACACTGAATGGTGTGGAGCTCCCAGAAGACCAGAGATTGGTAGCAGCAAGTGAAGCAAGCCAGTGAAAGATTCACCCAGGCCACCCAACCATCCAGCAATCAACCATCGCCACTGCAGGGCCAGGGACTGTTGAAAATGGATCCGTCACAGGAAACAGGCAGACAGACACGCTAACGCGGATGGTGGTGGGGGAAGTGAGGGACCGCGGCTCCATTATTTCAGGAAGCTGATATTCCAGGGAGTTAAAGTATTCCCTTTTCTATATAATTATAAGAGCCAATTTCCCTTTTTGAAATAATGTCTTGCCAGCCAATTAATTGCAATAATCGTGTAAGTGGAAACAATGGCATCATAAGGCAAGAAAGGAGATGAAGTAAGTGAGGGTGAAGGGAAAGAAAAGGGAAATCTAGAGCACCCCGATGCTGTGTTTTTAAAAAAGAAACGAGCTGCTTGCTTCTCATGCAAATCATCCAGGTGGACCAGATATTGCCATCAATAAGTTCCCCACTGATACAGTAGCCAGGCAATCATTTACCTCCATTGACAGGTCAAAACACCTTTGATTAGAGTTACGAGGCATCTCATCAAGATGCGGCCCCTCTCGCAGCTGTATGACTGCTGTGTATTGCTTAAGTGTGTTTCATTATTCCCAAAGCAACGTTGATGATGGTGAGGGAAAGGATTACACGTCAGGGTGAGTGATTGGGTTTGAACAGAGCTGCTGCATACACTTTGTATCAACCCGGAGCTCAAATTACACTTAGGTTGAAAACGGAGCACGTAAATGCCCAGGAGAGCTTGTGGCACAGAAATAAAGAGTGGGCCACCATCTTTCCTCCTCTGTCTCTCTCTCCAACACACATGCTCACACTTTTACACTCTTTCCTTTGTCAAATTTTACTTTGACCTCACCATCAACCCCCCCTCCCCCCTTTCTTTCACCTCCCCACCATCTCCCTCTTGTTTTTGAGGCACAACCATCCTTTATAGGCATTCTTATTGTTCCACTGATTCTGTTATGTGTATTTATTGCTCCATTTGTGAAATTGGAGGCACCGGCTGACAAGCCTATTACTATTCAATAACAGGAGCTGGGCATTTTCACAACCGTAGAGCAATCAACGTCCCAGACAGAAACGTTACGTCACATCAATTTCAGAAGACAGGCAGTTTTCTATATCGTTGTCATGTATTATATTGGAGAGGAAAATTCTTCTGGCCCCGGCCGAGGAAATTGTGAATGCCAGCAAGTCAACAACAACATGACCGATCTTGAACAAAAGGGTAATGTAATGAGCTTAAGAGTAGATCTGTTTCCTAATAGTTTCTGGTTACTGCTGTGCTGTACCTGTCCCACTAGCAGTATCTGAACCGTGCATCCCACACCTCTGACCCTGCCCGGGACTGATCAATAGGCTGTCAAAGTGCCGAGCAGCCGCACAGACCGGGCCATCTGAGATTTTTTCTCCCCCCCCCCCTTCTGTCATTGTCCGTCTTCACTGTTTTAAGTGCATTTATCGGGTTACACTCCTGCGCCGCATAATGTATGGATGACCGCAGTCCTGAGAACACATTCATGAGACCTTTATCCCAGTTTGACTCATTCCTCTGGCTACATTTTACTTTGGTTTGATCCAGTCCAACTCTGAAAGGAGAAACCTTTTTTTTTTCCTCTCCATAATTAAGGTTGAAACACCAACTCTCTGCATCTGGAGCAAAAATGGAACATTTTAAGTTTAACTGTTTCTTTTTTTTTTTTTTTTTTTTCTCCCTTGTCTGCACACATATTAATGATTGATACCATGACGGTAGAAACCAAAAGTATATATATGTGCATTATTACTATATTTAATATATATACATATATATACGCATACATATGCGTACACATACATAAATATACACATACAAACCCAGTGATTTTTTTTTTTTTTTTTTTTTTTGGGGTGACGACATCCACTGCCAATCCAGGAAGCAGGAACACACGGAGACACACGTCAAGCACTGGAAATCTGCAAAAAAAAAACACAAACAAAGCACGAAACCGGCTCGGAGCCAACCAAAACAATAACAGCAATCGACCTAAATGTTGAGATCTGATCGTCGCAGTCTGAGCTAAGCTATCGCTACCGCTACCTAAACCCAAAAACTAGAGAACAAGCCTGTCTATGTGTGTGTGTGTGTATGTATATGATCATGTGTGTGTGTGTGTGTGTGTGTGTATATGCGTGTGACTAAGTGACTATGTGTGTGTGTGTGTGTGTGTAATAAACCAGTTTAACGAAAAGTTTAACTGTTTCGATAAAAAGGTGAAAAATCAAGGTTTCTTTCAGTCAGCACTATTTGCAACCACTACAGAAATTAAGCAAACCTTCAAAATCTCTTGAGAGCACGTCCAAATGGACATAAATGAAGAGTTAAGATTCAACTACCCCACCAGCGCTGTAGAAAAAAATAAAAAAAACTGTTAATTTTGTGTTTTCCAAAACTGTCGGAACACAAGCGCTGTGAGTGGGCTGCTGGGTAATAAACTGCAAAAACACACACACACAGATAACTGCATGTGAAGGGTTTTGTTCCTTCATTTGAGATTTATTTACCCAACTGTATCTTTATCTGCGCTGCTCACTGATACGAAGCTGCGGGGGGAGCAGAAATATTTCCAACTATCTGCTGAATGTATCTTCTTCCAGCCAAGTGAAAACGCCGCTGTGAAATGTGCATGCGTGAGGAGCGGGGCCCTCTCTCCCTGCTGTTTTATTGCCTCTGCCATGTATTCACACGTTCTTATGGGCTTTTCCAATTTAACCACTGGTTTGGAAATAATGAAGGGAGATAAGGAGCATCGATAAGCATGGATACGTCCATCAGTTGGAGAAAAACTCACACAGCATGCTGTGTGAGCTCACTTCACAGGCTTTTAACACAATTACAGTATTATTATTTTATGTCAGGCCTACGTTTTGAGTCGTATTAAGACATTTGTTTCATCCGAGTGTGCAGCTGGTATTTCTCTGTTATGAGAGCAAGTGAGTATTTCATGTATTTTTAACTGTTTAAACTCATTTTTTACACTTTTTTAAATGTGTTTTCTTTACCAGCAAACACAGATGTTGTTATATTTTTTCAGATGATTACATTTTTTATTATGATGCAGCTTTATCACCGCGTGAAGAGTTTTAATCTGTGTTATTCTTGTTGGTGAAGCTTGGGAATTCCAGTACTGAGGTTTCCAGGGGTCCAAGGACCAGGGAGATAATGGCCGGGCTCAGCCCCAGAGGGAAGCCGCAGATGGGCCTGACCTTTTCTGCGTGTCAAGCAAAGGTTAGAAATCTCCACTGGCCTTAAAGCAAATGCACTTGTTTGCCATAATGGAGGAGCCCCCTGCCTTTTTTTTTTGAGCCAAAGACCAGGTCTGGTCCCGAGAGACTTGCCTCTGATGGAATTCTTTCTCTCTCCATGCACGCACGCACTCACGCACACACACACACACACACACACACACACACACACACACACACACACACCCATCGAGTACACTGTCTACTGCCTGCTTTGCTATGTAATTTAATTCAAGTGACTGTCAGGTTTTCTT
This sequence comes from Cololabis saira, assembly GCF_033807715.1. NCBI lineage: Eukaryota > Metazoa > Chordata > Actinopteri > Beloniformes > Belonidae > Cololabis > Cololabis saira. The sequence goes on from NC_084602.1 coordinate 24,415,787, forward strand.
TTTTTCTTCTTTGTATCACACACACACACCAAATGATGTATGTTCTATGAGGATAAATAATATTTCAAGTTACAAAATGTGCTGCATCATATATATTACAACTATCTTTATTATCACTCATCATGTCATCTCAGTGGGAGATCAACGGAGAGTCAAACAGTCAAAACCGTGATGATAATGCATGTAAAGTGAGTGGAAGATACATGATCAGCTTCATAAGACCTCGGCACAGAAATCGCCCATCCCTTATCCTCATATAAGAGAGACTATAGAAATCTCATAAATATTGGTGGGGCCTATAGACATGTTGTACACCATATACTGCACATGACCGCTCGTAATTCACACATTTATATTCATAAACGTGATTTTGTATTTAAAATATGACTCATAAAGCATGATTTATGGAAATTGACAGATCATATGTGATTCCTGAATTAAATATCATATAGATCACATGTTTTATGTCCTTTCCTCTCCTCGCCTGAGAACGGAGCCTTGACCATGCAGGTAATTTACAGTGTTATGGGATGAGTGCAAAACATGCTGTAAATAAATAAGACTCGACTCATTTCATTTTAGCACAATGGTGGAGCTTGGATCAACCCCCTCCTCTGCCTCCACTCCCTCCACCCCCTCTCCCATCCCAGCACACCCCACCCCACTGCTCCATTGTAGCAGTCTCTTCAGTGGGTGCATCTGTATATCACCCGGAGAAGAGGGGACTGCAAATGGGGCAGCAAGCGACACTAAGCAGTCCATTTGCTAATTTCAATATGGTGACCGTCTGCGTGGGTATGGCCTTGGGCACGGTAGAACCGGCCCCCCAACCCCCCATTAGTTCACCAGCGCTCTCCCAGCCGTGTCCCTTTGACCTTGCGCTCAAACAGACCTCATACACACATATTGACATTCTAAGAAACGATGCACAAACCGCGTCTGCGTTCCCAGCCTCTGATAGATTTCCGCAACAACAAATCTTGTCAATATTTTTACACAAAATATAGCATATTTCCAGTTTGTTACCTATGTGTGATTAAAATATTACATATCAGCAGTCGTTTTAGGACACTTTGCCGTGTAATGAGCACCGTTAGTGTGCTCTATTGCGCGCCTTTTCACAGCCCCTAGCTGAATTGCTGTGATTTGCTCAATAACTTTCTACAGTGTTATGGCTATGATCATTGCCCAGCTGCACGGCATAATATCAGATGGGAAAATTAAGTGTGCTTTCATTCTAATAACAAACATGAGGCTGTTTTTTTTTGTTTTCCCCCCATATAAAGTCCTTACTCTTTGATCAGATAACATCGTCATTGTTTTGTCCTCGCAGTCCAGCACATCTGACTGACGCTATTTAAAGCTTTACTGGCCTATGAATCGTGATTAAAACATCTCGGGTGAAATGTTTTATGGCTGTTGCAGTTTGTGAACATCCACAGCCTCCTAACATACCTGCTTCCTCTCTCACCTTCACTCTCGTTTAATCTGTGCAGATGTGAGCCACAGTGTGTGTGAGTGTGTGTGTGTGTGTGTATGTGAATGAGGAATAGGTGTTGGAGCAAGAGCAGAGGGAATATTACACAATCCGCTGTGCATTATTGTAATTAGATTTCCCAGGATAGCTCAATTAAGTCATACTGCTCCGGGGACCCGGTGGTTTGTGGTTTGACACTCCCTCACATGGGGTCCGGTGTGTTAAGTAAAGCAGAGAACTAAAATGGACACCGGGTGAGGCAGAAAAAAGTCTTCGCCCGTGTTTGTTTTTCCTGATGGTTTGCTTACACAGGAGGCAGTTAAAGGTAAAGTCTGCAGAGAAGCTCAGCTGTTGCAGAATGATGGACAGCACACAGTTGCCCCAAGACAGCCTGATAATGTAACGTGATGCATATTGTAATGAGAAGAGCTCCATCTATGGACCACCTGTTGAACTGCATTGGAAAGACAGAGAGGACGCTGGTTCCTCCTGTGTCTTAGAGCAAAAAGCTTGAGGGTGGTAAATAAATAAATTCAAAGCTGTTTTTAGTTGCTTTGGAATAAATCTGATGGACACTCAGTATTACTGTAGAGGTCAGCTTTAAAGGGCTGTCCTGGCTTTCTGTGATTATTTATTTGTATGAATGGCAACAAACATGAATATGTTTGGAGGAATTGCATGTCATATGTGGTGACAAAGGGAGATTCAGCACTTTTGATGATATGTGGTTACATTACTGGTCTCAAGGCTGGCGCCGAGTTTAAATGCTCCAGTAACATTTCCTTTTATTTATATCCGCAGACCTTGGCTGAAATAAATGAGTTGAGACAAGTGTGAGGGGCCGATGTTACGAACAATTTCTTCCTGACATCAGGAAACGAGTGCGCGCGAGACATTCAACTCTTTCACTGCCAGTGGCTGACAGGCCGTCCCAGCTTGGCAGCGGGAGGCCTCTTAAAAAGATTCAATGTCGGCATCAACGTGAAAGTCGTTGTGTCATTATCTTAAATCTTAACTATCCAGCAGGATGAAAGTGTGAGAGACAACCATATCTGTCAGGGGTCGGCAGGAGATGTTTTATTCTCTGTGTACAGTGAGCGCCCCTCTCACACGCTGAGATTAGCAGTCCCAACTGAGGAAGTCACTCTGCAAGGGTCATTCTGCAGCCTGTCTTCAATTTACTGCCACTTTTAATATTCTGTCATAGTTAAACATTTTATTGCCATCTTTTACGACCATATCCTTATGTCCCGTGCTTATGAACTTTTCTATGCAAATCACTCACTTGAATCAAAAATGGAGTCGTGAGCTCTTTGTTTTTAGGCAGCTGAACACAAAGAGCTGCAAACGCTCCGTTTATTTGAACATGCGTGGGACCGCTGGATGGAAGGGGACAGCTGCGCCGACAAAACAAGCGAAGGAACCGTCTCAGATATTTGGAATTCAAAATGACGCCAAGTCGCCACTGTGTTTTCGACCAAATATTTACGGGTTCCTCCATGTAGGAGTCCGCAGTGAGAGTAAAAAACAACACATCCCGAGCCAGATGAAGTGATTCTGTCTCATCTTTTTCTCTGTAACACAGCACTATGGACCCACTGGGGACTAGTTTCTCTGAGCTCAACATTTGTACTTGCTTCACCTCACTGTACTTTCACACTCTTCTCGCTCCCTGACGACTGCCCTGTTCTTGTTTTCTTTTCCTTTGAGGCCTGACAGGCCAGCAGGAGCCTTTGTCTCTCAGAGAAAGAGAGAGAAAGAGAGGAGGACTGACGTTGTTTCCCAGCGAAAAATGGCACAGATAGCCACGACTTTCCAAATGAATCAACCAACCAGCCAAGCACTGGGGCGCCGAAAAGGTGGGGATAAAGGATACGGATTATAGGGGCCCATGATTGAGGGGGGCCCAGAGAGGCCCCTAATGATGATCAAAATTATAATAAAGAAAAATTATTACACTAAGTTATTAAATAACATATAATCACAAATGTTTTATTTTCAATGCCCTGGTAACAATAACTTTATTTGTTTTGGAAACATCAACGCCTGCACAATTTTAATGGTTCCAGATTTTTCTCTCCACTGATTATAATTTCTATTTTTTTATTGAAGAGTTTATTTCCAATTTAAAAATCAGCGTTGCAGCAAATAAATGAATCAAAATGAATTCCATTGTATTCAGAGTGCTCAGTTCTTCCCCTACTGTCATGTTGCTCTTCTTTCACAAATATGGTAATGATAGTCAAAAATACCATTAAAATGCATTGTATGTAAAATAGCATCAACAAATTTCGCCGCTGTGTTGGGGGGCCCGGTAAAGATTATTTTCATGGGGCCCAAAATCCCTAGCGGCGCCCCTGGCCAAGCAGGGGGGGGAGACTCCTGCAAGACTGACCATGCAGCGGCCAGCGAGACTGGACTATTGTCCCGGTGCCATGGCGACTGGGATCAAATCAATATGACATTAGTATGATCAAACAATGTGGAAGCAAGCATCCTGGTGGCTGCCTCCACTGTCTGCCGCTCTGTCACCCCCCACACGTGGATTTTTAACAATCTGCCTGGGAAAAGTACATTTAGGAGAGGTAATACCTGAGCAGGGTGATGTGTGGCTGAGCAGGGGGCCCCTAAATGCTCCTGAATGGCCCTAATGAGGGAGGGAATGAAGACATAAAGAGGGAATGGGTACACTTTTCACTTTAGTCTGACATACCGTTGCTGCCCCCCAAAGCCCTTGAGGGGGCATTTGTAGAGGGTACGACCATGCTTCACATCCTCGTACTAATTGTTGAGGATATTGACCTTGGAAAAGAAGGGGAAATGAGGGAGGAAAGGGACAATGTGTGAGGGCTTACAACGACTCCCAGTTCATGCAGGTTGCTTGACCATCACACAAAAGTATGTCCGCCCAACCCCCCACCTCTGGACGTTTGCGTCCAGTTGGCATCCTTCATGCTTTGTTTTATTATTACTCTGAACAACTTGGAAGTAAAAGGGATGAAAAAGAGTGCAATTCAAAGCACATCAATGAATGTAGCATCATTACAGTTGGAATCAATCACTCCAGCTTCTGGCCTGATTTTCAACCCATTTCATTGATCTGGAGCACACACGGCGTGATTGGATCCATGAGCGAGAACACGGGGGTCTCTCACACAAACATCCCCATCCCCTGTCCTTTGCCCTGACCCTGATCTGTGTTAGACAAGTTCACCATCCTGTTCTTCCTCAAGTCCCAGTCAATGAGTGTCGATACCCTGGATTGGTCAGACGACAGGGACTGCTGAGGGAGTCGATGCAGGGCTGATAAGAAGCGTGAGTCTGCTTTGTTTTAGTAATGACGGCTTACAACGGGTGCCCACCGGGCGTTCTGTTAACCCATGGCGTCACCTCAAACAACAAGCTTTCATCAATAATAAAGACATAAACACGAATGGACCCTCTGTTTGCTGTATCTGTACACATCCTGCTCTGAGCTTCAGATAACTACCTCATGGAAAAGTTCTGAACTAAATCTTACAAATGTTTTGTTTCTGAATCTGAATTCATATTCTTTTTTTTCCTTTTTAAAAACATTATGTTGAGCATCTCACAGTGATTAATTATTAATGCACAACTCTCTTTATTGCTGATTAGAGGGTTTCATGTGGTCTCTTGTTAATTTTATTTTATTTCTTTTTTTTTTAGATATCATTGTTATTTCTCTGAGCTTTGCATGGCTTAACTTTGGTATAAATTTGTGGGTTTTTTCACTCCTTAGAACATGCAAATATCATGAAAGCTTCCCATTCACTGAAGAACGGTGCCTCCCTTCTAGAAGGATGGTCAATATGATTTTATTATGTTCATTTGGAAAGAAATGAACTCACAACTGCAGTATAATACAATGAACAAGTGTTTCTTCTTCAGATTCAGATTCAGATTGCTTTTATTTGCCATTTGTGTTAAACACATAGGAATTTGTCACAGTGGTAACAGTGTGCGCATTCGGAATATTGTTTTCACATATAAATAAATAAATCACACAGAGACACATAACACCACAGTGAAGGAATAAACAAAAAATAAAGTGCAGGCATTTACAATAAGTTGTAGTCCAGTTTGTTTTTTTGTTTTTTTGTTTTATTTAAGTGACACCGGAGACCTGTGCCAGTGTCACTGGGAGCAGGAGGGGGGGCTGAGTCATTGATTCATCAGTCATTCTTTGATTTCAAAATGGCCTTAGATTTATTTTTTCACCATGCTTCTGTATTTCAGTTTAGCTTTTAGTAAAGACAAATAAAACTTTGCAACATGCGATGTGTTAATTCTTATCTGAGACCGTAGTTACCCAACTGGAAGACCTGGTAGGGAACGCATTTTAGCACCAGGCCTGATTCTGTCCTGTTGCTTAGGACCAACTGAAAGGGGATGTACTGTATCTTTCATTTTGTACAATGTGGAACAGCAAGTGCATTTGGTGTATTTTTGTTGATACCTGAAAGGTATTAAAACTGAGATGTTCACTCAGTCTTATTGACACCAATTTCTTGATGAGCATGCCTTAAATGTTAATGTATATCCAATCTTTTGTTTTATATGTATTTTAAATATTTTGCCAGTTTTGGCACTTGGAAAGCTATAGTACATCCCATTAATCAAACTCAATGTTTTCCTCACTTACTTTATTTATTTATTAACTTCTGTACATCCCATGAAGAATAAAAGGTCTTAGTGATTGGCATAATGCTAACTTTTCCTCACAGAGCAAGATTTGCCCTCTCCTACTTGCTTTTATGTCCTATTGCGACTATTTTCAATATTCATGTCCCTTTTTTCTGTTTTGTTTTGCTCATTTGAAGCATCATGTCTAAATACTGTCTACTCAAACCTCAGAAGTTACAAAGTTGTGGTGTTTTATTTTGCAATAATTAGGACTGCAAAGAAATTAGAAAGCTAAAGGCTCTGTAGCACTAAAATCCTTCCTCTTTTTATTTTTCAAGCTGATTAATTGCCATCTTAATTGCATTTTATAATGTTACTTTAACGATTTAATACTCTTTGTTCAGCGCTGTAATATCCAAAGTTCATTAGAATTACGTCGTATCTCGTTAATGATGGTCATAGCTGTGATAACTGAAACTGTAATGCTGATTTATATCTAACCAAAATATATAGTGTGGCAGAAAATCATAAATGCAGATGTCTTATCAGCACCTACTGGAGCATACAAAATACATAATGCGTGTATGAATGCACATCATTTGAAATGGGATGGGATCAGACAGAACAAAAGTCAGTGTTTGTTGTGTTTTATGCAGACGGGTGAGGTTTTATGTTCACCTGCGTTCACCTGACACTCCACTTCTTGTTGTTTAGTTCACAAGCAACAAAATTTATGCTTCAAAGTGTGCTTCCCTGCTTCCATCCTGTGATATGTAGACATGCTGCACAGGTATGACAAAACGCTAAGCTCATATAAATCACAACAGTGTAAAAGAGCATCACTGTGATTTATTTATTTCATTAATACGTGATGTGGAAGAGAATAAAATAATCATGTTTTCACCGGCTCATTGCCCCTGTTAACATTTAGGATGAAAGTCTTTCCCCCATTTGCTTTGACCACTTGCTGTACTGTATGACTGCAAACAATAGTCTTTTACAAGAAAGCCCTCCTCCTCTCCTATGACAGGCTTTTTATGGTGTGACAGTTGCACTATACCTCCGCAATTACTTTTCAATTAGCACGATGAACATTTCCAACACTGCGGTGCAATTATTTTATAGCCCAGTGTCTTAGCCCATTAATGGTGCTACCAACAGCACGGGAAGTGATAAACCATCTGGCCGGGCTCCCAAAGAGATAGAGCACACTTAATGGAGTGAAAAAGTAAAAGCAATTAATGTCACATTAATATAATGATAATAATGCCTTCCCCTGCAGCTCTGGCAGACAGAGCAGGGGACTAGGATGAGGCTTTCATGAGCGCTGCTAAGCTGTGGAGAGGAGCTCTGCTGGGACTCTGCACAGCCCCAAACAGGGAGAACAACTTCAGTGCTGAATGGAAATCATTTTCCATCAAGGGAGGAAACATCTGAATGGAGACCGAATTGGGTAGTGCTGCAAAAAGGGAATCTGTCTGACATTTAATTCTTGTATTATGGGCTTTAAAACGAGTCCTTGCCTTTTTTTCTCACCACAAATGTACCACAGATTTAGTCTGTGAATATTTTCCTGTGAGCTTGATCCTTTAAACCTTGCTTGCCAGCAAATTGTATATATATATATATATATATATATATATATATATATATATCCCAGTTTCACCCTTTCTCAGCTGATTGCACAAGTGGATCCATGTCATATGTTGTAGCTTATTCATTCATTCACTCAATCATATACATGTATATATATATATATATATATATATATATATATATATATATATATATATATATATATATATATATATATATATATATATATATATATATATATATATATATATATATATATATATATATATACATATAGCTGGGGTGGGGTGCAACTGCATAAATAAATTAGTATGTCTGCCTCTGCACATGCAAAGAAGTTGTATGCTAAATTTTGTATTTTTTGGAGCTTGAATGTATGCCTCTGTGTGTGTGTGTGTGTGTGTGTGTGCATGTGATTGCCTGTGTGTGCTTGTGGCAGCGCCTGTCTCACCAGTAGCTCCGCTGTCCTATCTCCTGACCCCTCTGTGTTCCTGCTGCCCTGCTCTGTTTGTGTTAATTCCTCTACATCTCCAGGGTGGCTTACATTAGAATATCTTAACCACTGGGCTGCATTAGCATAGTGTGATGGATGCCGCTGAATCTCCATGCCAGATAATGTCCACATTTTGCATTTTAAACTAAGCTACGCTATGGACGTGCTATCCATTTTCACAGGGGGAAATTAGGTCCTGGTGGGAGAGCGCCTGGCACTCTGTCATCCCAAGCAAAGCTCCCTGCCTGGGTTTTATGACACCTCTGGGGCACCATACAGAGACAGGTTGAGGGTCATTGTCTGGCACTGGTCAGCTGTGATGTCACATAAGCAGTTTGTAAACTTGGGTGTCAGCTTACTCCTCTTGTTTAGTTTTTTTTTTTTTTTAAAGAAAGCTTGCCAAAGTTGGCGATGGAGTGCTTGTGCAGCTTGCAATATTCATGTGTTTCTGTATGTCCACCTGTCCGCCAGTCTCCCCGCAATGCATGCTGTATTTCTTCTCGTGGAGTTGCTTTCAAGTGAAGCGTGATAAATCATGCATAATTTCCATTTTAATCCTAACAGCCCAGCAGACGACTTGTGTGCATATGTCTCTGTGCAGTCAGACTGCTTTGGCTGTGAGGGAGTGTTGATTTCCGTTACAAGGCTGTCTCGGCCCCCGGCAGTTGATCAATAGGAATAAATCAGCAGGCTCCTTTATGAGACATGAGATAGTTGTACATTTATAAGCCTCTTTATGAGATAAGATCTCAACACTCAAGCTTGCATCATATACACACACACACACACACACACACACACACGGACACTCTGACACATGCAGAACTGGATCGTGGATGCTTATTAGTCGACAGAATAACAGCACGTCTGTATACTTTGCCAGAGGTGGGATATTCCCCAATAAATATCCACAAGCAGATTATTATTTTTTATCCTTATCGACAGTGATAACAATCATTGGGTGTGATTTTTACAAAGCCTCAACTTTAAAATCTGATGGTGCTGTAAAATTCATGACTGGGAGATGATGTTGCAATAGTAACTTGGTTGAAGGTTTGCTGCCGTGGAGGCAGCACTCGTACCCGTGGAATGACTTGTTCATTGATAAGTCATATCCTTACTTTTTCTTCACAGGAGCATGAAAGGCATTGCTGTTCAGCCTAATAATTCTTTAATGTTCTGCTAATTATGTTTGACTAATTATGAATCTTTTATGTGGTGTTATAAGCTGGAGGTTTAACCTCCTATTACAATATAAGTCTTGCTCTGCTTCATTGATCATGATTGGTTACCGAGGCCTCCAGTTTCTGTTTATTTTCTAATTAAATATTAGCTTTAACCATATTGAGAGGAGGAAGAGGAGGGTAATTAAACTATTTCACCCCCTGTCCGCTCCAGAATGTGATCAACTGAGGCTCCAGCTTTAATTAGCTGCTTGGACATGAGAGTGGGGTTTTTTTGTTGTTGTTTTTTTTTTTTTTTTTTTCCAGGTTAGGAAAACCAGGCAGGATGCTTTCAACATCAAGCACATTGACTGAGCTCAAATTACATCCGCCTTTAAGTAATGGATTGATTGGAGAGGTGTTGGCTGCCTTTACGAGCTAAGTGTTTCTGAATAGAGCTGCAGCACATACCTCCTCTTTTGTTCTCTCACATGCCCCATAAAGACAGCTCTACTGGAATGGAGTGTGGTGTATGTGGAAAACAGGGGAGATAATTCAACAACACACGTGCAGATGAAAAGGAGAGGGCTGGCGCTGTGGAAAAGACAGGATGTCTCAACACAGGGAAAGAGAGGAGCACGCGGGGAAAGGTGTATGCGCTGGTGTGTGCGTGCAAGGGAGGGGGTTGGAGGTGGAACGCAAAGTGCCACCGCGCTCTTGTTCTCTTTCTCCACAGATGATGGATAGCAACAGTAGGGAGAACAAAACCAAGCATTCTTCATGCTGTCACCACAATGAAACAGGGACATAACAGGATTTGGTCACAATGCGAGCAGAGCACTTCAGAGATGCCTGGCCATCATGCCACTTCTACTGGAAGTCAAAGACTCCATCCATCATGCATAACGTCCTTTTAGCATTTGACTGGGGCTGGCTCTGCTGTCTTTCATGGGACTTCCCATTCTAACTCATGAGGGTGTGTGATGAATTTATTTCACTGCGCTTTGTTTTTCTGTCATTGTCATTAAATTTAAGAGGGGGCTGTGAGAGTGGGCGAGGACCATTTGATGCAATGTATACATGCACAAAAGCATACTTGGTGGCTAAAGAAAGTACAGACACAAGTTTGGGAACCCCTGACTAAAATGTTCAAGTTAGACTTCAATGTTATTTTTGTTCGTTCTATGTTTTACATGGAAAAAGTGAGGGAACCCCTTGCAAAAAATTATAAAGGCAGCCAACGAAATCTTAGCTTTCTGGTCTCAGCATTTTCATTTTCTAAAATGATGCCTCATTCATGTAAGAGCAGATGATGCAGACTTTGAAGCTTTTTTAATAAAAGCATTGTCTTTGACTCTTCAGAGCTTCTCCATGAATCAGGAGCGATGGGCTCCTTTAAGCAACTGCCAAGAAGCAAGATGCTCACAAGACAGGTGAGGGACACGAGATGATAAAAAAGTGCTTTCATGTCACCGTTTCCTCGTTTTGTAATGTGATTTGGAAACAGCAGTTAAAACAAATAGTGTAAGTCAAGTTGATGTCTAAAGAACCAAGAAAAAGTTCCTGGAGAATTACTAATAGGATTGCTAGAGAGAGAGTTTCACTGCAACAAATCCAACAGGCTGGAGAGCTGTTATGTTGTGCAGCCACATATGCAAATATATGAGCATCATGAGAGAGTCATGCAGAAGGAATATTTCCTGAACTCACAAAATTAAACCTCAGAAATGTGTAAATTAACATCTAAAGAAGCGTGACACATTTTTGGAAATTTAGGGCTGATGGAGTTAAAATATACCTTTTTCAACCATAATTTGCAAAGGTGCGTGTAGAGATCAGGATTCAGGTTTTTTAATTCAAGATCTGAACTTTACACACGGTGTGAAAAAAAGGTGAATATAAAAAGAGGGTGATCCAAACCATATCTCAGAATCGGTAACGCAAACCGCTTAAGAATGCTAGGAAATCCTTCAAAAAATACATCAATAAAGTGCAAGAAAAGTGTCAATAGAATCATAGTGGTCCTCCTTTTGGAAGTCTTGTATGTACTCACATCTTGATAGCACCTGCAATACTGATCATAGTGACTTTTGCGTACCACTGAAAATCCAGATGTCAGCAGATGTTGAGGTTGACTCTGTCTATTCAGTTAAAACTGCAAGCTGCATATCTAAAATGTAAAAGAACAACAACACACCATCTAACCTCATTATTAAAAAGGAAACTGATCAAATGACCAAGTAGGAATGCAACTCCCAACAGGACTTTAATTTGTGCGTGTTTTTTTTTTGTTTTCTTGTGTGGCTGTTTGGTTTTTGTATTGTGAAGTAATGTTTGCAAAATGTGAAAAATCAATAAAAAACAAAGGAAACTGAAATGCCTCTGTTTGGCTGTGTTGGTTTACAAACCTGTAATTAAATGTCTTTAAAATGTGGGAATCTTAGGTGTAGTTTATTTTACTAATTCCAGGTCTCAGATCTTCTATCTTTATGTCCATAAGTGACAGTAACAGTAACACCACCCTCAGCCTCACCGCTCCATTCTCCATCCCAGGTCCGGAGCAGAAAGCCTGTAGTGGTGGGCTTTGCTCCGACCTGCTCCTGTCTGCGACATGAAGGCCCCCGAGTCACACGACACAAAACCAGGGCTGTGGGGCGGATGAGAAACCTCTGCAGCCGGGCTTTTGACTGGCTGGTGCGGGCTGATAAACTGATTGTTCAATGTTCCTGTATGTGATGATGTGAATGTTGTGGCGAGAGGAGCGGCGGTGAGCTGGGTGGTGACTAGCAAATGAGGGATTGGAGGAGGGGAGCACCGAAGGGGGGGAGTTGCATTCTCAAAATTAAAAGTTGTAGCCTATTAGTCTGTGTTTGGTAGCTGAGCACGCGCCCATGCCTAGCACGGCTGCTAATAGGAAAAGATGTGTGGAAGTGTATGATTTATGGTTGCACGCAGGCAGGGGTGGAATAATTTGGTGCAGAACGGGTACTTACTGAACGGCAACAACTCGGCTACTTATCCGTACTTTCTGGTGATAAATTAGCTCTTGTTTAAAGTAGCTGGAGACCCATTTTTCATTTTGATTACTACACTTGATATCTCTTTCTTTCTTTCCCTCTCTTTGTCAGCAGTGGTTCTTAGCATTTTTGTGTATGGTTTTGGTGTACGGCGGCTGTGTGTGTATGCAGCCGCTGGTCCTTAACCCCTTGGCGACTAAACGCTGCAGCTCACTCGCATGTTAAAACACGCTAGCATTATTAATTGTGAAGAGCCAGTATGGCCAGAGTGACATGGCTTCTCCCATTGACCGTGAGCTGTTGTGCTGCCAGCTGGATGCACGGCTGCTGTCAATCAGCGCTCGACCCCTGCTGGGACCTTCCCCTGCTCAGACAAGGTTCCCATTGATCCCTCCGCTGCCCCTCTGACAGGAAGCAGCTACAGTAGGGGAAATAAGCAGGTAAGATATTAAGTTATAAGTCAACATCAAATCAATAAACAGAGCAAGGAGGAGAATGGGCAGGGCCAAATCCCCCAAGTGGGAGTCCCACTAGCAAGGGGGTAATCGGATTGAGGTCTGTGGATCACCCCAAAGACCCACAGGGAGAGCCGGGACTATTTCCCCCATTCCCTGACTGGGGCCATCTTACCATGCCCATTGCCAAGTCCTGCAGCAATAGCTGGCACGTGCTCTTATTGCCCTCTGTTTGGCACTGCCGCCCATGTCAGTGCCCAGGCAGAGCTGGACACTCTACAAACGGCATAAATAAAACATATGAGAGCTGTAATGAGAAAACAGCTGCAGCGCCAGCGGAGTCAGAGTTCAGTGTCCGTTGATATACACGGACAGACAGCTTGAAAGGAACGCGAACACAATTACAACAGAAAGCTGCAGATCCAACAGCTCCACCTGTGGTTGTGACCGAGTGCTGCACCGTCCGCGACATCGATCACATGTCCCGCATGTGTCTCAAGTCCATTGTCCTGAGCAGCTTTTGCTTGAATTGTTGAGTCTGTTGCCCCGGGGTTGGAGAGCTTGGCAGGTGTCAGCACTTATCTTGGCTTGTCTTCTGTGGACAGGACAACTGAGGAGGTGGAGCTGAGCCCCCTGTCAGCCCCCTCCCTGTTAGGCCTGGAGGGGCAGGGGCACGGGGCAGCAGGGCAGCTGAGAGACAAGGCCTTTCTCTCTGCAGGGCTGCATCTCCAGGGCCCCGCTCCTCCAAACCCCCTCTTCACTCCCCTCCACGCGTGCTCTTCTGACTGACAGCTATCTTCCAGCTGCGGGACATGCGCTCCAGCAACACACTGCTGATAAAATGTTAATGTAATTAACAGATAATGGCTGTTGTTTTTAGCTGTCAATAGTTGGACTGGGAAGGGATAAAGGATTGAAGCTGCACAAAGTCACATTCAGATATCTGCCAACCATTATAGAATTCAATTATTTCGGCAACGCCACCCCCCACCTGTTTTCAGCTGCTCACCTCCACACCCTCATCACAGTGCCCCCTCTCCTGCCTTTATTGCACGGACACACAAATCAGATGGCTTTTATGTGATATCAACAGCGTTTTTCTCAGTTTCAGTCAGAGGGCTACGTGACTGAAAGGATGTCTAGCACCCTGGTCTGCTACTCCAAACTTTTTCATATTCAAGCACATCTTCCTGCTTGCAGTTTTTAGATAATAAATCATATGACCAAGGGCAGGCCCCCGCAGGGTTCCTCTCACCTAAGACAGCCCGTCAGACACAAACCAAACCAGCCAGCCTGCCACAAGACAAATGTTTTTATATTTGCAACGGAAAAACCTGGCGCCTATCGGGACATGGTCAGTGCTGCTTTGGACATCTCTTGCTTGACTATTCTGGTATTTTAATAAGTATCTAGCTCAAACAAGATTAGGTGCTTCCAGTTTACGAAATGTCAGTGAAGGCACCGCTATCACTCATAATAAATGGGCTTATGCAAACTGTGGTGTTTTTTTTCCATGCATAAGAGCTTGTTTGGCGTGCAACATAGTGATGCCGTATGCTGATATGCAATTATTCTAAAGAGTATCAAAGTTCAGGTGAAAGTCTACCATCTTGCTGTGGGGGATGCTCTAAGGCAGCTACAGATTACCCAAAAAATGAATAAAGACGGGGAGAAAACTTGTGACGATAAGGGGGAGTCTGAGAGTATGATAAAATACATTCTATAATGGATGGTTCTCCTCGTATTCATATTTTGTTTGTGGTTTAGTTCCATAACTGATGGGAGTGATAATTCAGAAGTCTTTCCCATCGCTGAGTATACTCGTAACAATATCCGTCTGGAACTTTGATCAGTCCATCTCAAGTGTTTGTGCTCCTGCTCCCTAATTAACCCAGTTTGTATGTGCTAATGGCACCTAATTATCATCTGTGTAACAAGATTGCTCTTATTGCCATAATGAGAAAAACTCCTTCAAATGTTGCACCGCTTACAAGCGGCTTTCTGGTGTTATTAGCAGAGTGTTTATGCAATCACATCTAATTGAAGTGTTAATTAAATCAGGACTACAATTTTGCTGAACAAAGATGCCAAGTGGTGGGAGTTTAAAGCTAAAAGCCTAAACGCCCCCTTCCTCAGCAGTCAGGACAGTGAGAACCCCCCACCCCGACGACTTGCAAA
The DNA here is from genome assembly GCF_033807715.1 of Cololabis saira. Lineage (NCBI taxonomy): Eukaryota > Metazoa > Chordata > Actinopteri > Beloniformes > Belonidae > Cololabis > Cololabis saira. The sequence goes on from NC_084602.1 coordinate 24,430,810, forward strand.
CACCCCTCATAGCAATGCACATATATCATTTTACCAGTTCCCTTGCAGATTTCAGAGGAAGGGGAACCAATCAGAGAGGGCTGACACGTTGACTGGCTAGTGAAATCAGGTCTCTCCCTCCCTGCAAACAATTCAACTATAATTGCCATGCACTAGAGGGTGAAAGGGCTGTTGGCTCTTGACCTTGTCCACTCATCAATATCCATGCAAGTGTGGACGAGGGCAATCTCAAGGGATGGACTTACACAGGAAGAACCAAGTATCACAAGCAATGTACAGATGCAGATGGCTCAGTGGAAAGCATTCAGAAATGTGTGATAGAGGTTTGTATTTTTCTTGTCAAAATTATAAAAATGTAAGGTAATACTTTCATGTAGAGGTAAAAGGGCTTGTTAAACAGAAAGTCACATTTTCTAAAACAAATCTACCAATTAAACATAATGTAGAGACTTACATACAATTTTCAGTGTCAGTAAAAGACATATCTTGACAGCCAACGACTGTCTGTTTACTCTGGTTCAACATCATGGAAATGCTTTACCTGCCGTACTCTGTGCAAACAAAAAGATGGTGGTATTTGCTTACTTATCTATATTTTTTTGCCTCAATATGGATAAACTCAACATTTATTGAACAGAAGCAGAAATGTGTTGATTCATATCCCCTGCACTTTCTCCACTTGTCAAACTCAAGCATCAAGAATTAGTCTAGTGTTTTTGTGGAGCTAAATAGCATTTATTGGACATGCAGAAGTAGTTTGCAGGTCTGAAAGTAGATTTAATATTTACAAGTATAGTGCATTCCTCTTCCCGCCTTTATATAAATAAAACAAAGCCCAACATTGCACCTAATACAATCTGAACAACGAGAAAGCATTCAGTAGCTTTGACAAAAAATTTTGAAATAGCAAAAAAAAGGAAATTATAATTTTAAAGGCCTTTTATCCTATTATGGATACATTTTTTGCCTGAGTTGTCACGAGTCAATACACTACCAAACAAAAACAAAAACTAAAATTACACTAAGTACTTGAGCAAACAGCAAAATGAGTCACCCAAAAGCTAACATTGCAATTAATTCTCAGTTTTTATATCCGACAAATTTCACGTTCTGCTGTGGGTTAACACGTTTTTGCAGCACTACAATAAAATAATGATAACAAAAGTAACGATAAGTAATGATCTTTTTCAAAGAGTTGTTTTACTGAGGTTCCTCAGTCCTCAGTTTGTTTTGGGGCACCCACTTCATTTAAAAAAAATGAATTCATGCATTTTTTTTCATTGCTTTAGTTATTAGATATGATGGTTTCAGGCAGCAGCAGAGTACATGTAGAGTATATTTAGTATTTTCTTCCCCTCCAAGTTCTATGCTTAATAAATGTATTTGCATGTAAAACTGAGAGACTGAGCGCCAGCTATCCTGAGGGAAACTTTGGAGGGAACCACCTACTACATGGGTCGATTAGTCTTTCGCCACCCGTAGAGACAGATAACTATTAATATGCACAATTCTAGGTTATTTTACTAATTTCATTCGCGTTAAATTATTATAACAGAAATAAACTACAGCATGTTCAAAACTGCGAGCATGGTGCAGGGAGACTGTGCTACTCCCTTCACCACCATGCCATTTTCGCTGCAAACCATCTAAAATGTTTTTTTATATCAGGAATGTTAAGTGATTGGTATTTTATCTAAACTTCTGTTTTGTCTCGTTCCCCTATTAGCCTCAAACTGTAACATTTCTGTCATTTAAATATTGGTTTTCTTTGCCTTTTCACACTGTTTTGATTTTCATTTCAAGTTTGGCTTGTGGCAGTAAATAAATACTAGACTGTGATGTTTTAATATGTTTCCTATAATGTGCTTCATGCTTAGATTGAATGGAGTATTTTGAAAGTGGTGCCTAGTAAGCACACTCTTTCATTGCCCCTCCTCTCACCTTCCTCTGCCTCAGCAGGATGATCCATTTCTCTCCTCTGTCTTTACATTCCTTTCCTCCTCCTCCTCCTCTCAATCTCATTTCATACCCAAGTCATTATGTCTCTCCCCCTTCTCCCATCCTGCTCCTGAACAGGACCCATTGGCCCTGATTAATCTGCTGCGTTTGACTTAATGAGAGGTCATTCACATATCTGATCACAACGGCTCCAGGAATCAATGATAGATGGCCACTTGGCAGAAATACTGAGGTGCTGGGGAAAGAAAAAAAAACACAACTGAATCTGCTCAGACTTTATTAGATATTCCCCTTCTGCACTGTGCATCTGAGTGTGTTGTTTTACAATGTGTAAAATATCTCTTTGCAACCTTTAAAAGTGTCTGGGATCACTTCTTTCCACTACTGTGGTGTTATAAACGCCGCATGTAAGACAAGCACCTCAAGTGTGCTATTTAGATTCTCTGTGCAACACTCAGGAGTTGCATGAGACGAGTGTTGTGGCTTAAAAATGCATTCGTGTGTGTTAAGAACGGATACACAATAGGTCATTCAATAATACAGCTCTATGATACACACATCTACAAAGAGAAGAGACACGTATAACAGGTATTGGCACACACACAGAAAAACCTTCAGTTAGGAGATTATGAATTGATTTCTTCCGCCCTGTCTTCCTCGGTGAATGCAGTAATGTGTCCACTTGACCTTTCTTGGTGGGCTTCTTTCTGGTGAATTACTCCTAAGTGTTTGGCCCTGGCCTTTTCAGCACCATGGTTGTCCTCCATCTGGAGGAGGGTGGCCTGCCTGGCAGACATCAGCAGCCTGTCAGCACATCACGCTCACCCGTACGAATGCAAACGTGCTCTCTATCACCCACAAGCACTGGTGTTTGTGCAAACAGCTGCAACGTGACATATAGATTGGGAATTACCCCATACATTAAAGGCTTTAAGAGTGAATTCAGCAGAATTTTAGTCAGACTTACAGTGCAGGCTGATGGAAATCTAGCTGTTACATCATGACACATAATTTATTGACCTACACCATGTATGCAGGCTACTAAAATGTACTGTAAATATAGTTCGACACAGCATACTTAATATATTATGCAGAGTGAGACATGTGTATAGAGGATTTGCTGCCATTGAATTTCCTGGTCTTTTTCCAAGTGCCATCTCAGGTACACTACAGTGTATTGGCAATGTGAGTGGTCAGTGACACAGAGGTCCCGGGCACCTGAACTAGCATCTGTTGTGGATGGGAACTGCACAGCGGCCGCCCTGTCCTCGCTGTTGGCCTGACACCATCCAGCACCATCCACTGTCTGTCATACTCAGCGCCATGCAAAGTTAATTGTGAACTAGAGTGGCGCGTTGGGGCCCTTTCGCTAAGCAGCCCCTAATGACAGCCGGAGAGACAGCTACACATGTTCGCTGGCCCTCCCTCTGGAGGAGGCTACAGATAGTGCTTCGGCACAGACACTGACCTGTCACAGTGCTGTCAGCAACCAGCCTGTCAGCCGCGCAGCCCAGCACGCAGCTTAGCTATCCCAGGTGCTCGGCTGACAATCTCCACACCCTGTTCTGTCGGCTGCTCTGCCAAGCCTGCTGCTGCTAAGATTCATTAAGGCTTTATTCAAAGCGGCGTTTGGCCACTTCATCATGAACACAACTCAGAATGTGTGGGACACAAGGAAACAGCACTTTCCTTGCTTTGAATCGCTGTTCATGTTCTTATAACGGTCGTTGTTGTTTCAGGCTCCCCTTGTTAAGACGACTCTTGAGGTGTACATTTTGTGTTTATGAAGGAGTCTCCTGATAGTGTAACGGAGCCCAGCACAGACGTATGGAGCACATGTGCTAATATCTCCTCATAGGAGCCCAAATGAGCCATTACAGGAGCTAATCTGACAGGCACACTGCATTCAGTTCCCCATCTGCCAGCCGCAGTGCTGAGAGCCACAGTTTGTTCCTCCTGACTGCAGAACTGGATGAGCCAGATGGAAAACACTCGACTTTAGAAGCAGCCTACTGACCATGGAGGCAGAGAGATGCAGAAAGGGAGACAACCACACATGAATCACCTGGGTAGGGCACGGTGTTTAGAGGAATCAACATCCAATTACACGCTTTTGTTTATTACCTTTTGGGAAATTCTTATTCAGAAGGATGACACAGTGTCTACAGCGGGGAATCTTGGCCCCTCCGCCTTTTATCCATGCAGTTTCTCAGCGTTACCTCGCCCTTAACCCATAGGGATCGGGAGGAGAAAATATGGAGGGAACAAAGGAGCAATGCAGGCGGCTGTCTACCTCATGGGGAAGAAGACATATAACATTAATGGTATCCGTTAACATCTCCTTAACCCCAATCCCCCTTGCTTTTGGAGGACCTCCCTCCCCTTCTTTTCCCCCCCACCAACCAACCGCAACCCACTCACAACCCCACCGTGGTCCCCTCAACCTCCACACCCCCTCACAGGCACTTTTCCCTGGGGGCCTGTTTGTTTCCCTGCCAGGGGCACAGGCGGTGGAACACTGATGAGGTGCTCAGGCCACCGTGAAATGCGCCATAACCTGCCAGCGCAGGGGCCTGGTGAGATTGCCGTATTTACTTTTTAATCTGGCCGCCTTAATACATGCGATAAAAACTTTGTCACATTAGATGGTGACAGATGGGCCCGGAGATGTTATTACTGGTCGGGGGAGGCATCGGGGGGGGAGAGGCAGAGTCGGCAGGACTGGGTAAAAGCTGGGGAGCACAGGGCGGCAGAAGGGAGTAAGAGGGAGAGAGGCAATGCCCCCAATCACGATAATTTTTCATCACCCCAATTACATTGTTGAGTGCGTCTCGGCGGTGGCATGTGCACACCCGGTCCTGCTGCTGGGAAAAGAGCGAAGCACAGAGACATAAATAAAGATAAAACGAGGTGCCCTAGGTCCTCTATCCCGCTGAGTATTTCTCTGCCATCTCTCCAAACTGATGGAGGCCCTGTTTAAATGAAGGCTAAATCTTATTTAGATAAGAGAACTGAACTGCTGCCCGGGATGAGAGCATCATTGTTTGTTACTGATGGCTGGAGAGGTGGGGAGAGAGAGGGGGAGCAAGGGGAAAGTGGCTGGTCTTTGCATGTTCTTATGCTCTAAGAGAGATTGAATGTTGTTTTTGTGTTTGCAGGAGTGCGGGCGTGCAGACCACATGAAGAGGATATCTGTCACCGAGCTGAAAGACAGGTATGGGTTTTTGTTTTCCAAGTGTGCATTTGTGAAGTCAGTCCCTTGGTAATAAAATTGCCTTGTAGTACATCTATCCTAATGTCATTTCCTTTCTGAACACTCGCTGCGTGTGTATTGCATGGAATATAGCATCAGAATAGGCTGTAGCTGTTGTTTATATTTTCTTTTTATGGCTGAACACCAACATATCTTTTGGTGTGTTTGTTGCACAAACCTTTTGTTTGCTCCACTGAGCACGCAGCACTCAGCTGCCTCAAGCTGCACAAGTTTAGCAACTGTTTTCCTTTTTATAATTGTTGTGGAAATTAAATAAGAGTGTTTGTGACATGACTGTTGCAGGTAATGAGAGTCTGGGAGCAGCTGGGAGGCTACGGGCCTGCGTGCGCATCATTAGGATCTCAGAGGCTCCCAGGCTCCACGCTAGCGTAAGCCGCTAATGAAAAGAATGTAGTCACAGATCTCATTTTTCAGGCAATTCTTGTGTAAACTGGAGATTTTCCAGTGTATGCACAGTGGAACAGGGGCCCCACATAAATCACACAGGCTGGCTGCCTCCACTGAGAAAAAAGAGGGGGCTTCGAGCACATGCTAACCACGCAGACATATGCTGCAGGAAACTGGAAATCTGCAATGGCACAGTTAGAGGGGGAGCCACTCACGGTACCTACACCTGCCTACCCTTCCACCCCCTGCCCCCCTCTCTCCGCATCTCTTTTAGCTCTCTATCCATTTACACAGTGCTGTCCAGCATCCCAACCCCCCCACCACCACCACCAACACACACACACACACCCCCTCTCTAACATTCCCTCCTACCCGCAGGCAAACCAACCAGCAACGCTTGCATGCAAGCCATTGAAATGGGTCATTTTTTAATTAAATACAATATTAATTACTGCGAGCATCATTACCGATATGTGAGATTTGACTAATTAGTGTAATAGTTTTGGAGTCACGCTCATTAAATATGAAAATTACAGCAGTTGAAAGGATTGGTTCCGTGATCAATCTTGTATGGACAGAGAGGAAATGATTTAGAGAATAGCTTTTATTGTACAATTAACTCCATTACAACCTGGCAGACAAGAATAAAGAGAGTGGGGAATTTGGTCAGTATTAGAGTTTCACACAAGTGCTGCCTTTCGGATGGCTCTCTTTCGAGCACAGTCTTCTGCCTATAAAGAGACGAGACACTTGCCAAAGCATACAATATCCTCCAGAGAAGCCCTTAACCTCATCATCCACTCAATTAGGACAGCTGATAAATTGAAGACTTGTTGATCTCCTTTTCTGACACTCGTGGAGTTCATTTGACTGATGTTGGGCAGCTCTGCACAGAAAATTCACAGTAAAATGCCATTTTTAGCTGACAGTGCTGAATTGTTCTGTGAAACTATGATTGGTTTTGAGGTTCATCTGAGCTAAAAAAGCTGTAGCTATAGCAGAGATGTGGCACGAAAAAGAAGACATCACCAGCACGAAACGTCCAGGAAACTGGATGCGGCGTCCAGTCCCATCCAGTTTTGTTAAAGAAAAAAGGAATATAAACTGTAGCCAGGCAAACACACACTGCTGTATGAAATAAACAGTCCCCGTGCTAGAAATGCATTATGGATGGTCTCCAAGGTGGCCTGTGGGAATGAACTCCAGTGTTATTTGCGAGCATCGGGGTCTCTCTCTCCACTGTTCTGGTAAACACATTACATAGGACCACAGCCAGTGCATAATAGCTGAACAGAGCTCCTCTATGTCCTCGCCATGTGTACTGCTAAACACCGAGCAACAGAAATTGGCCCTTTTGCTGGAGTGGGTTTTGTGTGTTTAGCATATCAAAGCTGTGAAAATAACCATGTTTGCATTGCCTCTTCTCTTTCCAGGTGGTCTATCATATCTGGGCTCTCAGACCGGATGGCACGAGTTGTGTGTGTTGATCAATATGGCATCTGGGTAAGGGGAACACCCCTGGCTGGCACTGCAGGAGTGCTAGTTTCAATAGAAGTGATGGCAGCTGTGGCTGAACAAACAAGTCACAGACCTGAATCAAATGATACTTGTTTTTAGACTCCCACTAATGTGATCATTTTAACAAAGAAATGCCATCAGGTACAGTGCTATGCAATGATGTCCTCTTAATTGTTCTTTGATAAAATATAATTAGAGGATTCCAACATATTCAAATGATTTATGTAATTCAGTCATCCTTTTTCATTAATCACTTAAGTTGTGTTGAAATATTTGCCTCCCGAAGGTGTTTTTTTACATACATATATATAATTTCATTGTTTTTTGGCTCAAGTTCAAATGGATAGTCTCATAGTGAAAGTGCCAATTGCTTTCGACCTTGTCCCTTGAATGTTTTTGTAAGCCTTGTATGTACCAAAAACATTTCCTCCTCTTTGAATATATGCAATAATCCTATCTCCAGCCATATGAATACTGGCCTCCATATTATTGTAATGCTAACCTCCAGACTGCACGCCTGATAGCCAATACTTTATCACAGCTTTGCCTTTTTTATGGGTCTGGTGTCTCTTTAAAATGATTGCCCCTGTTTTGATCTGATTAATTTTGCGTGAGCACAAACAATTACTTTTCATCTTTATCTGCTCAAGGAATCACCGTTTTTATGGGCATCATTTATTACAAGCGGACAGCTACTTGTTTATTAGAATTTCAAGCAGCCTATCGCAGCCCAGATCTCCCGCGGTGTATATTTACATTTCAACTTCAGCTAAACAGGTATGACAAACACACATAGCAAAAAGGGCCGACCATGGCCACACTTCATTTTCATATTGCCACCTCACAGGCCAGACGGGCTGGACTTAATGCAAAACTCCCTGACATGGAAGCAGAAGGCACTGAGCAGGAGGGAGGGGGAAGAAGAGAGAAAGTGGGTGAGAAAGGGAAGCAACAGGGAGGGAGATGGAGGAGAGGAAGGTGGGAGTAGGTTGGGTATGTATTTGAGCTTTCAGGTGAGTGTCCGTCATTCGGGAAAAGAGGATGGGTTCATGGCCTCTGAAATCCATCCATGGCAAGGGGTCTTCACAGTGAATATAAATATATGTGCGTAAGCCACGGCCAGGGCCACTCTTGACAAGCCAACAGCTGTTAATTATGAATTGGCCTGCAGAGAGGAAGACAGGCCAGTGAATATGCAGAGCCGAAGGAGCATGGAGAGCTCATGCAACACAAGTGTCAGACCTCCACTGCACCTGGAGTGGCAGGGGTTGACCTGGGTGTCAATCACTGGCAACAGGATGGGGATTGCTTGGAATAGACCCAAAAAACTGCTGTTTGACTCACAAAGAATTAACTTTTTCATTTTCATGGCAGCACAAAAAAAAAGTTTCCTGAAGCTGGATTACTGTAAAACTGTAAATAACGTAAAATAGATACAATTTAATGACTGTATAGTAGTTTTTTTTCTCATGGCTAGTTAATGCAGTAAAGTGGTGCTGACTTTTTTTTTGTTTGATAAGTGGATGAATCTCAAGATGAATAACTAAAAGCTGATGTGACAAAAATATTTATTTATTCAGTTATGGAAATAACACAGGCTTTTTAGGAAGACTAAACTCTCTTGGTTTAAAATTTACAAATTAATTAATGAGTTTTGAATTGTAGCCAGCAATTATCTGGAGACTTTTATCATTGGTTGGTATTTCACTTTAAAGAGGGACCAGTAGGAAGTCACTTCTGTTTGGGCGGGTGCTCCACCCAGAAGAGAAACTGTGTTTCACTGTTTGCTCTACTTTCTACAGCAAAGCGCCTTTTGTTTACACATCTGTTTTGATCATCAGTATAATGCTGTCAGAGCCAGAATCTGGTGTCTGGAATGAAAAATAAATCAATATAGCATGCAATGAAAAATATTGTTTAGGATTATTCCTGCTGTGGCTTTGAAAGATTAACACCAAAGACATGCACAACTTAATGCTAGCAGCTCTCTACTGGATGTAAAGGCAGGGGTCTTAGCTAAATGTCATTTCAAATTAATAGCATTAATAAAGCCCATTTGATTAGTCAAATTGTTTATATTTTAATAAGTACAGTATAATTTTGGTACTGCACAAATCATAAAGGAGTGGTCACAGAGGTCGCCATGTGTGGATAACTATCTGTACTACATGTCACAGCAACCCATCTGATAACTGCAGCAACCTATTTAAATGAAAAAAGGAAAAGGCAGATGGTAATCTTAGCTAAAAATGGTCTTAAAATGCTCACCTAAATAAAAACAGCCACAAATGGAAAGAGCTTTAGCTCTTTGTTGTGGATTCACTTTAAAAAAAAATCTCCCTGGATCATAAGAGCCAAAGAATCTAGTACCGCAGCTGATAATGTTCAGATTCACACCAGTTCAGCTTTAAAATGTTTGTGTTTCTTGACCATGCAGAATGCTACAAATGAAATAAAAATAAAAATAACATCAGGTAAGGAAAAGGAAGAAAAGGAAAATCAGGTGAAAAACAATTGAAGAAACTGCCACTAAGTAAGATTATTTAAAGCCACCCCGCCCCCAACTCCTGACACAAACACACAAAAAAGATGGATAAAGAATGCTAAATAAAAAAAAAAAAAACGTATCCCAAATACCTTTGTATGCAATCAATATGGGTATCCCCTAAGTGTACACACAAAACTATTCACGGCAGGACCAGGGTTAACAAGGCCTGTGCCTTTAATGGCAGGAATATCTCAAGGAATTTTAATTAATTTTCCACTCTTAGCAGCTGAATCTGCGTTAATTTCCCCCTCAAGGACTTTTATAAATTTCATCATTAATAAAATCAGACATTCAATTAGTTCCAAAATCCAGATTGCCAACTGTTTCATAACAGTCCTGGTCAGATTTTACCTTTTTTTCTTTTTTTTTCCTTTTTTTTTTATTAGGTTAGATGAAGAAAAAAAAGTTAAAACTAATTTCATTAATCTAATTGTCATAACTTCAAACCATCTCTTAATTAGTTCAAATTAATATGATTAATCACAATAATGACAGAAACTCATTCAATTACAGGTTTTCAATGGCAAGTGGATGTGTTGGAGGTGATAGGGGCATAAAGGATGAGGGCGGGAAGCAGAGCCGGCTGTGAGAGACTGGATTGGCCATCATTATTCTGATGACTGACAGGTTATCAATCATGCACTTTTAATAAAGGCTGGAACTTCAGTGGAAGGCCTGGCTCAGTTGTCTTCTTTCTTGTTTTATTTCTTCAAAATCCTTTTTAACTCTCCTTATTCCTCCATGAAATATGATCGCGCTTTGAATGACTTGAGCTGCACATTTTAATGAAGAGAGTGGTGTGCATAAAAACAAAAATGGACTCATCCATATGTAAATAAAAAGATGGCAGTGCATATGTTCATCTCCACTACCCCCATTATTGCAGAAAATTGCATACATTTATGTGCGGGAATGATATCACTTTATTTTCATTTGTCTGAGCATGCACTGAGGCTGCCGTGTATGAGTATGAGATAAGTATGCCCCCTTTTTGCATTTCCTTTTTTCTCCATTTATCTGCAGACATATGGATCTGAGTTGCCTGCTGCTTTGCTTTCAATCAGGGCCACAGATCTAACAAATCAGGGGAGCAGAAGCATGTCACCATTTGTCACATGCCACTGGGGCACAAGCTGAGCAGCAGGTACACCCTCGGGTGTGTTAGGCCAGGAGGGAGTGCTGCAGCTGCCAGTCTCAGACAGGTTCCCACTTGTCCGATGCTGTCCCCCTGGGACCAGCCACCCAAATGTCCCCAACTCAGTTGTCTGGGAGGATTTGACCTGTGATCCACCCATCTGGAGAGATGGCTGCATTCAAACGCCTGCTTACCTTACATCACCCTGAGGAATGAGTTGGATGCCCATCTGGGGATACAGATCCCTCTGGAGACTCCAGACCTTGTAGCGCTAAAGATTCCCCGTCACACTGTACCTATGTCTGATGCTCATTCACAGCGTTTCTTCAAACATCCTGCCTTGATCCCTTCGCTCTGGCACTGAACTGGGGAATTCACCCGACACCCCAGGTAAAGCCATCCAAAGCCTTCTGGAGTGTTTGGTGAAGCAAAGCATTGATACATATGTTATGTCTTTGTGACAGTGCTTATCAAGCAGCTCAAGGGCTCCCATCCTTTACTGAATGGTTCTATCTCACACCGCACTGATTCCATGTCTGATGCATATCTTGCCTGACAACATAGTTGAAAGCCTGGAGCATGACAGACATGTAAAAATATATATTGCATAGGCTGCCCGCTTTCAGGCTCCTGTACTAAAGCACTGCCGGTGTTTGTGGACCTCTTGATCAAAGGCTATTGGACATGTTGCAGGATCCACTCGGTGAGCGGTGCCATACTTTCTGAATGCTGTGACCACATGGGAAAACATATGGAGCTATTTCCTCTTTTCTCTCCAGGACTTTTTTAGACATGTCAGTTGGGCCTTGATCATGCATTTTTCTGCATGAGAGGAGAACTGGAGTGTCTATGCCGAGCAGGCTTTTGCAGCCACAGAGGCAATCAATAGTGCCCGACATCAACTGTGTACACGACACACGTACAAACATATACACTTATGGACAAACACAATAAGAAACACACACAAAAAACAGTTTACCGTGATCCCTTTCAGGGAGCTGGTGCTCTTTCTGTCTATTATTCCGGCCACCATGCTTTGACCAGTTCCTCATTGTCGTCAAGCTTTAATTAGAAGAGAGTGGAAGTACATGGAAAGAGGGGGACCATACCTCAGTAGTCTGGGACAAAAAGGGCATTTTTCAAGGTCTAAACCCATCCTTCTCTCATATGCACGGCAATCTGAGTCCCCAGCCACCCTTGAGAGAGAAACACGGCTTTCCATGTGCATAAAGTTGAAATAAACTGCAGTCTGTATTTTCATTGGGGAAAGTGAACCCAATTTAGACACTGCTCCATTGGAAATGAGTGCTGTAGCGTACCCTAGCTGGTAATCTTGCCCAGATTCCCCCCTTTGTGTCCTGCATTATTGTTGAAATAAATAACCTTTCACTGCAATCAGCGCAGGGATCTTCACTTAAATTATCGCCCCACAGATAGCTCACTCATGATCTGCTTCTATATCCATTAACTATCGGCGAAAGTGATTTATGGTTGAAGGGTAAGAAAAAGGGGATGAAGAAGAGCATGGAGGTCAGTTTAGTTAGACAATAGTGCCCTCTACTGTTCACTGAGGGGATCAACCATGACACAGACAGGGATGTGGAAACTGGTTTTGTTAACATGCTCAGCAGTGATAACCTGGAGGAGTTTCAGGAAAGGTTTAAGGGAATATACAATGTTTTAGTTACAGAGATCTTTCATTAAGCTGTTGAACTTAAAGAAGAGATGTGAAATGCTGCAGCTCAAGAAAACCTGAAAGTAAACACAGATGACATTGCAGTAGCTATCAAACACCACATCATGTTTTTTTTTAAAACCCAAAGCTTTAAACTGGAGGGAGAGACATTTTTTTTTCAAGCCAGGGCTCCATCACCTCACCCCCTCTCTTCATCCCTCCATCCCCTCCTCCTCTGCAGTCCCTCCTTCCCCACACTCCTGTGATGTGTCGTTACACGCTCTGCTGGCTCCTCTTCCATGACAGACTGTTACTTCGTGGAGCGGAAACGCATTTGATTGTTAACATCTGGGCCATTACAATTGCAAACTAGGGCTCTGTACATCAATCAGGAAGTGATTTCAAAACAAAGAGACCGTCCTCCAATCAATCTATTGGGAAGCAGGGGCATTACATGCTCCTGTAATCCCGGCTAATTAGCGGGATAATGGGAATGAGATTTATGAATCTGCTGAGGAGAGTGGAGGTGCGATGGCACACTCAAATTAGAAGGGATGCACCCCAGCCAGAGCTGCAGCAAGGAGTATGTGGTTTGTTATTGACTTCCTGCTGCCTGGCCACTTTTGGCTTGGTGTCACAGTAAAAGGAGCATTACGCAGTGATGGACAGGGACTGTGTATTACTGTGGTGCAGCCCATGAAATCTCTGTTGCAACCAGAGAACCAGAGCTCAGAGCAACATCTCCACCTCCTAAATGAGCATTAAACATCTGGCGCGGCTCAAACTGGAGGAATGTACTGCTCACGCTTTCACATTAACCACGTTATACCTTAGGTTTGTCTGCCTGACAGAGTAGTCTCTAAATCTTTTAAACAGTGAAAGAACTTCAAAGTTAATTTTTTCTGTCGTGGCATGGCAAACAACTCCTGCATGTCTGTCACTCTCAATGAGAAAGCACCACCTCTGCAAATCACACTTCCAGACATCAATCAGAGTTGATGTGAGGATTAGAGCGCTCTTGTAATGTGAATGGGATGCTGCATCTTGTCGTTTAGTTTTTTGCAGCAAACAGTTTGAATTATAGCATTTTGGAGGTCTTCTGAGATTTATAAGTTGAGGCTTCATCCCTTCCCGATCTCCTTCTGTTATAGACTAGTGATGTAAAGTTAGTTTTTTGGTATAAAAAAAGAAAAGAAAAGAATATAACAGAAGATGACGTTCAAATGGCAAGACGTATTAGTGAACGAGAGGGATTGTTTTGTGTGTGTGTGTGTGTGTGTGTGTGTGTGTGTGTGTGTGTGTGTGTGTGTGTGTGTGTGTGTGTGTGTGTGTGTGTGTGTGTGTGTGTGTGTGTGTGTGTGTGTGTGTGTGTGTGTGTGTGTGAGCAGTGCATCCCTGGAGGTGGTGGTCTCGGTGGCCCCCCGAAGCCTCTTCCTCCCCAGCGGGCCCAGGCCTGACCTTGCCCGCTGGCGGGGGGACATCTCCCATTAAAGCAGCGCATTGTGATAAGGCCATTTCTTTTCCTTCAGCATCCCTTTAATGTCATCCCTGAAATATGAAGTCATTAAGCGATATTAAAACAGTGCTGACAAACTAATTAACAGAAGACATTATACGGGATGGGCTCGATTAATCCGCTTTAATTGCTCTTTTAAATAGGGGCTCCAATTAAAATTAATAAAGATTTACTGGTGATCGCACCAAACTACACTAAGAAGTGGTTGTCTGAAGGGCAGCCTAAAGTCAGCGGCCTCTATTCTCAAGTTACACTCCCTTTTGCTCCGAGCGCCCTCCCAGTGTGAAGCTGCCAAAAAGCCGTATCTATGAGCAGGAGCTTAATCAGAGGGACCGTCCCAGCGCCCCGGGTCCCACAGCTTGTATTGTCTCTCACTCAGGGGCGTTTGATTCTGCTTTTATCTTTGCTGAACCCTGTTAAGAAGACACCAGCTCATTTTCTTTTTATCTAGTAATAGTAGGCCACACACTGACTGCTACATCTGGTGTGCCTCTCAAGCACTCATGTAACTGTACAGGAACCACAGGGCTGAAATAATAATAATAATGATTAAAAAACAGATATTTGAAAAGATTTTATACATTACATCTGCTTTCCTTGTGTTTCTGCGGTTACTATCTGCAACCCTGCGTGGGGGGGCTTTGTCTTCACAGCAGAATCTAATTTTACATTTTCAGTGATCTGAAAAATACAATTTAAAAAGCAAATTTTCTTTTAAATGAGTTGTAGAAAAAGCTCAATATTCCAAAACTATTAAATATTTTTTAATATCAGAGTGGAATGAGCTGAGGGGAGCAGAGCCGTGCGTGTGTGTTACAGGAAAGATTCACTAGATGATGCTGTTACTCTTCTGTAAACAAAGTCGTCAATCTCCAAGACCACAGACCCGGTTTTTTATTGTAACTCCTCAATCAGCATTACACTGGCAGAAAACTAACAAATTGCATCAGCCTTTTCTACATTACCGTGAATTTAAAAAAGGTCAAACACACACCAAAAAGCAGCTGCTCAACCTGCGCTTTTGTTTTAATTTGATCATGTCCTGTTGCCTTTTACTTTTCATTTAATCTTCATTACAAAGAATGTTCTGCTTTATCTTAGACTCTCTAATTCAGAACATAATTTCATATTGTGCCGTTTAAGTTGGAGCCCAGTCGGCCAGAGGCGGTTAAACAACTGAAGGTATTTTATTTGTTTTCTTTCATTATATCAGAGGTTACCAAGTCTTGTGCAGAAAATGTCACACAACAAATTAATTCGAGCAAAGCACTTCGGTTTCATCAGAGGCTTTTTAATTGAGTTGAGAATGCAAGTCAATTTACTGAAGAAGGCTGATCTAATTGAAAAAAAATAAAATGTCTATTAAAAGATTACCGACGTTTATTGTCTTCAGTCTTTGTCATCAGCCAGTCAAAGCAATGTTTTAATTTCCTTAATGTTATCATTTCTGATGTAATTGGTGCTTGGGTGCCTAACAGCTTTTTCAATTAAATGTTTGGTTTTGGGTGCTGAGATTGTAAGCAGGCACAAAGACTGAAACTACGTCAATAAAGGACTTTAATGCTGTCTGTACAATGAGTCTAGCAAAAATCTAATTTTACAAATTTTAAAGATGCAAGAAACATTAGCATTTTCAACTGATGGATTGTTCATTCAAAATTAATTTCATTTATATTTCTATGTATGTTAAGGCTAAATAATCTACTGGTGCCTGTCAGTGGTTTTCATGACATCTCCAAACCCTTTTGCCATTGGCTTTCTCTAAGTGGCAGCCTGGAAGGAAGAGCTGGCGGCTTTGTGGAATTCTGCTTTGGTGGCACAACTGTGATATGAGGTCACCTCGGGCATTAGTCATTAGGAGGGAATGCATTGTGGACGTTTTTAAGACATGGCAGTTGCCCGCATCCGCAGCCATCGCACAATGAATGCAGGCCTTAGAAAGTTGACTTGAATTGGCTTCGCTGAACAATGTGAACAGCATAGTTTGGGGGACGTTTAACAGCTGGCTGCTGGACGTGGATTAGAGGCACCTTAGGGGCTCGGCACCGGGAAGCGGTGTTTTCACTGGAGAGTTAAACATTTGCAGCTAAAAATAAAGCGTTTACCATGTGTCCCACGCATCTTATAAACATTATAATATGTTCATGTGGCTGTTATTGCAAAAACAAAACAAAAAACAAACACATAACTCATTCTTTAGTATTATAATTTAGTGCATCTTTAATTTCAATAATCAACCAGTACAATCTTTGTGAGCGAAATATCTGAAAATGATTGTTCTTTACAAGACAAGGAGCGCACTTTCACACGGGATAACAAAAGCTATGACAATTGCCTTCATTTAAGCTAAA
This sequence comes from Cololabis saira, assembly GCF_033807715.1. Lineage (NCBI taxonomy): Eukaryota > Metazoa > Chordata > Actinopteri > Beloniformes > Belonidae > Cololabis > Cololabis saira. The sequence continues at coordinate 24,447,173 of NC_084602.1, forward strand.
GGTACACAACAGAACTATAAAACCATATCCAACATAAAATGGCAGAGCATATACACTGATACAACACTCACATCTCTGAAATAAAAAGGAATTAAACAAACTATTACTGATGACTTGACTGACAAAAAAAAACACAACTACGCTATGATGATTTTACACAACTACAGTCTTGATTATATCTAAATACAGTGAAGTAAACACTGAAAAATATCCACAAGAGATTGAATTTTTTTGTAAAAGCACAACACAATAATCTCAGATAATCAATATACATCTTCTGAAATGGTTTGCTGTTTTTATATATATATATATATATATATATATATATATATATATATATATATATAGTTTAATGTATATTTTACTTCACTAAAATGCACTACAAGAAAAAGAATGAAAATGAAATAATACTGCCAAACAACACAGCTCAAAAAGCACCCATTCCTCCTTCATCCGAACTGCTCCTACCTATAAGTAGGAGGAAGTCTTGAACTCCTCCGGGACGTCGCTGTCCAGCTTGCAGATCACTTTGTAAATTGCCTTTTTCCAAGAAGGGTCTGAATCTTTAGCATCAGAGATGGCTTTGTAGAACTCATGCAGGGTGATTTCAGCAACCTCCAGGAACCTGTCAGGAACCTGGGGAACACCAAGAGGGCGGTAACGTTTAAGTGGACGGTATAAAACAATATTCTGGTGCTTAAAATGTTTTTATGTTTAAAGTTGAGTTAGCTTTATTTTTAGTTTATCAGGACATGAGAAATGCAGCTCTGTGGCACATCTTTCAAACCCTCAAATTAATGTTTGAGTTTTTTTCTCAATACACACAATTAAAAAAAAGGGATGATGAACTTTCAATTTGAGGCCTCTTTCATTAGCTTTCATTAACCTTGTTTTCTCAAACCTAAACAACCTACAAATGAGCTATTTTCCAATTTTCCTACTGAGTTCCCCACAACAAATTATGAAGATGGATCCCATAAAAACATTTAAAAAAAACATAATGTTCAAATGGCAATGTTCAGAAATGGGATCTGAAGTGTGGGGGTAAGTTAACCTAATTGAGGGTTTAGTGTGATTCCTGTAAGGGTAAGACTCATGTAGTGGCCTATAACTACATCAGACTCCATAAAAACACATCGATAAATGAGCTTTGGATGCGAGGAGAGGTGGGAAAAAACATCTCTCAGCACTTGTTTCCCATCCACTTGGCAGTCGACACCAACAGTTGTTGGCATAAGTTATTTTTCTTTCCCCTCATCTCCTGACACAAAAGCATCCCTGGGAAAGGAATGTCTTGGTCCCAAGGTAAAGAAAACCGTCTCATCCCTTTCCCACCAAATAGCCTTCTCCCTCCGAATCCACAGCGTCTTTCTCAGCATTCCGCATCAGTAGCAATCTCTGTCTCGCTCAGGCGTACTGGTCCCCTAATCCTAAGTTGTTTTAGTGGGATTTTGCGGCTTCCTCTTCCCACAGTTTGATAAAGCATCACTCTGGAGTTTAGATAATGGCTGCAAGGGCTGGCCTGCCACAGGTGCAGAGTGACACACAGGTCAGCACACAAACATGCGTGATGGAGGCCTGACGTACATCTGTCGGCCTGTTTCTAAGATAACAAACGCGCTGCCGTGATGCTTTATAGGACTTGTTTGACATTTTGGGCATATTCACTTTCTGGAAGAGACTTAATGACATATCTGTTAAATATACGTTAAATATATGAGCATGAACAACAGCTGGTTGTTGTGGTCAGCAGAGCACAGAGCCAAGACTGGAAATGGAGGGGAGACAGCCAGTCAGTCCGGTTAAGCAAAATGACCCCACCTATAGCTTTAAAAATTACAACTCAAGACAGAATATTCTGCTTCTTTCATCTTCCACCAAAAAAAGTTTACATGGAAGCAGCACATCCATGAGCCAAGAAATACTCCAGCACATAGCTTCAACAATAACCTGGCACTGCTGATAAAAAGAAAAAGCTTTCTTCTCTTCCATGTTTTTATCACAAGACCTTTTTTTTATCAAAATGTTAAACTTTTTAAATCTATATCTGCACTTTCACAAAGGATTTCCACGAAAATATATCAACACAGGTGCATTTTCTGATGCTGCTGGATAAAGAGTGGAAGTAAAAATGATGTTGTCTCATATTAAGCAACCCTCATAAATCCATCTGACAGTGTGTATAAAGTAAAAACAAAACAAAATAAAAAAAAACTTATATAAAAGGTGTTATTCACAAATACATCTGCTGGCTTTGTTAAAAAAAAAAAAAAAACTGAGCAAAGTGCAACACAATGGCGTGATGACTAGTAGGTGACACTCACGTGAAAATCATTGGCTTTGTTGTAGTGCATGTTGAGTGCCCGGAAAAGCTCTGAGTCTCTGGTAACTGTGATGTCTTTTACTTCGCTGACGCCGTCAAGGATTGCCTGGCGTGCAAACTTCTCCATCTGGATGTAGTAGAACTCCCGGAAGTTGCTGAACCACTTGATCAGCTGAGAGGTGATGCAGCGATTGAACTGGAAAAAGAAGCAAAAAGAGTTTTGAGTTTCACAAATTTAAGACCATGAGTGCAACAAAAAGATTTAAGGAGATATTGCCCTGCTTGCATTAAGGATGAATAATAGCTGAGGTGATTCAGGCTCATCTGATAAAATCTGAATGCTTTTTGATGAAGTCCGACGGCTGTGTGATGTTTTGGCTTTCGCTGCCCTAAGCATAACTGACTGCAAATCTGGATTTAGTACCTGAAGGGCAAAATGCCACCTAACGGTCAGTCACTCTATGCAACATTAATTGCTCTGATCTTTTCCCACCAATGTCCGGGATGAAAAAACATCTGTCAGGGCTCTGTGTTTCTAAACTCAGTCTTGACATTAGTCTTGTTATTCTATCTCGTCATCCAGAAAGACAGAAAAAAAATGCCTAAGGGCTGGGCAAGCATCAAAGACACTTCTTCTCTCTGTTGTGGTGGGTGAGAAAGCAGCAGCATAAGGACAGAAGGAAGCTTCCCTCTCATTGACTCGGGCTGATAGGATGGAATCAGACACTGGGATTATGTGGTCTTTTGTTCAATGCCACTTCCCACCACAGGATTGTAAGCAAGGAGGAGACGTTCGCAGGACTGGAGCAACAGCATCCTCCCTCCCCCCCTGACCCGGGCAGGGGGTGCTGTCGGTGCAGATTGAGAGAGACGGGGCCTGCTCAAGCTCAGAGATCCAAAAGACAAGATCGGAGCGAGATGGAAGAGAAAGCTGAGAGGTTATTGCAGGAAATCGGACAGCGGGTGGGAGATGAGTCAGGTAAAAAAGAAAGAGGAAGAGAAAAATGGCTTGAATGAAAAGGGCCTACGACAGGAGGACACGCTGAAGGAGACAAAACGAGCTTAAAAAAAGCATGACAAGGCCAAAACACACAGGATGTTGTGTTTAGGACCAGCTTACCACCGCCTGGTTGCAACTGCACAAGTCTCTAATACCAACTCTCTGTTGACACTCAATAGCAATGCCTTGCCTACAGAGTCCTTTGTCACTCCATTTGCTGACTGGAGAGGCTTTTTTAAAGAGAGAATGCCCCTGTATCTCCCTCTGCCCCCAGGACATACTAGCAGCTCAGCTGCTTTGTTATTTAAACCCTCTGCGTTTTTGTTTCTCTCCTCCGACACACTGCTGATTCTTTCTGTCCCAAACACACAGTGACAGGTAGACACCCGGGGTAAAAAAAACGAGACAAAGCATTCTCTATGTTGTTGACACATAAAAAGTGATTTCTTTCCACGTGTTATAAAAAAAAAAAGAAAATTACCTTGACATCAGGGAAGAAGGTCTTCAGCACGTTGGAGCTGGGGTAGCGGGTGTAGAAGAACATGAGCTTGGCTTTCTTCAGATGACTTGGAGTGAGACCCTCCTGGATGTGCACAGTTACGTTAAGGAAAACTAGCAATTTCGTCCCACGCACAGCACACAGCTCTGCGCAAAGCGATAGTCGACATGAGTATTGTGTTGCGTCAATCTTCGGCTAAATTGAATTTCACTAAAGAACAGCTCGGCATTAACTAGGGAGTCAATAATGATCCTAACATGTGCTTATTGGCAAAACAGAATTACGAATTAGATTAGGGATTTTTAATTAGAAAGCAAAGCACTTCATGCCTGGGAGTTAAGACAGCTTGTTGTGAAATATTTTGAAAGGAGATACCGATTTTCAGATATAAGTGAGTTGATTTAAAGACAGCATATGGTGTTTTTTTTTTCCAATACTGGGTTATAGACTTATAAAAAAATTGGAGGTTATGTCCTTTATTCAGAATCAATTTAATTACACAACAAATAAACCTATTTACTATTTGTTGAACATGCTGTTTATTGTACAACATCATATATTTCCTTTACTTCAAAAACAAATAAGTAATTCTTTCACAGGTTTCCTCCCCTGTGGCAATGAAGGTGCTCAGGACCGTTTTCTCTGTAGTCCACATCGCCTTAGGTCATAATATCTTCTTATCGGGTTGCCACACCGCACATTTATTAGGGAATCCTACCTTTGAAAAAAGGAAGTTTGGATGAAAGATTTATGTGGCATTGTTCAAAGAGAAGCAGAGCTCTTTGCACTGTAAAGATAAAGCCAATCCTGAGAGACATACTCATCTTGCAACAAGAAGCTAAACAAAACTCATCACCTCTGGGATTAAAGCATAATGAGCAATATTTAGGAATTCACATTTCAGATCACTCTTTAAAGGATGATGGAATTCCCATTGAAATTATTCTAATAATCAACAATGAAGAATTAGATATACGCAATCGTGCGTGTTTCTCTTTATTAAATAACCTGAATTGTTTTGAGCTCCTCTGAGACTCTATTTAAATGATATACCTTCTGTCAAAAGGTATCCAACAACAGATGCCCAAGACAAGAGCTCAAGTGTTATGGTTGGGAGGCACTTGTGGTTTCTACTAGCACTCAGATGTGACCTTTTAGATGCACCCCTATCACTCTGATGGTGGAGAAATAGATCCTGCACCTTTTCAAGTCTGAAAAAATGATGCTTCCTGAAACAGAAACCAACGCTTTCTCTGCCTTTGAAAAATTGGCTTTTGTTCCTGGCAATTCTTATCAAAGCCTTGTATTCCTTTTTATTTGTCTTTTTCTAGACTTAAAGTCATTACTCTGCTCAGATTAAAGAAGATGCTATAATTTTCTATGGGGTTAGCGAGATCAAAGGAAAAATTCTCCTTGAAGTTTGCTACTGGAACTGACGTGAACCTGGACCAGCCATTGTTCGAACGGATGAGCTGAAATGTGGGGAGCTGGTTTCAAATAAGAGGTAAATATGGTGTATACAAAACATTATCAAAGATACTCTGCTAAACACAATATCACAATGTGACACAAACATTTCCAGACAACTGTGTAGATACAGGACGGTCTCAGAAAATTAGAATATTGTGATGAAGTCCTTTATTTTCTGTAATGCAAAAATGTCATACATTCTGGATTCATTACAAATCAACTGAAATATTGCAAGCCTTTTATTATTTTAACATTGCTGATCATGGCTTACAGTAAAAAAAACTCAAATATGCTATCTCAAAAAATTAAAATATTCTGGGAATCTTAATCTTAAACTGTAAGCCATAATCAGCAATATTAAAATAATAAAAGGCTTGCAATATTTCAGTTGATTTGTAATGAATCCAGAATGTATGACATTTTTGTTTTTTTAATTGCATTACAGAAAATATCACAATATTCTAATTTTCTGAGACAGTCCTGTATATGAAATAGAGTAAAAATCTTGTATAACTATTGAATAAAATGTTGTCCCATGTTATGCCACAATACATTTAGCATATGCGTATTTAAAGATAACAAAATCAAAACATGGTATGTTCCACTATATACAAGTTTTTATCTGATTATTAGTGGATTAAAATGAAATTTTCTGAATTCTGCATCAAATAAAGACTAAATTAAAAGCTGGACTGGACTGTTGGATTGTAGCACTTGAGAAAAAGGATATATTGAGGGACATGTAGGGGTTTCGCTCAGCCATGCCCTGCAGCTCGCCACACTCGATCTTCACATGAGGGAGGCACAGATTATCGACTGCCACCGTCCCCAGAGAGGAGGGATGAGGGTGATGGCCGAGGTGGCTGGATGTCACTTTGGACCTCATGGTGATTGTGTCCCATGGCATGTCCACCGAGTCGGGGGAGGTCCTGTCCATCGATGGCGGCATGCAAGGCAGAGCCCCAAAATTGGAATGAGGCCCGTACTTGAGGAGGTGCTCCAGGATGTGGCTCTCGTGCAGAGGGGTGCTGTAATTGAACTGAAAGGGTGTCTGATGTAAGGGGTAAGGCCTCTTCACTGTCGGGGTCACTGAGCTCACGGGGGTCACGGCTGGCTTCCTGACTACCAGTGACAGCGCCTCTGTCTGGTCCTGGGGGCTTTGAGCCTCGGAGCTTTCGTAGTACTGCAACGACCGGGATTTTGCTGCAGCTTCCTCAGCCTGGGGCTGGTTGAGGGTGGAGCTGGCCTGCTGGCTCTTCCTGTCTGCACCCACACTGATCTGCATCTCTGGTGATGAGCACAAACGCTGGTGAGCAGAGACGTCCAGTCCTGTGGAAGATGCCTTATTGAACACCCTGTCCACGCAGTCATTGACAACTCTGGAGAGCTCCTGCTTCAGGGTTTCCTGTAGGCTCTGACTTTCTCTTTGGTGACCCAAGTAATCACTAACTTTCATTTGGTCCTTGCATCCTACAGCCCCCCTGCTATTCTTCCTCACATAATCATCTTCAGTGCTTGTGTAGCATGTCTCGTTGCTTTCTCCCAGGGTGTCATGATCAGAATCAACTTCTGCCGCATCTCTATTCTCACATTCAGGATCTTCCTGGTTGTAAACCTGCAGGAACTTTTCCTGGAGCTGACGCAGGAGCCTTTGCATGCTATGTAGCTGCTCCTTCAACTTGTGACATTCCTCTTCCTTGCTGTTGTAGTTATCACTGTTGCTGTTTGGTTTCCTGCTCGTCTGTCCCGCTGTAGCACCGTGCTCCTGATGCTGAGGCAACCGCTGCTTACGTTTGTTCTCCCTGTAGGATTCTCTGACTTCCCTGGTGTCTCTGGCATCCGTCTCGCACTTCTCACTGTCTCCGAGCTGCCTGCTGTTGGGGGAGCCGGCCATAACCCTTATGATGTTCTCCACTCTGGCCCTCTTGGCCTGGAGATGATCAGTCACGGGATGCTCTCCCTCTGGGCTGGCTCCCGTAGACGCGTGACCCTGGGGTGACGCAGCCTCCACGGTGCTGTCTTTGGAGGAGACGCTGCTCTGGTCCTCCTGGCCCGAGTCAGTGGCAGTGGAGCCAGGGAGATAGAAGTGGCTTTCCTCCAGCACCCTTTTGTTGTGGATTGTCTTGCGAAGGAGCTGAGAGATGATCGAGCCGCTGGAGTACGAGGCCAGCGGCTCGTCGTACATGCTTCTGCGGAAGCAGGGCAGCATGACATCAGGTTTGTCGTCGTCGAGGCAGCCTTCGCTTGAGTTATGCATGTTCTGATCGGGAAGACTGAGGTTCATGCTCGCTGTGGATCTTCACACTACAGATACATTGAAGAATTAGAGTGATGTGACACAAAACAATCTGAAAAGATATAATCTAAAAGCAAAGCTCATAAAATAGATAATGTAATGTTGTAACAACATAATAATACATTACAATAATACATGTAATAATGTAATGTAGTTTAATTCCTTATTTTACATGGGACTAAATTATGGCTATTTTACAACAGCATTAAGTGGAAATTCCCTGTGCGATATGCACATAAATAAACACGCTTTGCCTTGTCCTTCAGTGACGATAACAGTATTGTCCCTTTATATTTCCAGCAAGTATAGAATATAATAAAATATAAAATTAGTGAGTAAAACTGATAATTATGACCTGGAATGCTCTCCTTTTGTCTTTAAAACTATGTTGTATTTGGGATTTTATCTATATTTTTACGTATACATTGTGTTATTTTTACTTCGATAGAAAACCAAGGAGCCTTAAATTATTTCCAAGATCTTCAGTTCAGTTGAAAGAATTATAAATTAATAAATACCAACCTTAAATAAGGGAGTTTTTGTATCCTTTCATCTTTGAGCTGTAATAATAGTTAACGAACAGGATAAAAAGAAATGTGATGTAACAGTGAAAGGTAAATTTAAGCTCATGAGAGCCATGGACAACACAAAAGAAATGTTTCTGTGTATCCATTATTTACAAAGAAACTATCATGAAAACCTGACATCTTGAGGTTTTTCTGTTAAGGAATAATCCAGATAATAGTCAGAAGTAAAAAATAAAAAATGTTGAATTCTGTGTTCACTGGTTTCCTTGCCTTTAACTTTGCTTTTTATAATATTGTTTTAGCTAAAACGTAAATTATGAAATTAGTTAAGAGTAAAAATGGATGTAAAAGTTAAATTGCTGGATTTGAGCTAAATTATCCCTTTTTTTGCTGCTTTGTTACTTTTCACATGAATGCATCTTTCCATCAGTAAAAGAAATAAACTTGACTAATCAAGCCTTTAACAAATAAATACAACATACGTATTTGGGTTTCCTTAATTATTTACAGATTAATAATTAGTTTTAATATTTCTGACTGCAGTAAAAACATTTAAGGAATAAATTATAAAGAGAACCATCCTTACAACACATATACAGCCATTGATATGTAAATAAATATATCGGACGCCACGCTGGACACTGTTTTTGCTACAATTTTCTTTTTTTCCTCCTTAAATGAAAAATGAGAGAAAATTTTGATTTCTAAAACCTTGAAGAAATATAAAAAGGGACAAATATAGCAGGCAACCAGTCACCACTCCGTTAAAAAAAACTCTGTAAACGTGAATTACATCAAGTTGACAACTGTTACAAGCCGCAAAGAGAGAAAAAAAAAGAAAAAGTGCATTCATAGGTTTGAGAAGAAAAACGCCGTGAAACTAAGTGGCGACAGTAAGTTGTGCTGCTGTCCCCGGGATTGCATGGTGATGGTGATGGGACTTACCTGTTGCTGGGACGTCGCTCCGCCGGCGGCCTGAGCTCACTGCGAGTTGCTGCTGAAGTGCAGGAGGCTGAGGGGAAGGCTGGGGCGTGGCCACGGCCATAGAGAGCTGATCAGGGGCTCATCACCCCAACGCAGCCCTCTCAAAAGTGACAGCCTACTTTTGTTTGTGTGTGTGGCTAAAGGGTTTCGACAAGGATGGTTTTGAAACCCACTCAAAACCAAACCAAAAAAAAAAAAAAAAAAACTGTCTGATGCATTCACATCCTCATTTTCAGAACATGTGTCTCATCTGCTAAAGAAACTGAGGGCATTGCTGGGGTTTTATTATAGAAACAGAACCTGTTTTAACATTGTTGCCAAGAAAAACTGGTACAGGCAACTTTTTTAAGCACTCTGGACTACGGGGACATTATTTATATGCATGCTGCTTCCTCGACACTTCATTGCACAGTATATCACAGTGCTTTACGTTTTGTTACTAACTCAGCGTTTAGGACACATCACTGTGTTCTCTATTCTCTGGTCTCCTGGCCCTCACTGACCCTGAGGAGACAACACCATTGGATTATTTTTATTTAAAAAGACATCCTGAATAAACTCCCCTCATATCTGTCCAACTTGTTGTCTCCAACTCACAGTGTGTACAGCTCACCACATTCAGAACTCTCTTCAGCTTTCTGGACTCATCTCCTTGGGTGAATTCAAGGTTCTTCTTAAACAGAAACTAACAGAGATGTGCACCTGCTATTTTTAATGTAAGGTATTGTAATGATGTTTGCACTGTGTTGTTGTTGTTGTTGTTAAATTGATTTTATTGTTGTTGCACCATTTAAGCCTCTTGGCCAGGTCTCCCTCGCAAAAGAGATTAAATCTCAAGGGATTTTCCTGGTAAAATAAAGGTTAATAAACATCTTTGGCGCTTTATATGTATCTGATATATCGATTGCATTAATGGTAGAGTATTTGAAAAAAGAACATGGTGGAAAACGGTTAAGAACCGGATCAGTAACCTAATGTATTGTATGACAAGAAAATGCAATCTTCTCTGAATAGTTTGATATACTAACAAGTCAAATATTGAATGTATATAATTTATTAATCCATTCTTTAGAGAAAATCAGGTTGTTTATAGGCGGTAGAGTGGTCATCCTCTGATTGGGTCACATGATGCTGATCTGTGTAAGACAGTAGAAACAAACAGCAAATAAAGTGTATATAATGAGTGAAACACATTATAAAGCCCTCTCTGAGAAACAATCCAGCACCAGGATGAAAATTAGATCGTAAAGAGTGATAACTTTCGTTTGCGACATATAGTCATATAGTTTTGAAAGGGAACAAAGCAGAATATGTGTTTGAAGCAAAATGCAATTTTTTGCAATTAAATTTTACACTAACTACCCAATGCCAAAATAAGTATCTATTTTAAGTCTCAGGCAAGACCTAAAAATGGCATTCCACTTAAGTGATCATTTCAACACTTGGGTTAATTGACCTCAGTCATGATAGATATCTACTTTAAGACTCTGATAAGACTCAAAAACCTCAATCCACTTACAGTAACTGAGAGTGTGGATGGAGTTTTTATAGATACATGTACAGACAAATCAAGGTAAAAATAAATAAATAAAAATACTGTTTTATAAAGGCATCCAGTTGCCTCCGTCATTTAATGGTCAACTTACCGGTGTCAATAGAAGCTAAAAAGATTCAAATTCATGTCCTTCATGCACCTGACAAGTTCCTGTCTGTACAAATCCAGTTCGACTCATTTGCATCTTGCATCTTGTATAGCATCTTGTACAGCATCATAGTTGATAGTTAATAAGATGGCAGGAAATGCCTATATAGAGAATAATTTTTTATTACACTTTATGTACCCTTACACTTAACATTACCTTGGTTTACCTGTAGGGACCCTATCCACACCATTACTTAAGTGGAAAGAGATTTTTAGTTTGGTCAGAGGCTTGAAATAGTCATTTAAAACATAAAACAAGGTTAAAAAGCACAAAATCACTCTCGAAGGTTTTCCATTTTTTTTACTTTAAATAAATTGCATCTCACTTAGCCAAGTTAGCATTTACAGATGATTGTATGAAAATAGGCCTTTCTGTCCAAATGGTGAACTGTGTGTAATCAACAACATACAATATGTGGTACCTTTCTGTTTTATTTGTGCAATTTTCGGTAGCAGCTACTTTGAGTGGAGGCATTAGAGAGGTCATAATAATATGACTAATCTTAAACAGTGTCCATATTCTTATAATGATCTGCTGGGAAAACCTGCATACTGGGATTTACATGAAAGCTATTTTTGGCATGGTGATTCCAAAACGCAAAAGTTTCTATCTGAAAATTGTTCCAGGAATGATCAAACATGCATAATGTGCAAGACAGTAATACCTAGTCAATATTTTCAATGTATTGTATAGTGATATAGTTCAAAAACAATTTATCATGTTTCGGGTATTCTTGACAAATAGCATTCTAGTAAACAAAATGTATCGTTTTCTTTAAAAAAGTTAATTTTTCAGGTAGGTTTTGTTTTTTTGGTTTTTCGGTCATCAATGGGTAGTGGGTATGGTTAAATCTTGTCTCAGGGTTCCTAATCCAATTCCCAACAGGGGTCTTCATGTAAGGCATGTGTATGTTCTCCCCAAGTGGGTTTTCTAGCACAGTACATACAATTACCCAAGTAGGATTAAGCAGGTATCATTGGGTAAACATGGGTAAACATTTTTGCAGGACAATTACTCTGCATGGTAACATCATTCCCCTACAATAGTTGCCTCTGCATTTGACAGAATGTCAAATGTAAGCTTCTCAATATCTTTTTTTAGACAGCGCCTAAGGAACACAACAGAGTCTGGTGCGTTCATTTCGTCTCCAACCTAACTGACGTACCAGTCTGATAGGCACCGGTGGCATCTGTGGAAATCAATTCCAATCCACAGAAACCCCAAAACCCACAGGGCGAAAACATTGTGGTAACAAATACTCCAGGAGAGCCTCAGATGATCTTTATCCACACCCTGACTGGGCAGAGCTGTTCTGGGGGCACAAGGAGGAACTGCTCAATCATGCGTCAAAATATGATGGTTGATGAAACCATCTCTATAAAAGTGATCTTAACTAAAGAATGCTGGCATTGACATCTACATGTGTACAGTGCTGTTTGTTAAATGTGTGTGGCCATATGTCAAAGATGTGATGAAAATACTGTCAATGAGGCTTAATCCTTGAAAATGAAAATGGATTAAGTAAATACATGAATCGTATGCTTAATACTCGCCAATAATCTACTTTCACCGAAAGTGGGGCCCTGGCCCGGCTCGGAGGGCCGGCCCCCGTCTACTGGATGGCCGGTGGGGGAACGTGGGTGTCTTACCAGGGCCGGCTCTGCTGGTCCTGCTTCCTGGCTTCGGCCTCTGCTCCCCCTCCTTCCCCCCCTACACGATTCATACGCACATAGGCGAAGGGGCGGGGGGTCCGGGTCGTGGGGGGCATTGTCCCGCGTGGCCCGGCACTCCCCGCCTCACGGTTTTAACAGCAATGTAGACACTGCACATTCAACACTTAATAAATACATTTGACAAGGACACGTAGTTCGGGAGGGGGGGGGGGTCGGTGTCAAATCGATATTTGGCCCTCCCCCTCCCTGTTTTTATGGCATTAATCACATGCACTCAACACCAGGGGCGGGAGGGGGTCCCACATCACCCGCGTTCCCTCGCCGGCCTGGGATAGGTGGGTCGTGATGCCCGGGCCTGGCGGGGCTCGCCGTGCAGCCTGGGGTGCCTTCTGGCGGTGCTGGACCCCCCCGGGGAGGGGGAAACGGTGCGTGACTGTGTGTCTGTGTCGGTGAGAATGCGGTGTGGAAGGGTCCTGCCATGGAGGATTTGAGCCTCCATTGGCAGGACAACAAAACTATATAATTTATCAATATTATATTATACAAAGATGGTTATTATTATTATTATTATTATTATTATTATTATTATTATTATTATTGTGTATAGTATATCATATTATTATATGTGAGGGCCTCCTGGCCACGTGTCCGGCCCGGACCGGGTGGCCGGTGATTGCCTGGGTCGCGGTCCGCCACCGCGGGATCTCTAGCTGCTCCTTCCCACGCCGTGGGGGCCCCGCCCCGGGCCCCCTCGGCCGCCGCCAGGGGGGGGGGGCCTCGCAGGCGGTGGGTTGCCTCCCTCCTACTTCTCCCCTCTGTGGGGTTGCTGGCGGCCTGGGTTCCGGGTTCTTCCTTGTCGGCCTCTGGTCTCGCGGGTGGCGGGGTTGCTCCCCCCCCTCCCCCACTATAGATACACTTCAGGTGGAGCTTTGTTTGGTTTATTACACACACACACACACACACACACACACACACACACACACACACACACACACACACACACACACACACACACACACACACACACACACATACATACACATAGCTACATAGACATATACACACTCACACACACATAGCCTGAGAGGCATGTACACACGCGTGCACACATACACACACACACACATACATACACATAGCTACATAGACACACACACACACACACACACACACACACACACACATATAGCCACTCAGTCACATACATATACACACACATACACAGCCACACAAACATATACATACACACACACATATAGCCACAAAGACATGTACACACACACACGCACGCACACACATATACACACACACACACACACACGCATGATCATATACATACACGCATACACACACATAGACATACACACTGGCTATATATATATATATATATATATATATATATATATATATATATATATATATATATATATATATATTAATAAGGGCCATTTGTCTATTTACTGTACAGTGAGCGAAATAACCGGAGTCAAATATCCCTGTCTGGCATGTTCAAACTTGACCAATAAATGGCCAAGTTTGAACATGAGACTGTCAGAGCCCTGGAGAGCTTCGTCACCTGTGATGCGTCACTGAGGCATCGCAGGTCCTTCCTCCCCGCTGCCATCAGACTCCACAACCAGGCCTTCTCACGGTAGCAACGGACAATAACAACATGTGCAATATCTGTCTACCTCATACACATCCTACCTGCTTTTTTTGCAATGTTTTTCTTTCTTTCCCGTACTGCACTACTTTTTACTTTTCATTCCAATGTATATACTGTTTATATTTTGTAATTATATATTGCTTACTTTTTTTACCCTTTCCCTGCATGTGTGTTGAGTGTACTGCTGCTGCACAGCGAATTTCCCCATTGAGGGAGAAATAAAGGACAATATATGGTGCGTCCGAAATGTAATACTAAACAGTATATACTAAAAAGTATACTTAAGTTCGGCACACTTTTGAGTAAATATCAGTAGTATGCATTAATTCGGACGTTCTACTCAGAGTGCACACGTCACTTCCTGCCGTTGGGAGGAAGTGACGTGTCACAGCAGCGGTAGAAGCGCACCGCTCCGCTCTTTCCTGTCTATCCTGGCCCAAACAAGATGACATTATATAATATTATTATATACGATTATTATAACATTAATATTAAATAATAATATTATTATACTTAATATTATACTTATGAAATATACGTATCACTTAGCAACCAAACACCGCTGCATTGCATTGTAGGAAGTTTCTGCTTAGCTAGTGTCCATCAATCCACACCAGAGGTGGAAAAAGTACAAAAATATTGTACTTAAGTAAAAGTACAAATTTTCTGCTTGAAAAGTACTTAAGTAAAAGTAAAAAGTACCCATTAAGAACATTACTTAAGTAAAAGCAGAGGTGGACAGAGTACTCGACTCCAGTACTTGAGTAAGAGTACAAATACTACTGGTCAAAATTTACTCCGTTACAAGTAAAAGTAGCTCAGTCAAAATATTACTCGAGTAAGAGTAGAAACGTACTTGCTTTTAAAGGTACTTAAGTATCCAAAAGTAAATGCTTTTAAATTTACTTTAAGTAAAAGTAAGAGTAAGAGTAAGAGTAAATTTCTTATTTTCCACATCAGTAAATTACTATATTTTTTCTAAATTTATTTAAGGATCTTTTAACTCTTGTTTCTGAGAATTCGATGTTGAGTTGTTGAAAGCAGAGAGGTAGTTCTGCTTCGGCAGACACAATAAAAATTTGAAAATAAATGTCTGTGGTTTGTCTGTGCCCTCGTTTTTTACTCGGTCGAACTCAAACATTGAGTTAAGATACGGCCAAGGATTTTGTGAAAGTCCCTGCTCCGAGTCCGGCTCATTATCAGACTCAGACGACTCAGCGGATTGTCTTTCTTCTCCTGACGCAGGCGTAGCCATTGTTGCGGCTCTGTCTTGACAAACGCAGGCTACTTTGGCGGTATCGTTTTGAGGAGGCTTGACGTATTTCCGCTTTACGTACATCCCAGTGGAGAGCGTGCACTGTGATAGGTCTCCTCCTTTGACAAAAACAGCTTGTGTCCAATAGGATTTTAGGGAAGAAGAAAAAAGAGCAGACGTGAAAGTAACGAGTACTTTTCAGCCTTCCTAGAAATTTACTCGAGTAAAAGTAAAAATATTTGTCTTGGAAATGTATTCAAGTAAGAGTAATAAGTACCAAAGAAATCTAATACTCAAGTAAAGTACAAATCCTCTGGATATGTACTTAAGTACAGTACTCAAGTAAATTTACTCCGTTACTGTCCACCACTGAGTAAAAGTATAAAAGTACCTCAACTTAAATATAATAAAGTACCAAAAGTACATGGTGCAAAATGTACTTAAGTACAAAAGTAAAAAGTACAAAGTACAAAGTACAAAGTACAAAATTCAAAGTACAAAATTATTTTCAAAAGGATTGCAAAGAAATGAAGAATCCAAGAATTTGCTTACAACTCTAAATAATGGTGATATTATTCTGACCCCTTTAGCGTTTGTTTCCATTACCCCTTTTTAATTTCTCCCTTTGCTCATCACTGCTGCTGTACCCCATTGGCCCCGCTGACAGGTTCACCCCCAGCCTGCAGTGACAACATTAAGCAACCCCAGCTGAAGGAGGATGAGACTTTTGAACTTTTAAATGCCAAAACCACCTTAGAAGCGGTGGAATCAAAGAATGCTGCGCATGGACACGCGTCGGCTGCCGCTCAAGGCTGATTTATGGTTCCGCGTTACACCAACGCAGGGCCCGTACCCTACGGCGAGGCTCTGCGTCGATTTAACGCGGAACCATAATTCAGGCTTCAGTCCTCATCGGTACTCGATGCGACGGCGGTTCCTCCGGCCTTCCGACCCACCTCTGCGGCGCAACTCTCCCGGGAGCTGCGGCTCCTTCTCGGTATATTCACGCGCCCCCCTTCCTTCCCGTCCGCCTTGGTTCCGCGTTAAATCGACGCACACCTTACGCCGTAGGCGTCGGCGTAGGTTGTGCGTCGCCGCGTACCCTAAGCCGTAGCTCTTCACCGGTGTAACGCGGAACCATAAATCAGCCCCCGCTGTGCTGTTCTTTAATTTGTAGCGAGTAACGACGTGTCCAATTTTAAATATAGCGGATTAAAAGTACGATTTTTTCCTTGAAAATGTAACGAAGTAAAAGTAAAAGTACAGAAAAATGAAAGTATCAATAAAAGTACAAATTCTCAAAAATCTTACTTAAGTACAATAACGAAGTACTTCGTTATTCAGTAATTCGTTACTTTACACCACTGATCCACACTAATACATTTCTCCGGAATGAGTATGGATAGCGCATACTATTGAGTACGTAGGCCTACTAATGTTTCGGGCGCACTAAAAAATCTCACAGGCTGCGTCCGAAATTGCATACTTCCACCCTAATGAGTATGCAAAATGAGTGTGCGAGATTTTTTAGTGCGTTTGGTTGCTAAGTGATAGGCTACGTAAATGTCATAAGTATAATATGAAGTATAATAATATTATTATATAATATTAATATTATAATATTCGTATATTTTATAATGTAATCTTGTTTCGGCCAGGATAAACGGGAAATAGCGGAGCGTGCGCTTCTACTGCTGCTGCGATACGTCACTTACTCCCAACGGCAGGAAGTGACGTGTGCGCTCTGAATAGTAGGCTACGTCCGAATTAATACACACTACTTATATTTACTCAAAAGTGTGCCGAACTTAAGTATACTTTTTAGTATACACTGTTTAGTATGGCATTTCGGACGCACCGACATACTGTTTTTGCATACTCATTAGGGTGGAAGTATGCAATTTCGGACGCAGCCAATCTAATCTAATCTAAACCTGGTTGATTCTGATTCTGCTTCTGAATCTGATTCTGATTCTGATTATAATCATAATCATAAAAGACAGCTCCCACCCCGGCTCTGACCAGTTTGACCTGCTGCCTTCAGGAAGACGCTACAGAGTCATCAGGTCAAAAACTAACCGACTTAAAAACAGCTTTTTCCCCAAAGCCATAACCGCCCTGAATAAAATGTGAATGTCTTTGTTACTGTTTTTTACCGTCCAATACTTCTCCCGGACTATCTGTGCAATATTCCACTACATGTGTAACTATATACTATCATCTGTAAATAGAATCTCAGGTCTTCACTATTCAAATGCACCTTAACCTTTTTTATATTTTTTTATATTATTTATATTTCTTATTGTTTGCACTATTGTTTCTTATTTGTCTTGCACTGGAGAGGTGATGCTGCTTTCAATCTCACTGTACCCAGGTACATTGACAATAAAGTATTCTATTTTATTCTATTCTAATTCTGATTCTGATTCTGATTCTGGTTCAGATTCAGATTCAGATTCAGATTCAGATTCAGATTCAGAATCTGATTCTGATTCTGATTCTGGTTCTGGTTTTGATTCTGATTCCTGCATGTGGTTTTCCCTCCATCCGGAGCGCTTGCTGGTCTGTTTGACGTCACTTCCTGTACGCCTGCGCCTGCGCAGCTTGTGTCTGACGTCACCGGAGTCTCTCTTCCGCCGTCAGGCTGCTGTCACACAGCGACAATGTTATCCCATTCCCGGTGTCTCACCAGGAACTTTAGCCGTTCTCTCTCAGCCATCCGCCAGGTAAGCACCTAACAACCGAGCCTTTGGTCCCGGTTCCCGCCCCGGGCTGCCGGTGCGGCCGCGGCGGGTGTTGGAGCTAGCGTTAGCCGCCGCAGGCCGCGGTCAGTCCGAGCCAAGGACGGCGGGACCTCCACGGCTGCTCGTTAGGACCGCAGCTGCGGCCCCGGCTGCGGTCCTAACATCCTAACGTCACTGCTAGAGACGGCTCACCTGAGCAGGGAGTCACTGCTCCACTTTAACCTCAGGTCAACGCACTAATAAGATGATATTTGTGCAGCTCCAAGAGCGTTCACGCCCAGCTAGCGGGCTAGCTGAGGTCAAACACTGGAGAATCAGGAAAAACTCTCTCAGGCAGGAAATGGAAATGGGAAGTCATTTCTTTAACTGTAGTGTCATTGATTTCTGCAGCGCAAAGTCATGTCGGTATTAGCTTGATTTTTGATTTGGTAATACATTAGTAAAGCTGGACGGTGAGATAATTGGAGCTTTATTAGCCCCTTTTTAAATGAGTTGAAGGCTCAAAAGTTATTTGTCAAGTTCTCCTTGTGAATTCGTGTATCCACCGTGTTGACGGATGCATGTGTTAAATGTGTCAGAGGTCATTGTTCCGCCTCTAGATCAGGGGTCACCAATCCTGGTCCTCGAGGGCCGGTATCCCTGCAGGTTTTAGATGTTTCCCTGCTTCATTGCACCATGATACAAGTGACTGTGTCATTAACAGAACTATCCAGTCTTTGATGACAAGCTGATGACGATGATTAATTAGAATCAGGTGTGTTAAAGCAGGGAAACATCTTAAACATGCAGGACACCGGCCCTGGAGGACCAGGATTGGTGGCCCCTGCTCTAAAGTGACCTATGACCGGGAACAGGGACGTCCCTGCACTGGCATGTTGACTGTCAGGCTGTCTGACTAGTTATTGAACTTGAGGTTAAAGTTCATGTAGATCAAATGTTATGTCCTGTCAGTACTCGAGTTTAAAAAAAAAAATCAGGGGGGATGGTGGATTTTTTCATATGGGGACAGATAATTTGTGCTGATTACAAATAATATAATATATTACAAATAATAGCAGTGACCAAAACACCTGCAGAAATACTGCAGGAATGACATAGCAGCAGTTAAATGCAGCCTTCTGTAAGATTTAAATATCCACTGGGCTTACATCAAATACATCAAAACACAACAATAAAAAACAGTTTTCTGAACTTATCAATATGACTCTGTCCTTCACAGGATAAGTAAAATGGATCACTGCAAAAACTCAAAATAAGTAAAATATTTGTCCTATTTCTAGTTAAAATGTCTCATTTTAGTACAACAAATCTTATTACACTTAAAACAAGACTCATCACTGGAAAAAACAACAATTTTCACCTGTTTCAAGTAGATTTTCACTTAAAATAAGTAGAAAAATCTGCTAGTGGAACAAAGATGTTTTTGCTTGTAATGAGAAGACAAATCTTGTCCCACTGGAAGATTTTCCTACTTATTTCAAGTGAAAATTTACTTGAAACAGGTGAAAATTGTCAAATAAGTTATTTTTCTGGTGTTATTTTTCTGGTGATGACTCTAAATGTTGAAATAGCAGTAAAACCACATTCATTGATGAAATGACATGAGTGATGGAAAGGGGGGATGGCAGTTTAACAGGGGGGATGATTTTGACAGGTTTTATTTCAGGGGGGATGCCATCCCCCCTCAACTCGAGTACTGTGTCCTGTAAACTACACCACCACACAATTATGTATGTATATATATCATACTGAATCATGTAAAGGATGCAGAAGTGCTATAATACTTGCCTGTGTGTTTCCACAGGGGAATAATGTGTTAGCTGGTCGGGCCACGGCAGGTATGTGTACTGTTAAAGCATATGGTCACCCTATTGGTTCAGAAGATGTTCTCATGGTTGTCCTTCCTTTTAACAGCTCTGTCAACTAGCCCCTCTGTCATTTTTAACAATGTGTAAGTATGTGCACTCACTGAAATAAACAACTATATTTAACATGTTTAAATCCAATTTTATACTTCTTATTTTCCTTTTATCCTCAGAAAATACAATCCCCGATCCAATGTCTTCCAAATCCAGTATTTCAGGACATCTGTAGCCTACAGTATGTGTTAGGTTATCCGATTCTCATATTTTTACACTTGTTAAACTTATCAGAGTATAAATGGCAAGGATAGATGTGTAGAGTGAAGAAAAACTGTTTTTTTTTTTTTTTTTTTTTTTCAGGAAATGAAGTTGTTACAGTCAAGACCCCTGCATTTGCTGAGTCTGTCACAGAGGGGGATGTGAGGTGGGAAAAAGGTAACTCATAATTGACAAAACACGCAATAGGTACTTTCCATTACGAGATGAAACAGATGCTTAAACTGTTTTGTAATTACAGCTGTTGGAGACACTGTCTCTGAAGATGAGGTGGTGTGTGAAATTGAGACTGATAAGGTAAACCTACTGATTTTACTCATGTTTGCAGTTACATTTCTTAGTTTTTCACCAGACAAATCACAAAGATATGCACCATTTCTGTTGTCTACTTAACTTTTCTTTCTCTGCGTTTTCAGACATCAGTACAAGTTCCCTCTCCTTCTGCTGGAGTGATTGAGGAGCTTTTGGTCCCAGATGGGGGGAAGGTTGAAGGAGGAACACCACTTTTCAAGCTTAGAAAAGGAGGTCTCATGGACTAGATTTTTACTAAAAACAAAGGCTTAAAATGTCACCTTTAAGCCTGTGGTGTTCTAACTTTTTTCTGTCTATCTCTTTAGCGGGTGCTCCCAAAGCTGCAGGAGCACCGAAAGCCGAGGCCCCGGTTGCTGCAGCCCCTCCACCACCTTCTGCTGCCCCACCTCCCCCTCCTCCATCAGCTGTGGGACCCATTCCGACCACCATGCCCCCTGTGCCAACCGTGCCAGCACATGCTATGGCCACCAAACCAGGTTAGTTGACACCAGACAGTCTGTGTAATTTGAGAACTGGTTTGTTTGATGTCTGTGTTCTTGACCTTTAACCAGTACTCGAGTTGTAAAAAAAAATCAGGGGGGATGGTGGATTTTATCATATAGGGACAAATAATTTGTGCTGATTACAAATAATATAATATATTACAAATAATAGCACTGACCAAAACACCTGCAGAAATACTGCAGGAATGACATAGCAGCAGTTTTCTGAACTTATCAATATGCGTTTACAGGATAAGTCAAATTTAGTTTCTAGTTGAAATGTCTCATTTTAGTAAAAAAAATCTTATTACACTTAAAACAAGACTCATCACTGGAAAAAACAATTTTTATGCTTGTAATGAGAAGATAAATATTGTCCCACTGGCAGATTTTTCAAGTATTTCAAGTGAAAATTTACTTGAAACAGGTGAAAATTGTCAAATAAGTTATTTTTCTGGTGTTATTTTTCTGGTGATGACTCTAAATGTTTAAATAGCAGTAATACCACATTCATTGATGAAATTACATAAGGGATGGAAAGGGGGGATGGCAGTTTTACAGGGGGGATGATTTTGACCGTTTTTATTTCAGGGGGGATGCCATCCCCCCTCATCCCCCCTCAACTCGAGTACTGCCTTTAACGATACTATTTGTCACTGGTTGGCATTTTATAAAGGTATACGTAGAAGTACTGACTGATTCTCTCCTCTTCGTTGTCATAGTTTCAGCCATCAAACCCACTGCTGCCCCATCGGCACCAGCACACGGGGAGGGTGGGGCTAAAGCGGCAAGGACGGAGAGCAGGGTAAGCGTACAAGTCAAAAGATATTTACCTCTATGTAATGACTTAAAAATCTCTTTAATGCTCTTCTATGTTTACTAAGGCTGAAAACTTAGATTTATTTTTTGTTTTTACTTATTTATTTTGTAGGTTAAGATGAACCGCATGAGGTTGAGAATTGCTCAGAGACTGAAAGAAGCCCAAAACACCTGCGCTATGCTGACGACATTTAACGAGGTCGACATGAGGTAGGAAATACTCAATTAGCTGACCTACAAAATGAAGCCCTCACTGCTATTTTAGATTATATATGTATATGTGCAACCTGCTTCCCTACATTAACACATACAAGTAGTATATCGACTGAAGATGAAAGACACTCAAGCACTGTTCAAGTCTTTACTCATGTGCAATCACACTAAAGTCTATATGTTCTGTATGTAAATAAAGCTGAAAAAAGTGCAAGTAATGTATATATCACTGTTAAAAGCCAAAACAACACTTCCACAAATGGTTATAGATTGGAATCTGTCCAATAGGAAAAGCTTTTTGAAACCCGATATCCTGTTAAACACTGGAATGTAAATATTTGGTTGTAATTACATCTAAAACGAAGATAAGAATTGTTAAAACAAGTTTTATTAATTTACATGGAAATATTATTGTCTGCACTTGCCCTCCATCCTGAAGAGGACACTTTGAGAATTTCTTTTCCCCGCAAATGTGTGGTGTCAGCTTTCTGCTATTCAGGGTTTTCTATGTATCCTAATTGGATTGGCATTGATGGTCTGGAGGAAGACTTCCCAGGCAAGGGCTCATCTGGAGCTGAAGGAACTAGTCAGAACAGGAGGCTGGAGCATCTGCAGGGGCCCACAGAGACCTGCGCTCTGAGTGGAAGAGCTGCCTCAACCGATATGGGCTTTTATGACAGCCCAATAAGATTTACAGGCCCTAGAAAGTGAAGATTTTTATCGCTTCTTCTCTCCTTTCTCGGAGAGTCTGTGTCTTGGGAGGGGCTAATTATGTTAGCGGAGAAACCCTAGAGCTTCAACAGGGTTAGAGACAGGAAAACAAACAATTAAAAAGAGAGATACAAGAGAAAAATGAGCAATAGGGAAACAATTAGCAGGCCAGTTTCAATAGCTTTATTCAGCACCATGTGCAGCAGAAATATTTTATAGCCATCAAAAAATATGATTTTTCCCATCGATGAATGACTTTGTTTTGAGTGATTGTATTTTTTTTATTTTTTTTCAACATTAAAAGGTTTAATAAAAGCCTTGACGATAAGTTCAGCTAATTTAAACCAGATACAACACGTTGTGTTTTGTCTTTTTAGCACAGATCAATGCACATAATCATGAGACACACACATTATGATAAACTTCAGGGCAAACTTGATGATTTTTCATGAAAATAGGAGGTGGAGAAATAGGTTTTAGTTGGCATCTTTAAATTTTTCCAGAAAACCCCAAGAAAATGTGTGTTGTAATCAAAAGATTAAATTCTATTTCATGATTCTAAAATATTGATGTTATTGACCTTTTGTGTATTTTAGGACCATTGATATTTTCTCTTTGCGTAATGTACACTAACCTCTCGATTCAATCTTACTTTGTTGCCTTAGTGCTAGCTAAGTAATTTAGTAATACAGTTTCTCTGTTTTCCCACAGCAACATCTCAGAGATGAGGAAGGCGTACAAAGATGCCTACCTGAAAAAGCATAACGTCAAGTTGGGCTTCATGTCTGCGTTTGTGAAGGCTGCTGCTTACGCTTTAACAGACCAACCTGCTGTCAATGCCGGTACAAAGTTAACCTTAAGAGACTGAAACCTGAAATTTGTGGTGAAGTTTGTATCTGTGAGCTGCGTCTTTGCATGTCTGGTATGATTTTTCAGATGGGTATATCAGGCAAAGACGACACTTTTAAGTTTCAGTATCTTGCACTGCTCAACCTCAAAACCAGCACTGACTTATTTACTTCCTTTAGAGTACCCTGACCTATTTAGATAGACCACAGTAAAATGGAGGTGGTCCATGTTCAGGCTTTCTAAAGATCTATAATGGTCTGCGGGTTTTACTTGCTGGGTCTCTTCACTTATATGTGATGGGAAGTGGTTTACAAGAAAATAACCTTTTTTTTTTTTGGGGTGGCACATTTTCCTATGATTTAAAATTTAATGTACCAAATAATTATTTATATTACATTGATGTGTTTTCAGTAATCGATGACACAACCAAAGAGATTGTGTACAGGGAATACGTTGACATCAGTGTGGCTGTGGCCACGCCGAAGGTGAGATAAATGGGTTCTATTATACTGAATACAAGTCCTTGATTGTCCTTTTTTTTCCTGAAAAAATAAAAAAGACTTTTATTCAAAAGGTAAAGGCCGGAAAATTCAGTCATGTGTTTTGTTTTTTCAGGGTTTGGTGGTTCCAGTCATTCGAAATGTAGAGGGAATGAACTTCACTGATATTGAGAAGGCAATCAATTTGTTGGGAGAGAAGGTAACTCAGTACTTCATAAAAAGATTTACATTTTACCTATTAAGTTTGTTCTTTTGTTTCACACACGATGTGATACGCTATCTTGAGATTTCCTCATTATGTGACTGGATTGTAATCTTGTGTCTATAGGCTCGTAAGAATGAGCTGGCTGTTGAAGACATGGATGGAGGAACCTTCACCATCAGCAACGGTGGGGTGTTTGGGTCCATGTTCGGCACGCCAATAATCAACCCACCGCAGTCTGCCATTCTAGGCATGCATGGCATCTTTGACAGACCTGTTGCCATTGGCGGAAAGGTTTGTGTCCTCCTAATTGTGACAGTCATATGAATTACAGACAGAGGTGTCAAAAGTATTCACATTCATTACTCAGGTAGAAGTATAGATACTAGAGTTTAAAAATACTCCTGTAGAAGTTGAAGTATCAACTCAAGTTTTTTACTCAAGTAAAAGTATAAAAGTACTGGTTTCAAAACTACTTAAAGTATAAAAGTAAAAGTAATGTAAGGGGGAAAAATGCCATTAAGGACAAAAGCCATTGAAAATGAATGCATCTTAGTATAATACAAATATATTAAAGAACCATATATGTGTACTATTGAGCATTAACATGTGTTTCAGAGAGCAGGAGATATGATGACTAGTTGCCTATAAGTATTGTAATGGTGCAAAAAGTCAAACTTCAGAGGCATGTTATCATTTATCCTAACCTTTATTGGAATGTACATCCAAGTTTAGTTGCAGGAATCTGAGGGAACGGATGTAAGAACAAAACTGGACAAGAACATATGTGCCACAACCACAACCAAATTCACTCTATCCAGATGGAGCAATTTAACTGGATAGTTTTTTTTTTTAAAGGCCGAAATGAAATAGAGTAACGAGGCTGTTTTTAAAATGTAAGGAGTAAAAAGTACAGATAATTGCGCGAAAATGTAAGGAGTAAAAGTAAAAAGTTGTCTGAAAAATAATTACTCCAGTGAAGTATAGATAACCAAAATTTCTACTTAAGTAAGGTAACGAAGTATTTGTACTTCGTTACTTGACACCTCTGATTACAGAAAGATTGTTTGATGTACTGTACTTGGTTTGAAAAAAAAAAAAAAAAAAAGTCTATATGGCACTTGGGTTAAGTGCTCATATTCTTTCTTGGTCTCCAGTTATGTATGATCCTCAAGGAATTTGGTCTGAGTGATTATTGTTTCGTCCAGGTGGAGATCCGTCCCATGATGTACGTCGCTCTGACGTATGATCATCGTCTGATTGATGGAAGAGAGGCTGTCACTTTCCTGCGTAAGATCAAGGCAGTGGTGGAGGACCCCAGGGTGCTGCTCCTCGACATGTGAACAGTTGTCAGCTCCAGGCCCAACCAAAGGAAAAACACCCGATGTAAACAGTGGCTGCAATCACCTGATGACAATTACTGTATCTACAGTTAATGTGTTATGTTGCTTAACTAGAAAACAGAAATGACCAGTTGGGCTGTGCAATGGACATTTGTAACACTAGCAGTGATGACCGGTCTGGAAGTGTTGGGATCTGGGGATTCTGGTGCTGGTTCATAGATCAAAGAAAAAAAAGAAAAATGAAAAAATATTCTACGACTTTGTTCGCCATGTGTCATTTTCTACATGCAATTGGAAAAAAAAAAAATCCACTTATTGTGAGATGACAGGTAAATACAAATAAAACTGCATATTGTAATTTTATTGTTTTGGTTGAGAGATGAACAATGAGCACATGTTAAACTAGAAAAAAAGAAAAACACTTAAAATCTCCAAAGTGACAACAATCCTCCAAGGTTTTATGCCATCTAGTTAACGAAATAAGGGGACAATTCTCTTTTTGCTGTGTAAAAAGGCTATTTAAGAAAACAAAATGTTTTAAACAATAAAAACCTCATTACCCAGCTGTAGCTCCCGGGTTGATGCTTTGTGCCGTTTTGTACGTTGATTGGACAGGTTTTGCATGCATTATTATAACAGTTACATCAAGTGAAGCCTTTAAAATGGCTTATATTTTCATAAATTCACTCAGTTCTGAGGTACCTGGCAGATATAATGTGCCACATTTACATTTGAATGGCAAAGCTTATATCTTGTCTCTCCAGAGAAAACATGGTCCTGAGACAAATAATGAAGTAACTCATGCTGGAATGCTAGGAATCTGGAGCTCACCAACCTCCATCTGTATGCTACTGAGGATGATAACATTTAGACAAATGAATTGCTGAAAGTGTTTGTACAGTGAGCAAATGTTAGTAGGGACTAATGAGAGGAACATCCCTGAGAGGTCTCAAAGCTCCAGTTTCCAGTTTTGATGTCTCTCACAGGTCAGCAAAGAGAAAACCAATGCAACATCTCTGCTTTGACAGGATTGAGCCTTTTGACCCATGTTGTCTCCAGCGGTCGAATGAGAGGGCTGAAAATGTGTCATAAATGTAAAGCCCCTCAACAGCCTTCTGGAAAAAGATACAGTTCACAATAACGACCAAAAGTTACAAGGATGCAGGATATCATCTTTCATTGATATGCAAAAAAAAAACAAAAAATGTAGCATTTTATTGCCTGTCAGAGAGGCATTGATCCACTCCCTTTCAACTAATAACAAATATACCTCTTGATAACTGATAGTTGTGATATACAAGGGGAAAGTGTTGATATTTGTTTTCAAACTGAATATAAAAAAATGCCAAAAATATAGAAAAATAAACATTTGTGTTACCAACCCTTCATATAAGTTAAAAACAACTTCTTCATCTTAACTGAACAGGATAATTGATAACATCAGTTCGATCACTATTGTCTATTATCAATTTTTTTTTCTAACATTATTAATAGCAAATAGTTTTAGGTGATTTAAAAGGTATAAATAATCAAAAGTGCATTAGACGAGTTTCATCTCAAGTCTCTTCAGTTAAAAGTAATAAGTGTATTTGTTACATCACCATTTTTTATTCAGCTTTTGTTAAGTTATTTCCTTTGGGAAGCATAAAACGCAGTTGAAATCAGTGCTACATCCATTCTGGCAACATTAGGAAGCTGGAATCCAGGAGAACGTGTGGCACAAAGGGAGCAGACGCAGGTCGACTGCTCGGGGTCAGCAGGTCAGAGCCTTCCAGGAGACGCCGCTGAAGAAGGGATGACACTTGATGTCGCTTACTCCTCCACCTCCGGAACCCAAGCGATAGCCGGCATCAAACTGGAGCAGCTGTGGGGCAGAATGAGTCAGAGTTCAAACGCTGCCAGATTTACCATCAGTTTGATTTCACCGACCAAGATTTTTTTTAGAGCATCGAGACTAAAATCCAACCTCGGTGAGCAGAGACGCCGCCGCAGCACTCAGGTGGTCAGGGATGAGCAGCTGGGTGTGGGAGTGAATTCCTGCCGGATGAAGCTGCCACAAGGGCTGACAAAACATAAAAAAAGGTTTATATGCTCAACATAATTTGTAGGAGTGACGCAAAATGAAGAATCATCTGGGTCCGTGCCTTACCATTCCTGTTAGAAGTTCAAAGAGCAAAGCTCCAAGACTCCACCAATCACAAGCTTCTGTAACTCTGGAAACTCCACCGATTTCTGTCAACATACAAGGAGTTCAGTTGTTTTAACAAGTAATGATTCTTAAAAATGTGTTTGTTTTTATGTCACGATGAGATGCTTGGCCTCCCCAGGATGAATTAGGTGAATTAGCTGCATTTTGCCACTAGGTGGCAGGTTATACTAAGAAGTAGCTGCTGAAAGGGGTGAAATATTTTTACCTGGAGCACAGTACATCTCTTCCGTGGCTTTGGAGCTAATCTCGGACTGAACCTCACTCCACTGGCTGAAAAATGTTAAGCACACCTTTCCTGTGAACACATTTTGCCAAGTTAATCTCAAAGCTCTGCTTTTTCCCCCCCCAAAAAAATGTTTTTTAGCCATAAAATTGATTGACTCACCGTTGCTGGTGAGTAAAATGTTTTTAGGGTTAAGATCCCGACACAGAATGCCTTGCTGATGTAGACTTTCGAGGGCCAAGAGGATCTGTGCCCCCCACACGCGCACATCTGCTTCTGGAAGCCCCCAGCAGGTCTGCATGGCCTTATCTTCAGGCCCGGAGGACTTGACCGGCACCCGAGGGAGGTGGCACCAGCCGTCCACCTCAATGATCTGATCTCTCTGCTCCTCTGGTGTCTGTGGGTTCAAGAAAGGATCCTCCTCCTCTCCCCTGGTGTGGGTCAAGGCTCCAAGAGGATCAGAAGAGAGCATCCCCACACATGATCCCTTTATTGCAACTACTTTCTTATCTTCAGGAACCAGCAACTCACAGGGCACCTGCACGCCCTCCTCTACTCCTCTGGAACATGTTTCACTTTTATATTTGACCCCTGAGAGGCCCAAGGAAACCCCTGAAGATATCCTCTGTTTATCTACAGATAGGGAGTCAGAGAAATTTTCTGAATTTCTTCTTGAGTCCATACTGTCAGAAAATACTGCTCTGTCTGTGCTTCTGATGACAATGATTCCATTTCTGTCGTCTGGACTGAGGCTGGTTCCATTTCGCTTTGAATCTGCAACAACCTCTGACGAGTTACCACCTAAAAAAGATCCATGGACAGAGCTGTTTGTATCCCATGATGCTCTGCCACGAATCTGTGTTTGGCAATGGAGTGGAAGATGTAAAATGGCAGGAGAGGAACTCAAACCCTTATTTTCACTGTTTGGTGTTCCCTCTTTTATAAATGAGGTCTTATTTGTTCGAGGTGTTGTTTGTCCAAGTGTTCTTGATAAATTACTGTCACTTACTGCATAGGGGTTTATTTTCTCACAGTCATTTGCCGGGTCTGCGGCTTTCCAAGCTGCTTCAAAGTCCGAGCTGCATTCTATCAGTCCCATCCCGGCTTTTTTTCTATGGATTTCCGACATGACATCAAGAGCTTGACTGACTCGAGCGCAAGCGAGAGGAAGAGCGGCCTTTTCCTGAGTTTCACTGGAGTGCAAACACAAACTAGGAGCTGGTGGATGGATACGGGTGCCGGCCTGTGTCTTCGTCGAGCCGGAGAGCAAAGAGAGCCGATCGAGCTTGGTATAAAATGACGCTGCAGAGCGAGTGTTCTGCAGACAGCCTGTCTCCTCAATGTACGAGTGAGTCCCGCAGCTCTCCAGGCGCTGCTGAGTCTCATCCCATTTTGGGAAGTCTGTATCTGGGCTTTCATCGCTCAATTTCTCCGGAATCACTGCTGCTTCTCTGCAACTGTGCTGGTAGTCTGTGCTGATTGTGGGGGAGGTGTGGCTGATCTTCATCTTAAGGCTGTGTTGGCCGGAGGTCAAGCATTCTGGGTGTTCCTTGGCCTTCTCATTTCTCAGCTTATGCAACTTGGAGAAGAGCCTCCCACCTAAAAATTACAGAAAAAAGTACAATGTAAACATACAGCAAATTGTCTTAAATTTAAAAAAAAAAATTAAAAAAAGCTTTATTGACTCAGACCTGAACTTCAACAGCCATCTAAAGTTTATCACTAAATCTGCCTATTACCACCTAAAAAACATTGCTAGAATTAAGGGGATTCTGTTTAAACAAGACATGGAAAAACGTATTCATGCATTCATTTTCAGTAGGTTGGATTATTGCAATGGCATCTTTACAGGCCTTAACAAGAAATCTATCAGGCAGCTGCAGCTGATCCAGAACTCTGCCGCCAGAGTCCTTACAAACACCAGGAAACTGGACCATATTACACCAGTCATGAAGGATAGAGTTTAAAATCTTCCTGCTGGTCTACAAAGACCTGAATGGTCTTGGACCAAAATACATGCTTCAAATCAAATCAAATCAAACTTTATTTATATAGCACTTTTCATACAAATAATGAAACACAAAGTGCTTAACAAAAAAAAAAACAGAGCAGTAAGATTCAATAAAAATAAGGGTGAGCATAAGAAATTTAAAAGAGTTAAATGAGTCAGTTAAAAGCCTGATTAAAGAGATGGGTCTTGAGCCTCTTTTTAAAAACATCAACAGTCTCTGCGGCCCTGAGATTCTCCGGGAGGCTGTTCCACAATCGGGGACCATAAAAACTGAATGCCGCCTCCCCGTGTGTCCTGGTTCTAACTTTTGGTATCGTTAAAAGGCCAGCACCGGAGGACCTCAGGGTCCGCGAGGGTCGATAGGGTAAAAGTAGTGCAGACAAATAAGAAGGCCCAAGACCATTAAGACACTTAAAAACTAGTAAAAGAACCTTAAAATCGATCCTGAAACGCACGGGGAGCCAATGCAGCGATTTTAAAACAGGTGTAATGTGCTCCTGCCCTCTGGTCCTCGTCAGCACGCGTGCGGCTGAATTCTGTAATAATTGTAGGTTGTACATGTTCTTTTTAGGAAGACCAGAGAGCAGGGCGTTACAATAATCTAAACGACATGAGATAAAAGCATGCATTAGCACCTCCGTGCTGGCCTGAGAGAGAAACGGGCGGACTCTGGCTATGTTCTTAAGATGGTAAAAACCGATCTTTGTTATGATCTCCTCACCGGTGGAACAAACTTCCTGTAGACCTGAGGTCTGCTCCAACTGTCAGCTCCTTTAAATCAGGCCTAAAAACATTACTGTTTACTCAAGTGTACTCCTAAATTAAACTTACCTGCTGTATTCTACTGCCCTTATTTTTAACAGCTTGTGCTTTTTATTATTTTACCTCTTTTCTTATCATCTTATTCTTAATTTTTTCAATCTTATTTGTTATTTACTGTCTAATTATGTCTTGTCGCTTTTAATGTCAATGTAAATCACTTTGAATTACCTTGTGTTGAATTGTGCTATATAAATAAACTTGCCTTGCCTAAAAGAGCAGCCTTTATTACTCACCTTTGACATGTTCAAGATGCAGATACACGGCATCCTCGCTCACGTAATATCGCAGCAGCTTAACCATATATGGTACCCCTTGAGGAATGATGGTTGGCTGGTCCCTGCTCTCCCAGCTCGATTTGACCAGACTCTGCAAGAAGACATACCGTACACTTGCTGTAATAACTGATTCCAAAAGGGTTGTGTGCTTTTTAAAAAAAAAATTTAAATTCTTTTTTGGTAGAAGCTGCTTGGATCGTGCCTTTCAAAATGTCCGTCTATGCGTTGCTGAAATCTGAGGTGCACTTGCACCGGCTAAAAGGATGAGAGCTCTCTGACGGATCAATGCAAGGAGATACTCAGGGAGACAGGATGCAGAGATTTCACTGACTGGCTCACCACAGAGAGCAATCCTAAAACCTCTGTCAGTGTTCAGATGTTTGCAAAGGGATATATAGGTTGGTTTTATAGTAAATCTGTATAGTATAGTATAGTATAGTATAGTATAGTATAGTATATTTACCTGCTTTACTCTACTGCCCTTACTTTTCAACAACTTGTGCTTTTTATTATTTTACCTCTTTTCTTATCATTTTATTTCATTTTATTTATTTACTGTTTAATTGTGTCTTGTTTCTTTTAATGTTGATGTAAAGCACTTTGAATTACCTTGTGTTGAACTGTGCTAAACAAATAAACTTGCCTTGCCTATATTTATGCATCGTGTCAGGTCCATCAGCTTTTAAATCCAGCATGCCGTCTTACCTTAACAACAAATGTCTCCTTGTTGACCATGCTTTGAACAATCAGGACCTTTGGAATGAAAAAATACATCCTCAGGTTACCAAAATAAATCATTGAAGTATATTTCACTATAAACAAATGTCATGGTTTGAATAGCACAGCTCCTTTACTAACCTAATTCATTCGCTACAACCAACACCAGGGTTGCTTCTAGATTTTTTAGAGGTTTATGCAAGATTCTGATCATCTATTTTCTCAAACTACAATGTGATAGTATGATAGGGGAAGTCAATACACGGGGATGCATTATTCTGTCATCCCTTAAGAAGAATAGGCTCGATCTGTGCATCTGAAGTTCAAATTCATATTGCACTAGCAAATAAAATGTAGAAATGTCGCTGCGGCTTGCATGATGGTGTATTAAATGGTGTATTAAAATGCTGGGATTAAAAAAAGTCTCAGAATGTCCGACTTTATAACCTTGCAATTTGGGGAAAGAAATCTAAGAAATTGTGACTTAATAAACCTGAACGTTTGTAAGAGAAAATTAAGAAACACTGACTTTATAAACTTGCAAATTTGCCTGCTCAAATTCTGACTTTACAATCTTTATAAACTCTTAACTATATTCTCCTCTAACACTTGGGGGTCCCCTAGTGGCTGCAGTGAGTTGATGTATCTGCAAGGTCTACATATATATAAAACACCTCTGGTTATAACACTTTTTTTTATATATTTCAACAAATGCAAATGTATTAAAGTTAAAAACAAACAACAAAAAAGTATCTTACCTTATCATTGACTCCCACAACTTTACACATCTCCAGATCCTCTACGGGTGAACTCAGGTGTCTGATTGGATGAAATCTCAGACTACTGTATCCCTGGTGATAAAGACCCACAGAGGATATTATCAGCGTATCAGTGAAGGAAAGTTTCCTAAGTTTTCATGCAATATGTGAAATCCTTCAGCACAAGTAAAAATGTGAGGTCAAAGTGTTGAACATTAAAAAGCTGAAAGTGACATAATCAAAACATTTGCTGGTTTGAATGATGTCAATCATTTACAAACCTAATTTATTCTCTACAACCAAGACCAGGGCTGTTTCCCTATTTTCTAAAACTACAATACAATAGGATGACAAGGGAGGTAAACCCCAACTTTTAAATTTGTCAAATTAACAAAAAAAAAAAGAAACTGCATCAAAATGATTTCTTCAAACTTTATTTATATTGTTTAATACCTGCCAAATTATTGCACGGTGTCATAAGTTCACAACTTTAAAGTAAGTGTGTGTCCATCTAAGTGTGGCAGAATAAAATAAAACGCTGTATTAATCAGTGACATGTACTTTAGTAGAACTATTGAATACCAAAAAAATGGTAATCCCCAAATAAAACAGGAGTTCCCCAATTTAGCAAAGAAGGGGAGCACAAGAGTTGGACCTAAATGTTTAATCCTCTGTCATAAGAAACACAGTAGGTTCTATTTTTAAGACAATCTTATTTTAGAACAAAGAATGATTATCTTACCCCTAAATGAGAGCTTCCCTTTCCTAGGTTATCGTGTAAATGTGTTATAAAGATTTCTTCAGCTCTCTTCAGATACTGTGTTGTCTTCCTCTTCACAGCCTCCCTCCGTTCCTTGTTTGGGTCCACTGTAAAACAGTCAAACTCCTTACGACACCAATAAAAACACACATTTTATAAAGCTATGTGAAGGTAATAAATCCAACAGATAAGCTGGACCAACTGAACCTTTTGAAAACAGTCGCACACTGCCGGCTACTGAAGAAAATCAGTGATCAACTTTATGACTTCCTGTTTTCTATTGATGTTCCCATCCTATGTTTTTCCCCATTTGCTGAATCATACAGACTTGAAGACCGTGTTATTTGCTTACGCTGAACTCCGTTCAACAGAAGGTCCACTCCATTTTTGTAGTAACTGAAAGCTGCCTCGTAGTCTTCATTGACCTCGCTGTCCAGAGCCATGCGGATCTGTTTGGCCGCCTCCACCAGGTAATCTCTCTTTGCCATCGCTGTCTTTGTGTGGATGTGTCAAGGTCCAAATGGGCCTAAGCACAGCACAGATAGTCAAATAAGCTGGACTTTATTCAGACACAGCAGAATCAAACAGAAAGTGAATCTTAAAAGCAACTGTAAGTTGATCACACTGCTGCCGATCTAATTTTAAAGTTTGCCCTGGGACTCACCTTTGCTCCTGTGCCTTATCAACAGCAGGATGCATCTCTGTCTGTTGTTCCTGCGTTAGGTTTGTGTCTGCCCCCAGTGACTACAAGGCTCAGATCTTTGCAGCAGAGCATGATCATCCGACAGAGTGGAAACAAAGAGTTGACCCTAAGAGCAAAACAGGAAGTGAGTACAAGCTTCTGCTTACTATTTTAGATGAGTGTTAAGGAAGGCAGCTGCAAAGGTTCAAGATGACACAGGGATGATTCATAGTGCTGAGGCACATTGTGTCCCAAGATAATGATATTAAACTTCATTCATGGACATATGAAAATCCGACTGAAGAGGGTGTTGACTCCTAGTTCTAATATACCAACAATATATGTTCTGCAAAAATATTAGTCAATGTAGTCCAGATTGTATCCACAGAGATTGCCACCCATCATGCCACGAATCTTTATTACATTAGATACACAGATGTTTAAACTGCTTAGAAACCAAACCCCATAGGGAAATCTCATGTCCCGTTCTCCCCCCCAAATCTCAGCTACAATTTCAAACACAAGCCGCATGATACACAACCCCATCCTGGCCATGGATGCAACATCATCTGAGCCGTGAGAGGAAACACACAAAGACATATCCAGTCTCCTTCAACATCTCCTCAACATGCGCCTCCATAGTCAGTGAGATAGCAGTTGCTCTGAGAAATAAATGCGCTGAAATGACAGGAAACGGCCTTACACGCAGAGATACAAAAACAGTGTACCTGATGTGCGGCGAGCGTGGCCTGGACCATCCACCCCAGCATCCCCTCAGCATCAGCAGCAGCAGCGACAGCAACCGGGGCCTGTGTGCTCACCCCACGAGCCTGCTGATTGGCTCCCAGCGATGTCACTCAAGCAACACCCACCTCCCCAAACCCCCACCTTGCGGAGGATTTAAAGGGACAGTACCTTTTTTTTGTGCACTGAAAGCTATTTCAGCTCTGATTCCTATTGAAGTTAAATCAAAATAAATGTTCTAGTGATCATTCTGTAGAAATCCCTGTTAAAATACACCCCCACTTCGTAAAATAGTTGCTAGGTTTGCATAATACTCTTTTCTGCTAGATGTTAGGGATCACCCTACCCAGAGTTTCTCATCTGCCTAGTCTTAGTGCTCAGTACCGGATGGAGCCAGGCTCCGATTACACACACACACACACACACACACACACACACACACACACACACACACACACACACACACACACACACACACACACACACACACACACACACACACACACACACACACACACGTATAGGGGGAGGGGGACAAGAAGGATGGAGGGGTAAAATCTTCCCCAAGGTTCTGAGATCTGATCCTGCAACCTAATCCAAAATGTAAAAGTGGAAGGTATTGAAATGAGTCTTAACTGTTTTTTTTTTGTTTTGTTTTGTTTTTATCCCATGTTCATTATGATAAAGTTGTCAACAAAGTGACCCCTAAGGGAAAAGTGGGTGTGTTTTTGTTTGGTTTTGTTCTCTTTCTGCAGTGTTTCTTTAACAGATGCGCCTCTTTGCCGTGTGTGAAAAGCTTATTTGAACTGATAAATGTGTGTCCTGCCAGCTAGTCTAGATTATCTGCTATGTTTGTGGTATTGTTATCCAATACATAGCCTATAATACCCTCTGAAATTATGGCATCACAACAGAGCACATATGTGATATATGTGTGTAACTTTTTTCATTAACGTGACCAATTCCTTTCTCTCGTGCACTGATTTAGTTCACACTGATAATGGAAAGATACAGGTATCATTATATACTACATGCACTTTTCACACTTCATACTTGAGCTTTTGTGTCTTTGGTATTTTGTTTTGATGATAAAAAACCCAGACATTGACTTCTACAGGTCAGATTTGAAATACTGTGATCCAGTGCAAAATGTACAATCATGTGTGCATTTGCTTTGTTTATGATGTTCCCCAGGAACATACATTACTGCTGAGGTCTTGATGATTTTGCACACATTAAGGGCGCGGATACCATCTGACTGTGTTTTTACAGAATGAGTTGGAGCATCTAATGATTATTCTTAAATTAAAAATGTATTTATTTACCCATTTATGGAGGATTTTCACAAAATGCATTCAAATCATGAACGCAAGAGCTAGTAATCAGAAGTAATCAGAAGCAAAATTAAATGCTTCAGTTTGATTTTATTCAAGAGAAGACAGAGGATAGTATAGGAAAGGTATTATGTTTTTTCTATCTTTTTTGACGAAAGTGAATAGAGATCCATCGTATCAATCACAACACGTTTAACCTCCCAGATCCTTCTTTGTCACATAATAGCCGTTGTTGTATATGTAGAGCTTCTGATCGGTGGGTTTGTAGTAGTCCAGGTTGTTGTATATGGAACTAGAACAGTCTCATAATTCGCAAATGCACACACCGATTCACAAATGCACACACCGTTTCACAAATGCACAGGACAAGTTTCACAAATGCACAGAACAATTCACACGTGCGTAGGACAAGATATACTAATGTATTTTTGATGCACACTCAAATATAACCTGATTTACAAA
The DNA here is from genome assembly GCF_033807715.1 of Cololabis saira. Classification (NCBI taxonomy): domain Eukaryota; kingdom Metazoa; phylum Chordata; class Actinopteri; order Beloniformes; family Belonidae; genus Cololabis; species Cololabis saira. The sequence continues at coordinate 24,483,879 of NC_084602.1, forward strand.
TGTTTTTTTGTCTGTGAGCTGCGCTGGATTTGCGTGTGACTTTTGAGACTCCCCTGATGTGACTCGATCCACAAATACGTTTTTTTTAACAGAGAAGGATGCAACCAATCAGATATCTTCCTTTGTTTCAGCCAATCATAAGAGCGCACCCCACATGGGGGACGATTTATTCATAAACTAATCAGATTAAAGGAGCGGATACACCTGCTGTTGAGCCTGCGTTCGCGTCGTTCCTTAGAAAAGTGATTAAATATTTCGAGTTGGTGGAGTAAAGATAAATAAACAAGACAGCAACAAGGGATGGAGAGGAGATCACTGCTCTGCTTTTCTTGTGATCCCGGTAAAGAAAACAGCGCGATCAGAGATGGTTTGTCGGGCTGTTCAACTTTTCAGTTTACAGTTTTATTAAGAGGAGAGAAAAATGAGGAATTGAGGGCTTTTCAAATATTGCTCCATCATGATGACTACAGTACATTTTAAATCCAAACTGCCCAAAGTTGTTCAGAGTAGCATTACAACTATATCACTGACTCAATTAGAGGATGTTTTTCAGGTGGAATTTCCCCAAACCTGCCTCTGGACTGAGTAATTGATGCATTTTATGTGAATTTCATCTATCCGTCCCAGTCGCATTTTAAGGAAATGTCTTTATTCAATAACTATGCATGACAATGAAACTGAAAAATAAATCTGCATCAGAATACATATTATTTTGAGTCTTTATTAACTTGTTTCTTTGTCTTTCTTTTCTTCACTTTCTTGGGTTTGACTGAACCCTCTGGCTCCTTGGCAGTGAGAGCAGGCCTGGACCTGGTCAGGCTGTTAGCAGTAGGGCTGAGTTTGTTGTGGCCCATCTGTGGATCAGAGCGAATACCCGGAGCAGAGATGGACTTGCCAGCTGCAGATCGATGGGAGTCGGTCAACAGGTTGGGTTGGGAGTAGGACCACATTGCTGGGGAGCTGGTGGGTCGGTACGGTGAGGTGCCCCCTATCATAGGCAGGTGTACGTGCTCGCTGCTCAGATTGGTGACAGAGTACCGGCTGCTGTTTGACAACATAATATGGTGCCAAGAGCTGAGAGGGGTGGCAGAAAATGGTTGAGGGCCACTGGATTCTTCCTTGGCACCTCCGGGGGATATGACCATGGAGGCCCGAGGTGTGACTGCCTCCACCGCGCTGTGGAAGGTTTTCAGGATGCGATCACTCTTCTGCTTCTCTTTCTTCTGACGGGACTCAACCTTCCTTATGTGGCGACGGTGATCTCTCATCATTTGTTTTCGTGTATCTGCCAGTCCCCTGAACAAAGACATCAGAAAACACCATGAGCCTGAACACTTGCTCTTTGTAATGTAATGTAATAAATATGCCTAAATGCTGTTTTGGAGTAATATTACTCCCTTGACTCTTGTGAATGAATCGTATTTTAACAATATATTGTTTGAAATCATTCAGGGTAAAGTCCATTTCTCAGAGCACGACTGAAAGACACTTTAAATATACTTATTGTTAATTGTTATTGTTATTTGCGGACGATACCAACTTTGTCATGTCGCATTCTAATTTTGAATGTTTAATCACAAATGGCAATACCATGTTGGAATACGCCTCAAGATGGTTTCTGACGAACAAGCTTTCCTTGAATATAAATAAATCAAATTATATTCTTTTTAGAAACAAAAACAATTTTTTTCCTGAGCAGGATTTAAAGCTCCAAATTAATAATATTGAAATCCAACAAGTTTCATGTGTAAAATTTCTTGGTGTACTAACTAGTGGATGAAAGATTGTCCTGGGGAAAACATATTGAGTATGTATGCAAAAAAATTATGAAATCCTATGGTATTATTAGAAGAGTTTCTTTCTTAGTTAATCAGTCCTGTCTCATGACATTATATTATAGTCTAATTTATCCATACTTGACGTATTGCAACATTGTTTGGGGCGCTTCTTATTCTTCGTACCTTAACCAATTATTTCTAATTCAGAAAAGATTCTTGAGAATGATTTCATTTTCTACTCATCAAGCACCTTCTGCACCCTTATTTAGCAAATTTAAATTATTATCAATTTTTTCTATTAACAAGTTTCAAACATGCCTGTTTATGTTTAAGTTCATTCATTTCAAACAAGACATTCCAGTCACTTTTCATAATTTTTTTCTGTTATCATCAGATATTCATTCTTATTCAGTTAGAGGTGGGAAGAACTTTCATTTACCTCTTTGTCGTACCTGCAGTCACCAATCCTTTATCAAATTCCATGGCCCTCAACTCTGGAACTGTTTAGATAGATCTCTTAAGTTAGCGTCATCCTTAAAAATGTTTAGGACCAGCTTGGTGGGGTATCTTTTATTTAGACAAAATTAACAGGCTATTCGTACTGAAATGAAATTGCCATTTCATGGATATTTTTGTTTGGGTGTTTATTTTATTTTTCTTTGTTTCTTTTACCTTTTCTTTTTCCTTTCTTTTTCTATTGATTGATTTGTTTTGGAAATTTTGTATTGAGGGGGAGAATTTTTTATAAGCCCTTCGGGCTTCTTTTCACTGCACAAATTATTTGTCCTTGTATGATAAACATTACTGTTATCATTGTGCAAATAAATAAATAAAATATAAATAAATAAATTATTATCAAAAAGAATAGTCAACATGCTCTATCAATATATGACAATGTTCACCTGTAGTCCACCATCCCTGTCCTGTCACGATCAAGTCTGTGAATCAGCTCCTCAATTTGGTATCGATCCAAAGGAATGCTTGATTGCTAACACACACACAAAAAGTCATTCTTTTGCCATAATTCTAAGTGGTTATTTTGTGTAAAAAATGATTGTTCAGTAGCAATTTAATAACCCAGCACAGGCATGAATATCAATGTATTTAAAAACCTGAACTGCCCTCCTGAAGTCTGTGACAGGGACTCGCATGGTGCCATCTTTATCAATATTCCGAAAGAAATCCCAAAGGCGCAGCTTGTGGTTGTCAAGATAATCCTTCAGAAATATTGGGAGAAGAGGTTTTGACAATGTAATTTTTTTTGAACGTTTATGAAATTGATAAACAGTATACATGAATGTGTCATTGAATAATGTAATAAAATGATGTAGAGTGTTTGAGATTTTGTTTCGAATGCCTTAGTTCCATGACAGAACCAAACAGACCTGGACTACTTTCATTGGATCAACTCGTTTTGGCGGCTTCTTGGCAATAAAGCCTCCTACTCCTCGATAGTGTACTTCCAGACCAGGATGATTTTGACACGTCAGCTCCAACAGATTCACAAAGTTCTCATTCACCAGTACATTCTGTGCAAATGAAAACAGAAAATAGATTATATACAAAGAATAAACAACATAGAATGAGCGTCATGACTTGTGGAAACTGTGATCAAATGTCACTCACACAAATATTGATCTCCTCCAAGGCAGTTTTAGGTGAGTTCTTCACCATATTGACCAGGGCCAGTGCACTCTCTACTGTTAAAGCATTATAAGCTAGCTACAGAAGTTTAAAAAAACAAAACAAACAACAACAAAAAAGAGAAAAGGATCATCTTACAATAAATATGAAACCATATTGATGATGAATGTACTTAATACAATCTTGCCCAGAAACCTGCAGGACTTGGAGCGAGTCATTGCACTCCAGACCCAAGCACAGCATGCTGACGCCCTCGTTGGTGAGGCGGTTGTTGTTGAGGTTGAGATGCACCAGAGTGTTGTTGAACTTTAGGGCTTCTCCCATGGCCAGGGCTCCTTCATTACCAAAGCCGTTCCATGACAAGTCGAGGTGTTTTAATATCATATTCACCTAAACGTGGACACCGTGAGGGATCATGTAGACTTCTGAAGCATTAATTACTCTAAATTGAAGTTGAATTTAAAACGGCACAGATAATATACAAAGCAAAGAATAGTTCACTCCCCTGCAACTTACAAAAACTGTTTAAGGATAGAGATGGGCAATATGAGTTTAAGGGGGAACATGATCTCAAACAACCAACAGTTAAAACAACACTTAAAAGTATGTGTATTTCAGTCACAGGGGTTAAGTTGTGGAATAGCTTGCCAGATAATCTTAAACAAAGTAAAAACATCATACAGTATACAAATAGTTTAAAACAGACCATGATTAGTAAATACCAACCAGATTGAAGGATAAGATGCAAGAGAGAGAATTATGGAATGATGCAGGTAATAATTACTGATCTTTTTGTCCTTGTTTTTATCGGGACTATTTATTATTTATTTTTCCTTTTTCTTTTCTTACTGGTTCTTTGTTGTTACATATATATATTTTTTTGTGTGTTTTGTGTTTGCTTCTTTTTTGGGTGGAAATGCTAGAAAGCATTTGTTATAGAAAGTGTAAATAATAATAATGTGAAGGTTAAAGGGTAGGCATTTATAAGCTCAGAGCTTCAGCCTATTCCTTTTCGATCCAAATGATTACACGACATGTTATGAATGAGTGTACCATATTGAGCACATGATCGAAATAAATAAATAAATAATAAATGTGATATATAGCTCTACCTTTAGTCCAGCACAAAGAGCAACAGCCCCTTTCATTCTGAGATGATTCCAACTGAGGTCCAGCACCTCTAAGCCTTCATTGTTTGCTGCAGAAATTGAGCCGTTAAATCAAGGAAGGGAAAAAAGAAATTTTCGCTGTTAAGTAAAGAAAATAGAAAAACCTGATAATGTTTAGATTTAGCATTATTGTCCATACCTAGCAGCTGTCCCATATGTTCCCCTCCTCTTTCACAAAACTTATTATGGCTCAGGTCCAGGTCTTTTATCCTTGAATTGCTCTTAATACATACATGAATAATGCCTTCTTATTGTTGTTTTTGTTATTATTACTATTAGTAGTAGTAATAGTAATATAAATAAAAGCAGAAAATAAAAGCAGAGTGATGACGATTATAAGCAAATGGGCAAACATTGAGAAGTACAATAACATCCTGAAAACAACAGTTCACTGTAACTTACTGACAAGGCCTCTGCAAAATGTTGAGCATCTTCATCCATGAATTCATTTCCTGCATGTAAGTATATATAAATATATAAAATATTAATATGTTTAAAAATATTTGAAATATTTCAAATATTTTGTGTGTTCTAATTAAGCATCACATCACATACTAGCTAGTGATTATTTATTGCTGCTAAAGCTAGAAATGATCAGAATTGTTTTTGTCTTTCATTTTTTCTTATTCACGAAACCCCAAAAAGAAACTGTGATTCAGTTCAATTCACTTCAGTTGAATTGTAAAGGACTGAATGCAATTAATTCAGTTTAATTTCATAATATTCTATGAATCCAACCAAGGGAGCGGATGTTAATCGGAGGCTCCATTCGTCTCATTGCAGCAGGTTGCAAAAAACAATCCTGTTAGCTGGGAAATCACCTGAAAGTTTAATAGAGTTCAGTGAAATGTTGTTCAGCAACATTTTAGCCACATATTCAGCTCCAGCAGACATAAGATAGTTGTTTGATAAATCCTGAAAAGAAAGAACACAACAAAACAAAACACTGAACTGATCAGTCCTGTACACACTATGACCTATTGAGTACGTATTCTTTCAGTCAGTTTGGTAGTATTTGGCCCCCTTGAACTTTGTGACCTTTCGCCACATTTCAGGCTTCAAACATAAAGATATAAAACTGTAATTTTTTGTGAAGAATCAACAACAAGTGGGACACAATCATGAAGTGGAACGAAATGTATTGGATATTTCAAACTTTTTTAACAAATAAAAAACTGAAAAAGTGGCCGTGCAAAATTATTCACCCCCTTTACTTTCAGTGCAGCAAACTCTGTCCAGAAGTTCAGTGAGGATTTCTGAATGATCCAGTGTTGACCTAAATGACTAATGATGATAAATGGAATCCACCTGTGTGTAATCACTTCTCCGTCTAAATGCACCTGCACCGTGATCGTCTCAGAGGTCTGTTTAAAGTGCAGAGAGCATCATGAAGAACAAGGAACACACCAGGCAGGTCCCAGATACTGTTGTGGAGAAGTTTAAAGCTGGATTTGGATACAAAAAGATTTCCCAAGCTTTAAACATCCCAAGGAGCACTGCGCAAGCGATAATATTGAAATGGAAGGAGTATCAGAGCACTGCAAATCTACCAAGACCTGGCCGTCCCTCTACACTTTCAGCTCATACAAGGAGAAGACTGATCAGAGATGCAGCCAAGAGGCCCATGATCACTCTGGATGAACTGCAGAGGTCAGAGGTCAAGGGTCACATACAGCTGAGGTGGGAGACTCTGTCCATACAACAACAATCAGTCGTATACTGCACAATTCTGGCCTTTATGGAAGAGTGGCAAGAAGACAGCCATTTCTTAAAGGTATCCATATAAAGTGTCATTTAAAGTTTGCCACAAGCCACCTGGGAGACACACCAAACATGTGGAAGAAGGTGCTCTGGTCAGATCAGACCAAAATCAAACTTTTTGGCAACAATGCAAGACGTTATGTTTGGCGTAAAAGCAACACAGCTCATCACCCTCAACGCACCATCCCCACTGTCAAACATGATGGTGGCAGCATCATGGTTTGGGCCTGCTTTTCTTCAGCAGGGACAGGGAAGATGGTTAAAATTGATGGGAAGATGGATGGAGCCAAATACAGGACCATTCTGGAAGAAAACCTGATGGAGTCTGCAAAAGACCTGAGACTGGGACGGAGATTTCTCTTCCAACAAGACAATGATCCAAAACATAGGGCAAAATCTACAATGGAATGGTTCACAAAAAAACACATCCAGGTGTTAGAATGGCCAAGTCAAAGTCCAGACCTGAATCCAATCGAGAATTTGTGGAAAGAACTGAAAACTGCTGTTCACAAACGCTCTCCATCCAACCTCACTGAGCTCGAGCTGTTTTGCAAGGAGGAATGGGCAAAAATTACATACTCCATACCGACTTACAGCTGTAATCGCAACAAAAGGTGGCGCTACAAAGTATTAACTTAAGGGGGCTGAATAATTTTGCACGCCCAATTTTTCAGTTTTTTATTTGTTAAAGTTTGAAATATCCAATAAATTTCGTTCCACTTCATGATTGTGTCTCACTTGTTGTTGATTCTTCACAAAAAAATTACAGTTTTATATCTTTATGTTTGAAGCCTGAAATGTGGCAAAAGGTCACAAAGTTCCAGGGGACCAAATACTTTCGCAAGGCACTGTATATACCAAGTGCTGGATCGTCAAATTAACCCTCAACATCTCCATCAGGTATTTGGCTCCTTCAGCTTGAACGTCATTGTCTGCCAGTTCCAGTGTGTTGATGCTCATATCACTCTAAAAAGTAAAAAAAACTTCATCAGACATCTGTATAAAGAGAATCTTACTGACAGTTTTAAAATTCAAACTCACCACTAAAGCAAAGGCGAGAGCCTTGCACCCTAAAGGCCCAAGTCCTCGGTGTGTGAGTGTCACAGTTGGATCACCACAAGTTCTGATAAAATAAGAAACTGGAACCACACCCACCCGTTTGCAGGCCTGCATGTATACCTCAGCTACAGACATTTTATCTTTGTTCGTCTTGTTCTCTATAAGAAGCCCAAAAAAAGTCAGGATGAGAATCTTTATGTGAAGAGCATACATTTTGCAAAATAAGCCATTGTGTAGCATTTTTAGAATTTTACTGCAGTCTTTTACTGCCTCGCTTTACAGCAGTAAGAGCAGGAAAGATTTTGTTTACCCAAGAAAATTAAGAAGTACGTATGCTTACCATCTGACTCCAAGTCAAACTCATCATCTGAGTCTTGAGAATTAATTGGAGATGGACTGTCATCATCTTCCAGGCACAGTGTTTCAAAGGAGACTATTGACATTTCTCCCTCCTGTCAAAGGTTATGCCCTTTTAATCACAAAAGAAATACATTTTTGTCAAAATTATCCTCTGTTGTTCTGCCACTTACAGTGGCCTGTGAGGGCTGGCAGGATGAAATGAAATAGTCCTGTGCCGGCAGCAGGTAAATCAACCCCTCAGGTAAAGTGTCAAGTAAACTGGAATTAATAATTCATGCCTCGGTGTGGTTACCATACTTTGGTTTTATCAGCTCTATGAAAAAAAGGCAAAGAAAGGTGTAGCACAACATACTGTGTGTGTGTGTGTGTGTGTGTGTGTGTGTGTGTGTGTATATATATATATATATATATATATATATATATATATACATACATTATATACAAAAAGTATATAAAAGATTTATCTTCTCATTACAAGCAAAAAAATCTTGTTCCACTGGCAGATTGTTCTACTTATTTTAAGTGATAATCTACTTGAAACAGGTGAAAATTGTTGTTTTTCCAGTGATGAGTCTTGTTTTAAGTGTGATGAGATTTTTTTACTAAAATGAAACATTTTAACTAGAAATAAGACAAATATTCTTGTTAAGATTTTGAGTTTTTGCAGTGATCCATTTTACTTATCCTGTGAAGGACAGAGGCATATTGATAAATTCAGAAAACTGTTTTTTATTGTTGTGTTTTGATGTACTTGATGTAAGCCCAGTGGATATTTAAAGCTTACAGAAGGCTGCATTTAACTGCTGCTATGTCATTCCTGCAGTATTTCTGCAGGTGTTTTGGTCAGTGCTATTATTTGTAATATATTATATTATTTGTAATCAGCACAAATTATTTGTCCCCATATGATAAAATCCACCATCCCCCCTGATTTTTTTTTACAACTGGAGTACTGTATGTATATATATATATATATATATATATATATATATATATATATATATATATATATATATATATATATATATAGATATAGATATATAATAAAATTAAAATAAAATTACAAGTGACGTTACACTTTGGCCCAGCCCCTCGTGTGTCAGCTTCAAAGTGCGCATGCGTTGATTTTATTTCAGAAGCATGATTGTGAGCTTATTGTTTTATGTGATTTACCCTTTATCACGTTACCTGAACAGACGTCTCTCGGGTAAATCTAAGATTATGTTTGTAAAAGCTTCTTATTGTCATGTCTGGCTGAGAAATTCCATATCAAGTTTGTACCAGGCGCTACGAGCGAACTATTGCTAACATCAGGCTAAGTTGGTGGTGTCGATGATTCGCAGATAATTAGTTTTGTTTTTCCTCTAGAGTTCAAATCATGTGTTAACGCTCGTGTTGTCCTTTGTGAAGACGGAGGGTGTTTTATATACTGACATTGTTACTAGCTAAATTATATTTAGTTGCACCTGTTGTTTTCATGTTTGACGCCCCCTTGTGACACGTGTGTGTGTGTGTGTGTGTGTGTGTGTGTGTGTGTGTGTGTGTGTGTGTGTGTGTGTGATTTTGCAAAAGTTTCACTCTTTAAATTGCTCCTTGTTTCCCCATTTTGGTCAAATTGATCTACTAAGTTAAGGCTTTATCACAGTGGCCATGCATGACTAAATTCTTCCATTAATTTTTACTTCCAGAGTCCTCAGAGAAGAGTCTCCCTCCTGCAGTTAATGGCTCCGCCGTATGGGATGGTGGTGGTTTTCCAGTCGTATCCATCCAGTCTCAGACGACCATGCTGGACCAGCGGAGAGATACAAAGATGGATACGAAAGAAAGGGTGAATGAACCAGGCCCAAAGACGGAAAACGATACAAGTTCTGACACAGACAAGGAACCACTGATGGATGTCCTGCATGAAGACACAAAAGTTGAAATGGCTTCAAAAATGAACAAGGCTCAGTTAACATCGCCAGGAGAAGTCGAAGCTCCCGAACAGGAGAATGGTGAAATGTTGAGCCCCACAGAGGTTATGGTGAAGAAGCAAGACGTGGAAGATGGAAGTACTTCTCCATCTGACCACATCAGTCCAGAACAAGCACTGGTGACAGAGCTGAAGCATCTGGAAATGGAGGACAGCCTGCAAGACACAACCTGTACAGTTTTGGAACAAATACAGAAGCCAACATTGGGAGATCCAGTAACTTCACTTGATGATAACGTGCCAGAAACTGCCCGTCCAGCTCAGAGCCAAATACTGATGCACACATTAGAAGAAGCTGTGACTCCAGCTGTGGACACTAACACTTTTCCCTCGGGGGAACAACTCCAAACCTCAAACAAGGAAGGGTCACAAATGCCTACAGAAACTACATCTACTGTGACTGAATGCTGGGATGAATACATGATTCCCACTGGAAATCCCTTCTCTGACGTAGTGGGAAATTCTGAGCTTGTATTTTCTCCCCTTCTCTCTGGCGCTCAAACCCCAATTAAACTTTGTCCGCAGCAGCATGAAGAGACTACCTGGCACTTTCCTGCAGGGCCAGGTCTAGCAGAGGAAGAGTCTTGCCAGCTTTGGAGTGGTCCTGTTGCAAGCTATTACCCTCCGATGGAGCAGACCTTTGACAGTAATCATTTTTCAGTTTTTTCCCGAATTGAATACTTTTGCTACAATAAGATTTATTTACCCCTAATTTGACAACAGGGATATATTTATTTATTTATTTAATAGGGACAATGCAGGTTTACATGTGATCACATTCACTCATTACAAACAAGCCAATGTGACTGATGTTCTGCATACAGAGATTATAGCTATTGCTAGTTTCCATCTCCTGTCCCTAGTTAGGCTTTTAGTAAAAGAAAACAAAAGAAAGGAGAAAAAGAATACAAAAATACATTCAATTTTCAACATGCAAAGCTATATCCTATTTACAATTCTCAGCTTGCAAGAGAGCACCCTATTAGCGGTTACAGGTGATTAAAAATGCGTACATTTCTGATTTTGCTTCAACCAGTCTTTGACATTTTTAGTAAAAACCTTAAAATCTTGAGTTGTTTTTATCTCAGTTGGCAGTGTGTTCCACATTTGAGAGCCCTTTATAGAGAACGCTGACTGCCCAAAGGAGGTCTTACGGCGTTTGATTAATATCTGACCTTGTGTATTTGTATGCTTGTCTTTCACAAAGTAATATGGAGACTGTGGGAGGACACGGATGAAAGCACTGACACATCTGAGCCTGCTCTGATACCCTTCGAAGCAAAGGCCTCAATGGACTTCAGTGTTATGTCCTACAACATCCTTGCTCAGGACCTGCTGGAGCTCAACCAGCAGCTGTACGTGCACTGCCCCCTGGAGGTGCTGGACTGGGACTACCGATGTGCTCTGCTTCTTGCCGAAATGGAAAAATGGGCACCAGATGTGAGTCAAGGGCACCTTTTTGTCTTTTTTTCAATTAATTTTGTGTAGATATTTTTATGACAGTCATTTTTGTGTGAAGATACTGTGTCTCCAAGAGGTTCATGAGAACCACTACTATGAACAGCTGCATCCTGCCTTGTCTCAGATGGGTAGGTCACATGACATAAAACAGCAGAATAGCAATGATGGGTGATATTGTGATGAATTCATCATGTATATTCTACTCATGTTTTTGTCCAGGCTACACGTGTGTCTACAAGCGACGTACAGGGACTAAGATGGATGGCTGCGCGACATGCTATCGTAGCAGTCGTTTCTCAGAAGTCACTGTAACTAAGCTGGAGTTCTTCAGGCCTGAAACTGAGCTGTTAGATCGTCACAACGTGGGTATCGTCCTGCTGCTTCGGCCACTGGTAGGGCAGGGAGCAGCGGCCAAGGAGCACGGACCACCTCTTTGTGTGGCCAACACACACCTGCTCTTCAACCCTAGGAGGGGAGATGTAAAGCTGGCTCAGTTGGGAATAATGTTGGCAGAAATTGATGCAACAGTAAAGTCCTGTAAAGCCAAAGGCGAACACTGTAACGTTGTATTTTGCGGAGACTTTAACTCTCTTCCAAACATGCCTCTGTACCAGTTGATCACCACTGGTGAGCTTTACTTCCAGGGTCTGCCAGCATGGATGGTAAGAAAACACACGGGAGAGTAAATGCTTCATATTAATTAGGGCTGTTCGATTAATCGATTTTAAATCGTAATCGCGATTATGTAATTAGAACGATGTTAAAACTTGAAAATCGTAAAATCGATTTTTCTTTTTTTTTTTTTTACCTTGTCTTCACACATATTAATGATTGGTACCATATTAATGATTGATGGAAATACCTCTCAATACCTGCGACAAGTGCTCCATCGGAGAGGCTCTTTAGTGTAGGAGGGGGCGTTGGAACATGCCACCGGGCAGACCGGCTCGTGTTCCTTGCAAAAAACTTGCAAATGTGAATAGCAAATGTAATGAGTGACATTACACACCTCTACCTCCTTCATGGGTTGATTATTATTTAGCATGCAAAGACCCAGTTTAGTTTAATTAGAAAATGTCTTGTTTTATTTAATTGGAAATATAACTTACTGTATGTTTGCAAGTGCTGATTTGCTGTTTTTTTTTTCAGAGATAAAACTTTATATTTTATTAACTTTTTTCAACTTATTTTACAGAGTTTTGCACTTTATTCATTCATTTTTGGTTTAATAAGAGCAAAGTTTGCACTTAAAGCCCAATGGGGCAAATGTTCAATAAAAAAACTGCATATTTAAAATCATTTCTTTGCCTTTTGTCAATTCACAAAGTAATCATAATCGAAAATCGGATTTTGAGAGAAAAAAATCGAGATTTGATTTTTGGGCAAAATCGAACAGCCCTACCTTTTACTGGTCTCATTATTTTGATGCTCTCAGCAGTTTCCTCAGTAACAGTATATATGCCCAACAGATCTCAGGCCAGGAGGACTTGTCATACAAACCCAGCTGTCACAAACTGTTTGCTCCGTTGTGGCCCGGCTCTCTGGGCATCACTGACAACTGCCAGTACGCCAGTGTCAACGATATCTTTGACAGCCAGAGTCAGAAATCAGGTCAGCATTTGAAACCATCTAACTTACTCCTGTAATATTGGTCCAAATAGTGATTTGAGTCATTAGTGCAGGCTCTGTCCTCAGTTTATTTCATCTATTGTGTCTTGTGTAGAGAAATGTCGGTACAGCCATGACTTCATGAAGCGGCTACGCTGTTGTCCAGCTGCACTTGTACGTCCTGAAGGCTTGGAGCTCATTCATGGCGTGACTGATAAAACACCAGGTAATACAGACACAATACATGAAGCACATCCACACTAGGAATGGGTGATATTTTACCGTTCACGATATACCGTCAAAAAAATCCCCCACGATAAGAATTTGTCATCTCGCGGTAAAAACGATAAATTCCCGTTGATGACGGGAAGGAAGGAAGGAAGGAAGGAAGGAAGGAAGGAAGGAAGGAAGGAAGGAAGGAAGGAAGGAAGGAAGGAAGGAAGGAAGGAAGGAAGGAAGGAAGGAAGGAAGGAAGGAAGGAAGGAAGGAAGGAAGGAAGGAAGGAAGGAAGGAAGGAAGGAAGGAAGGAAGGAAGGAAGGAAGGAAGGAAGGAAGGAAGGAAGGAAGGAAGGAAGGAAGGAAGGAAGGAAGGAAGGAAGGAAGGAAGGAAGGAAGGAAGGAAGGAAGGAAGGAAGGAAGGAAGGAAGGAAGGAAGGAAGGAAGGAAGGAAGGAAGGAAGGAAGGAAGGAAGGAAGGAAGGAAGGAAGGAAGGAAGGAAGGAAGGAAGGAAGGAAGGAAGGAAGGAAGGAAGGAAGGAAGGAAGGAAGGAAGGAAGGAAGGAAGGAAGGAAGGAAGGAAGGAAGGAAGGAAGGAAGGAAGGAAGGAAGGAAGGAAGGAAGGAAGGAAGGAAGGAAGGAAGGAAGGAAGGAAGGAAGGAAGGAAGGAAGGAAGGAAGGAAGGAAGGAAGGAAGGAAGGAAGGAAGGAAGGAAGGAAGGAAGGAAGGAAGGAAGGAAGGAAGGAAGGAAGGAAGGAAGGAAGGAAGGAAGGAAGGAAGGAAGGAAGGAAGGAAGGAAGGAAGGAAGGAAGGAAGGAAGGAAGGAAGGAAGGAAGGAAGGAAGGAAGGAAGGAAGGAAGGAAGGAAGGAAGGAAGGAAGGAAGGAAGGAAGGAAGGAAGGAAGGAAGGAAGGAAGGAAGGAAGGAAGGAAGGAAGGAAGGAAGGAAGGAAGGAAGGAAGGAAGGAAAAATTCCCGTTAATGACGTTTTTGTGTAACAACCATGGCGGATCTGAGAGCGAGATAGATTTATAGTTACAAAGATGGAGTTGAATTGGTATTTTTTTTATCGTTATCGGGATAAATGCCAGAAATTATCGTGATACATTTTTTAGTCCATACCGCCCATCCCTAATCCACACTAACATTAATTTTTACCTTTTACAACACCGGATCTATTTGATCTTCTGTGTTGTTTTTTCTCATTGTGCATAGATGCTTTAAAGGAAAATCAGCATTATGATCAAAGGTGAGTAGACATGCAGGTATTAGTTATTTACAAAAATACATTCAAAGCTGAAGCTACTATAATTGATGGACTTGGTTTATTTCTAAACATTCTGCCGTCTGGCATTTGTCACATCACACACAATATTTACAACACAAGAACGTTTCTGAAGTTGCAATTAGGTTGGTTCTAAAATCGTATGGTTTTGCAGGTTCAGGCACAGCATCAGACATCGGTTAGACCTGGAGTCGGTCCAGAAACACGCGTTCCAGGACTCTGTCAGTCAAGACATTACAACCTTGCACTCTGAAGGAGGAGCTGCTGTCGACTACATCTTCTACTCCCCAAAACGCATCCTCACACCCAAACAGAAATGTATGATTGGAGGAGTTGTAACAGAGAAATATGTTAACTGAAACATATTTTTTTTTTTTAACTTTGTCTTTTTTCTTTCTGTAGCTCGTGAGAACTCTGCAAGTGAAGGTCTGAAGCTTGTTGGTTCTCTCTCTCTCCTATCCGAGGATGTTCTGTGGTCAATGGGTGGTCTTCCCAATCATGTGTTCCCCTCTGACCATCTCAGTGTGGTGGCCCGATTCCAACTGGACCTGAATACTTCATGAATCAGACGATGCTGAACATGTTGCCCCGCATGCTGGACGTGTGTATTACACTTACTTTTTCAAAGTCACATAAAAAAGGAGAAATTACACAGTTTTGTGTTTGGTAAGACAATAAGACTATTGAGTTTAGTAATTATTAGTATTTTTCTTCATTTTAAGTTTTCATACAAGGCACAAGGGAGGTTGTTTATAAACAAGTTACTACATATGCAGATGGATTTGGAACACACAATGTGTTTTACACACTTACAGAACATCGATAGATTGCAAACAAGCCTAACACCACATCTGTGATATGTCTGATTGTATATTTACAGTGAGTGATCAATTTTTTTTCAGCTTCAGAGAGCGGTTATATTTTGTTTTGTTTGAATTAGTAAAACTATACTTATTTTTAAATGCTCACACATTTCTGGACATGTACTCCCTAAGTTGGGAGCAGTGTCAGCACCAGTTTCTGTACACAGTGACGGCTACAGGAGAACGAAAACAAAAAACAACACGTGTAACAACTTGGGAAATGTGAACGAATCATATGTCACGTAGAAAGTTGCTGGTGACCTGTTCCACACTTTATCCCGTGGATAGGCCAACATGTATACAAATTAGGTAACTCACTGTTTCCATAAAACAAGCATGTGGTAAATTTTCACAAGTTAGCAAAAATTCTTCTTCAAACTCGAATCTGGTATCCTTTAAGATCAGCTGATGGTTTTTGATCCAAAACTTTCTTGTCTCCAGAGGGACTGCAACAAAAGAATATATATATTAGACAAAACTATGAGTGTTCATATATAAAAAAAATGGAGGTGATTTATTCCAAGAGTACTATTTTAACAAAATATTATGAGACTTCTGCTTTTCTAAAATGTGTTACAGAAGGTTCACATCAGTTGTTATAATTCAGTATTCAGATCATCGGTCATACCGTCTCTCAACTTGGCTGATTCTTCGGAGGGGGCTGTTCGGCCCTCTGATGGGTGAACCCATGCTGTTTTTCCTGTCTTTGGTTGGAGAAGGAGGTGCTGGCTTTCCTATCTAAAAAAAACAGCCAAAAAGAACAACTTTATCAGATTTTCAATCACTTTAAAACATCACACTGGCAAGTTTACAGTGCTCGTTCCCTCCTCATCCTGTGCCAGCAGCTTAAATCTATGCACGTCCTTAAAATGATGGTGCAGAGCACTCAGTGTAGAAAGTGATGGATTGAGCCATCTGCATGCGGATTACTGCAGAACAGAGTTAAGTCATTGCATTCGTTTTATTACACCCAATGCTCTGCAGAAAGGCTTCTCTCATTATCCCTGCATAGAAGCTGATGATAAAAGCAACATTTCAGAGAAGCTGCAGGTTAACACGGCATCACTGCACGAAGAAACAGCATGTCAGAAAACACTGTGTGTGCAGCATGTATAATTGTAACATGGAGAAAAATAAATCTTAAAGAATTTTGATTTACAATCAGACCAGAAACAATGATGGCTCTTTTAACAAGAAGTAGTAAGAAATTAAGTGACAGAGCTACTTCAAAAGTGCAGCAGTCAGGCTTCAGTGTTTGTACCTTAAGCCTCATGTCTCGAGTGTGCCTCTCCAGCTCCTTGCGTAGTTCTTCTCTGCTCAGCTTGTCCACATCTAGTATTGAGTGTTTCCATTCTATCTGCTCCACGCTGTGTGGGTCGTGGGAGACGTACTGGCCGATCTTCACCTTGCGCAGGGTGTGCCAGTAGCCCCTGTAGGCTCTTTCATAGTCCAGAACTAAGTCCATCAGTGTCCGGAACTCCAGCGGTTTGAACATGAGGTCCTCCCGGCGACTTATGCCCAACGCACCGAAGCGTCCCCCGCTGTGAACGCCCAGAACAATGTGGTAGAAGTGGTTCCCTGAGAACTGAGACTTAAAGCTGAGGGGGAAGCGCTCCACACCGGGCATGTTGTTGGTGAGGTAACTATATTAAGAGAGTTAAGGATGTGGATATCCAGGGCCAGATACACACAGAAACATGCATATGGCTTTTCCTACACACTAACTGGGATTTATAATGGAGTTATGTGCAACATGAATATGTGCGCCTTACATATTCTTCTGAACATGGACTTTACTGGAAATGTGATAAGATTAAATGGAGAATGTAACTAGAAATTATTTTTTTTAAACTGATTTTGGTTCTTATTTTTGACTTTTACTTTTTCTTTACTGTGGATTCAATAAGAGTGATTGCAGCCATGTTCAATGGCCGTATGCATAGACGTATGCATAGCTACTCTGGCATTGTTTTGTTCCTTGTTTCTTGCCACAAAACAGTTGGTTCATATGACGGTTCAAGGTTCTGAAAAGTCTCCCCACACAAGCCTCTGTGACCCGGTAAACAAGCCACGCATTCATCTGTTGAAGTTAAAGCATGGTTGCTGCTTCTCCAACCATACTGATACGTTCCTGATGTGAGCTGATTGCATTTTGGCCTCTTGTTTGTAATACAAATATCTATTTCATTTATCTATTTTTCTTTGAAACCTTTGCAATGTGCATTGCAAAATGTAAAAAGTCGAGAACTTCTGTAACTGATTTCCACTCAGCAGTTTTTTTTCTCTTCATGACTCCAGACAAGAGACAACAAATGCATTTAATTTTCCCTCTCCTTCACTGATTAATGTCTCAAATTATTTTTTTCTTATGCTCTTACTTTCATGGTCAGATCTAAAAGTGGGAGTGGAATTCAGCGCCATCCACATGCATGCAATCCCACGATAATAGAGGTTTATAACAGAACCATCTGTACATTCACTGCTGTAAATCTGTGGATAAAGAATGGATGTGAACACTTCTGCTCTTGCATGTACAATCTTGTCCACTAAACTATTACGTTTTCTACATCTGTGTCTTAGCGGTCTTTAAATTGTAAATACAGATTAAATACAGTGGCAACCAACTCCTGCCAATGTTTTCTTTTCTCTATTGATGTATCAGTTAGTTTTTTTTCCTTGTACAATAGGCAAATTAAATGGTGCAAACTCCAGAAAGGGCTTCATACTGTGCCGAAAATACATTTGTTTTGCTACATCAGAAAATATCTTGAAGCAAATTCTGAGCGATAACATAGTTTGTCTGCTTTCTAGAAAAAGAAGAAAAACAAAGCATAATTCCTCCTTCCATTAGCTAACCACATCTAGTTGCTGCATATTATACTGATGCAAATTCTGCAGACGCATGAAAATCAAAAACAATTTGAAGTCAAGTGTTGTGCAACATGCTCTGTGGGTCTAAAGATACATCCCCAGGATGACCGCCTCCAAGCATTTGATTGGCAGAGCCTCGCGCGTCATCTCCTTTGCAATGTCCACTAACCTGTGCAAAAACAAATGGAAAAAGAGAGATTTTTTTGTAATTCCGTGTTACAATAGACCGTCACAGCAAGGAATGCAATACCGAGCACATGAACGGGCTGTTATTGATTCCATGCAGCCAAACAAAAGCATTTTCCATGAGCTCGGTAAATTAGATCTAAATCTAATAAAGTGAGGATAGGAAACGTGTTCCAGGCCTCTCCTGACTGATATTAGTTCCTACTCACAAACCCCTGGAGTAAAACCAGAGACACAGCTAATAAACATGCATTTGTCATCACTGGCTAAACCTTAAGAAATCAACAAAGGCCATCCCCGTTATCCAGGGATCAATTTAAAGAAAGGACTGCTTACGCTGTAAGAGGGCGGTTTTTCTTTATCTCAAAAAACTGTGTTCCTGTGTGATTGTACCTGTAAGATACAGTTAAGGTCATAACCATAACAGAGCAACGTGACGGCGTCTCGACAGCATTGCTGCACACACTGAGAACAGACAAGCCCTTAAAGTGTTTTGTGATATTCATAGATTGATGATTAAATATGGATGACTTGCTTGTCTAACTGGAAATCAAGCTTTTGCCTCATTTTAAATGTGAGTCTGCACACTGACCTACATTTCATTTTGGTCTGTAAAAAAATGGGTCATAGAGGTTCTACAGGAAATCAAATACTCTTTCAATTGTTTTTTCAACATCTGTGTCTAAAAGAAAGCTTTCTAAATTCTTTAAGCCCCTGAATCAAAAACATATCCTGATTACAACACATCCAAAATGAAACCACATAAATCAATACACCGGTCTCTCATCACAAAGAGTCAAACAAGCGGGCTGTATCAACTTGGTCAAAAGATACTGCAATTCCCTGATGTACTTCTGTATGGCTTCCAGGCGCTGTGGGATAGTGGTTGTAGGTTGGTATGTAGGCACACTTGGTACTGGAATCTGAGGGGGAAACAAACAACTGCATTACCACAATACAATCTCAGTTTTCACTAGAGATGATGAATGTAGCCTTGTATGATCTCTTTGCTCTTCTCTGTCAGGCATAACAGATGGCGAGAGTATCTGGATTACTATTAATCTGCTCTCAAACGACCATTTATCTGCAGCTAAAATCTGTAAATGTCCATGTGTAAACATGTAAGATTGATAGAGAAAGCCAAGGTACTGTACTGTAGTCCAGTGGTTCCCAAACTTTCTGTGCCCAAGGCACACCAAAGGACAAATAAAAATTTCAAGGCACACCTATTGTGCAAAATAGCCTTATAACACGTGTTATCACTAATATCATCTGTTTATCTGTTAAGTTTATTATTTACTAATGCCAAATAAGATATGACAAAGACAACTATTCTACTCATGAAATATTTATTAACAAAACACTTCACAAAAATATTTAAACTTTATCAAATTGGGCTTCATCAAACACACCCATTTCAGGAGGATTTTTTAAAATAGTTTTTAGATAAAGAGTTTGCCTCTGTATTATGGAATGAGTGCATTCAAAGTAGTATATAGTAAATTAAAATAATTATTTTTGTCTAGTTGTATACTGCATATACTGGTGTGTATACTGGCAGTGGTGGACAGTAACGGAGTAAATTTACTTGAGTACTGTACTTAAGTACATATCCAGAGGATTTGTACTTTACTTGAGTATTAGATTTATTTGGTACTTATTACTCTTACTTGAATACATTTCCAAGACAAATATTTTTACTTTTACTCGAGTAAATTTCTAGGAAGGCTGAAAAGTACTCGTTACTTTCAGGTCTGCTCTTTTTTCTTCTTCCCTAAAATCCTATTGGACACAAGC
This sequence comes from Cololabis saira, assembly GCF_033807715.1. Classification (NCBI taxonomy): domain Eukaryota; kingdom Metazoa; phylum Chordata; class Actinopteri; order Beloniformes; family Belonidae; genus Cololabis; species Cololabis saira. The sequence continues at coordinate 24,503,906 of NC_084602.1, forward strand.
TGTTTTTGTCAGAGGAGGAGACCTATCACAGTGCACGCTCTCCACTGGGATGTACGTAAAGCGGAAATACGTCAAGCCTCCTCAAAACGATACCACCAAAGTAGCCTGCGTTTGTCAAGACAGAGCCGCAACAAGAAACTCTGCAACTCTGCATCATCTGCTGTCCTCTTATGATCCAATTCATTTGATTTGTTTTTGGTGTTTCTGCAGGTTTTATATAACATTGTGGTTCTAAAAGCAGCACATCAGTGCAGCTGGTTTCAAAGAGTTAATTGTCAGAAACAAGAGTTAAAAGATTCTTAAATTAATTTAGAAAAAATATAGTAATTTACTGATGTGGAAAATAAGAAATTTACTCTTACTTTTACTTAAAGTAAATTTAAAAGCATTTACTTTTGGATACTTAAGTACCTTTTAAAAGCAAGTACTTTTCTACTCTTACTCGAGTAATATTTTGACTGAGCTACTTTTACTTGTAACGGAGTAAATTTTGACCAGTAGTATTTGTACTCTTACTCAAGTACTGGGGTCGAGTACTCTGTCCACCTCTGGGCATAACAGATGGCGAGAGTATCTGGATTACCATTAATCTGCTCTCAAAGGACCATTTATCTGCAGCTAAAATCTGTAAATGGTACTGTCCATGTGTAAACATGTAAGATTGATAGAGAAAGCCAAGGTACTGAACTGTAGTCTATAATAAGTATGTTAGTTGTTTTCTTCTCCACTTTTCCTACTTTACCTTGGGGAGGTCACTGGCGCTCCTGATCTCTTTTGCCAAAGCTTCACCAGTGGGATGGATTCGAGCCACATGGCGCCACATTCTCTCCCAAGTCTCCTCGTCCACAGGAAGGCCTCCTCTGTTCACATAGAAAGGAACCCCTCCATCCCTCAACTCTTCTTCACCTTCATCTTCCAGCTCCTCATCCCTCTCCTCCACCGAGTCCACCGTGGCTCTCAGCATCGCCCCTTTACAAAGCAGCCGACTGAATCCTGGCACAATAATGTCCTGACTGATGCCTTCAATCCTTTCTCTGGTTAATCAGATTGCAGGCTTAAATAAGTCCCTGCAGCAGATGGCCAACTCATGACATCCGGCAGAACATGGTATCAGAGTCTCTCAAAAGGAAAAGACTAAGCCCCAAAAAACAATGGAGCTGTGATTTAAAGGGATGTTATTAAAAATCCAGTTTGGTCCTTGAAACGTGAATATGATGTGATTGTACAAAAATAAATGAGTATATTACTTGAATAAATAATTAGTTTGCAGCAAGTATTTTCAAGGCTAGTTTTAAAAAGAATCAAGTACACTACAGGGCCAGGCAATAATGCATTACTGTATGTGTGTGTATTAATAAGTCAGAAAAGATGATTTAATCTTTAATGTAAAGCATGTCTTACTAATAACATGATCATGTTTATTTGGAAGCAGACACAGACGCGTCTGTCTGGTAACGTTTATCGCACTCAGCTGGAAGATTTAACTCAAAAGGCAACAAAGTATTAAAAAAAAACCTAAATCCCTGCTCCGTTAGAGGTCAATAACGGTAGTTACCCATCAAATCTCTGCTCTGCTGTGATACCATGTCTCCGATCGTCCTTATATGTCTATTTCAGGCCCGTGGCAGCGAGTCATTTCTTGTAAGCCGGCCGCTTCATTGTTCATACAGATGCTCGTCTTCCGTCCAGCGAGCCGCTCAGACACTCCCCGACCTCCGGCGGCTGCGCATGCGCGCTGCTTCAGGGATGATCTCAGCGACGACCGGTGCTGCGTTCAAGTACCTCTTGTAAGATGTTAATCTGCGATCCGATACATTTTTTTATACTAATATTGTCAGAGGTGTCAAAAGTATTCACATTCATTACTCAGGTAGAAGTATAGATACTAGATTTTAAAAATACTCCTCTAGAAGTTGAAGTATCAACTCAAGTTTTTTACTCAAACAAAAAGTATAAAAGTACTGGTTTCAAAACTACTTAAAGTATAAAAGTAATGTAAGGGGGGGAAAAGCCATTGAAAATGAATGCATCTTAATATAATGCAAATATATTAAAGAACCATATATGTGTACTATTGAGCATTGACATGTGTTTCAGAGAGCAGAAGATATGATGACTACCGGTAGTTGCCTATACGTATTGTAATGGTGCAAAAAGTCAAACTTCAGAGGCATGTTATCATTTATCCTAACCTTTATTGGAATGTACATCCAAGTTTAGTTGCAGGAATCTGACGGTAACGGATGTAAGAACAAAACTGGACAAGAACAACTGTGCCACAACCACAACCAAATTCACTCTATCCGGATGGCGCAATTTAACTGGATAGTTTTTTTTTAAAGGCCGAAATGAAATTTGTTTTTAAAATGTAAGGAGTAAAAAGTACAGATAATTGCGTGAAAATGTAAGGAGTAAAAGTAAAAAGTCGTCTGAAAAATAATTACTCCAGTGAAGTATAGATAACCAAAATTTCTACTTAAGTAAGGTAAAGAAGTATTTGTACTTCGTTACTTGACACCTCTGAATATTGTGGCTAAACAAAAAAACTTTAATTTCCACATTAAATAAAGAATACGTTAATTTTGCTACTTTTTTCCACAATAAATCAGCATCAAAATTAACAGTGCTCCCAAAACTTCTTTATATAGTTCTTGAAGAAACTTGAAGATAACTGTTCAATAATTCGTTTATTTATCCAAACAGCAAACTGCAAAAACATTTTTAATGACAGAAAAAAAATTATCCAACCCATTCCCAAACTCTGCAAATTAAACTTCAAAACTTGATATTTTAAATATGAACAAAAGGGAGGAAAAAAAAGTCAACTGGAATCTTGAGTGTATTTACAGGTCCACTTCTACTGCAGCGATATTAAAACCTTGGAGCACCATAGTCGTCAGGCATCCGTTCAATGTTAAACCTGTATTTAGACAGAAAACCTTCATGAACTCATCAATTTTCATATACACACATGGCTGTACACACAAGTCTGTGGGATATTTGAGATTACACTTGTAAAATTGCTACCTGTGGTTTGAGATGTACATTATGGGCACTCCCGGGATCTTCCTCACTCTTCTCTTCAGATCTCTATCCACAGTAGCCAGGATGTAACACTTGTGCTGCAAAAAGAGTTTTCATGTAATTGACCTCTCTTTAACAACTTTATAACAGTAAAATGCTAAGCAATAAAAGTCTTGGAATTATATCACCGTACAAAAACAATTCACTGGGGTATTTCCTCTCATAAAATAAATAAATAAAGTCTGATCTACAGGCCCCACAGTAGGAAACGAATGTTATGAAAGTCATTAAACTATCATTACATAGATTTAAATCTTTGGACTGTTCATGTGTTTAATATTTTTTTTACTTTAGATACGCTATTTTTTGATTTTGGAAATGATTAGTGGAAAGTTATCAAGCTGGAATATACTTCTGCCAAGCTTCTGGAGACTAGTAATCCTGTCAATATTTCATGATATTCATAGGCATGCGTTTCCATTAGCAAATGTTTCCAGAGACTGTTGACTCACACAGTTCAATACTGTCACATTCTGACCTCTGTTCCTCACTGTCAAGACCATGCGTCAACGGTGGAAACCAGGCTCAAAATGTGTTCCCAATATTTATCAGGCTTCTTTCATGTTCTGTATAAAATCATCATTTTATTGCTTCTTTAATAGTTTTGTACCAAACAATGAGCAATCCATGTCATCCTGTACACCCCCCTAAAGGCTGAAGTTACACAGCGTCCTTCAGCGTCTATGTGCAGATGTCCAATGATAACCTCTGTGCCAAGGCGGAGATCTTCACAAGTCTGTTTTTCAGTTGGATTGTGCAAGAACTACAATCTCCATCACATCATTTTAGAGGAATGGCTAAATGTCAAAGGTGTATTCATTGTTGGTAATAATTCTTCTTTGGGGTCTGTATTTTCAATTCAGTCTTCCAGAAGTATTTGTTTTTGATTGCCCCCAACAGGAAACACTCTACTTGTCAGCTTTGAAATAATACAGAAATGAACATATGATTGAGAATAGGAATTGAGAATTGATACTAAACTGGAGCGTGTACTGGACTGGTATGAAATAAAGTGGGGTTAAGCTTCAACGCTAACAGTATCTTTATTGGTATTTATGTAACGTTATGGCAACAGAACTGCGAGCATCAGTCCATCACATTTATCTTACGGTTGAGTTTAAAATCTGGTCTCCAGTTACGGTCAATGTTTTTCAAGTTGGGCTTACTCCATCAAATGTAATGTAAAACAGACTGTTGCGTATCAGAAACTAAACCCACAAAATACTAACATATATAGCACTGTACAACCCTGAAAACTGCTTTAACAAAGTGGCTACTGCTGTTATAAAAGGTGCAGCTTCCTCCTGGCTCCAGTACTGTTGAGCTTTGCAAACATAAATATCCAAATCCCTCCACACATCATCGCATTAAGTTTAAACTCATTATTATAAAGTTATGTCTGCAGTTACTGACTTGTTGCACGGGGTTGGCAGCTGTTTTTAACTCTTAATTTATGTTTCGACAGTAACTGTAGCATTTGCAGAAGCTGAACGCCAAACATTACTCATTCCAAGATGTGGGAAAAACAGCAGAACCCCACAGAGCTGTCATTAAGTTTATTCTGAAAGACTGTCAACCCTTCCCTCCAGCAGAGTTGATTCATATGCTCTTTAGCTAGCAGATAATAATTGCCAAAGAAAAAAAATATCTAAGATATACATGTTAGCCCACATCTGAAAGAAACCAGACAGCTGTCTTGATAAAAGGATAAACAATCTTTTGTAAAGAAAACAACATTTTCCAGTCCCTTTGCAGTATTGATCACTTAGTTTTTGTCATCAGTGGATGAAAATTATCTTAAATATGTTTTATTTATATATATATATTTATATATATATATATATATATATATATATATATATATATATATATATATATATATATATATATATATATATATATATCTCATACTGCAACATTGTTAAAGGTATCTTATAAGAACAAATAAGTAGCATCCATATCAATGCCAGTACTGATAAAAGTCTGAACAATTCCATCCTACAGATTAGATCTTTGAATATGATGGTGACACAATGATTTCAGACACAACCACAATCTCTAGTCAGATCTGTAACTTGGCAAATTTTGTTCACCATCATGCATCTAGTCTCTGTTGGAACTTTAGTAGTACAAATCTCTTCACCATTAGGCTTGGGCGGTATTACGGTAATACCGTATACTGTCGGTGTCTAAAAATAGCAGTGGTATAATTTTCAATACCGTCATGAAAAAATGCAATGGACTTATTTAAGAGATAACAATTAAATATCAAATAAAAGTAATTTCATGCCTAAAAAATGTATTCTATGTCCAGTAGCACTTATGTGTGGTTGAATTTTCAGTTTTACTTAAATAGTTGAATATGTTTGAGCCTACATTTTGAGACTTTCCATAAAGTTTATGAACTTGATGTCATCACCTGACAGCGCGGAGGGGAGAGAGACGCACTGGGAGAGAGAGGGGGAGAAAGATGGCAGGTCGCGCACCGAGTGACTTGGTGTCAAAAAAGAAAACGACCTCGAACTAACAAAGTCAATAAAAACTGCAATACTAAAAAAGCTGGAGGCCAAATATGAATCTGATTCAGTGCGCAAATGAATGCGAAAGTGCACTTTCCTCGACCCTCGTTACCGCGGAGGATATGACACTGAGGATAACGCACTGGCTGAAATCAAGGCTGAATTACAGGCTGGGATAGTGAGCTTAGAGGGGCGAGCACCAGCAGCAGTGGCCGTCAGAATCCAAGAGACAGAGGATCAACCCGAACCCCCACGAAAAAAGATGTCTCTGGGAACCCTGCTGCAAAAACAACCCGCTGTAGCGGCAGGTCTACTTTTAAACGGTCTAGGAGTAAAGCCTGATTTACAGTTACGCGTTACACCAGCGCAGAGCCTACGCCGTAGGCTACGCTGTCGGTTTAACACGGAACCATAAATCAGGCTTTACCGTAATGTGAAGTGCGCCTGCCAAATCCTGTCAGCAAATCATGTGCGCTGTTGTATTTGCACTTTTTTTATAAGCTGCATTTGTTGTTAATAAAAGTTGTTAATATTAAGCATGTCATGTTGTTATTGTTCAGTAATAGTGTTTGGCATTCAGTTTCTGAACGGTGAAGGCTCAAGCCAACAGTTTGGTAATACCACTTGAGGCTTACATCATCATTTTTAATTAATCACGGTAATACCGTATACCAGGGTAAAATGTGGAGGAAGTTTGACGGTATCAAAATTTGGATACGGCCCAAGCCTATTCACCATAGCATATTTTGATTAATTATTTATTCATTTAGTTCTTTAAACTACTTTTAAGGTTACCCAAACCTAGTTTAGGAACTGTTATTCCAACATAGTGAGCTTTAGTTAACTGCTGTGTAAATATCCAAAATTTTACTCCAAATACAGTGCTTACCATTAAATGAACCCTCACGTTTCATTTCATTTTTCGATGCATGACCACCACTGTGTTTATGTATCTTACCTGTGTTACCCTTTGGACTAAACAGTCATCAGCATATGTTCCTTTGTGTGCGCATGGCAGGCGCTCAAAGCGTGGATCTTTGGCTATCCTGCAAGTAATAGTAAAACAAACATTATTACACAAAACAAAAAAATGAAAAAGGTACAAGTTCCCAGTATTAATTCATGGCTTGCTGTTTGTACCTTAGTGCAACTCGATACTTCATTCCAAGTTTCTCAATCTCAGCCATGACACAGTCGGTGATATATGGAATACCTTGATAAAAGGGTTGAGTTACTATCAAAGAAGCACGTACTGATTGAGGATAAACTCCAGAATCTTACTACAAACGTACATTTGGCGTACAGGCAATCCATCATGGACTGAACAATGTCCAGTTTGGCCTTGATGGAGAAGTTGATGAAATTGGTGTCGACTAGAACGTGGTATGGCGGGCCAAGCTGAGTGTTGTACTGGAAGAACAGGCATGATGGATACTTTGGGCTGCACAGGGAGTTCAAAGAAGACAAATCATGAACTCATCAACCTCAACAGTTAAGCATCTGTTTTGTGGCTAACTTACACTTCTCGTTCCTTAAGCTCTGAGGGATCCTTCTTCTTTCTTTCTTTTGCTTTAGCACGGTCTTTTTCTTTTCTACAAACAAACAAGGAGTTCAGTTTTGAAAATACCTTTAATAAAGTGTGGTTATATGTTGAATTAATTAGTACATTAAGCTGAACAACACAAATAAAAAAAAAAAGACAAACCAGAAATTCTAGGGATGCACAATACCTGTTGGACAGATCAATTATTGATCAATGTGGGAGGAAAATTATGTTGTTTCTATTATTCCGATAATTAATCAAACCCAATAAATAGCTCAGATGAACTCATTTTCATTTATTTAATTGCTTACTGGCAGGACCTGAGCATATGCCTGACTGGAAAAGAGATTAAAAGCAAAACATCAGAGCTAACACATCGGTGTGGTAATTTTTCTCTCTGCCAGTGTATGAAGACACTGCTGTTGTTTGCCAAGCATGTTTAGCAAGGAGATTAGAAAAGGACATAGGGGGCATAGATCAATGCCCTCATTATACTTTCAAAAACATGACTTAAAACTATAAAAAAAACACCTAACTTGTTTCTGATGCACTAAAAGTTGATTAGATATATTTCCTTGTTATTCATAAAATCCTTGAATGTTTTTGTCTATTTGCTTATAAATCATAGTTCTGTTAAACCCTTTTCTTGAGGAATGCACTTTTTGTCTGATGTGATTTGACAAATCAGTCCATTTGATCTGCAGAATTCATTTGTAATGTTTGTGTCTTTCGCTGTTGTTTTTTTGATCCCCCCCAAATATGAACTAATTGACCACAGACCTCCAGTTTAAAGTTTGAAGATATACTGCAAACAAATTCATAGTGTGCAATCAAAGTAGATTGTTGTTTCAAATACTTCACTCTGTTCGATAAGAATCATTCAAAATGTATCCAAAAAGCTGTTTATTGTTTATGAAGTACTGTGCTGCCATCATTTGAAGAGCCAGCACAGCACTATTGTTTGCTCTCGTAATTTCTCTAGAGCTTCTATTTTTTTTTCTTTTATTGTGTCTTTTAATCTTTTTATTCTCCTGGATGCACAAAATGCAATATACATGAAGATTATAGGAAATATATGGTTTGGAACTTGCAGAAGCAGTGATTTGTTGGTTTTGGCCTAAATTTGGAATATTATGCATCACTAAGAAATCCCTATAAAGGAAAAACATTAACTGTTGACACTTACATTCTGTTGTCCTTTAGATTTATCATTCTCTTCATCGCAGCAAACTTCCTTGTTTTCTGTTTCCCCTTTATTGAGAAAGATAAAAACAAAATAAAACATAGAAATCAGTTACAAAACCAAAAGTCCATAATCATGTCGTGCCTCATAGTCTAACTTTGTTGAAAAGTCAAACTCCATCAAACAGGTAAAAGATCTTTCCAGATAGTCGTTTACAGTGTTTACACACACATTTACATCAAAATCATAATCATAACTCGGGCTACAAAGGCGGTCAAAGACTATCGGGGAGAGTAATGACACAACCGAAACTTTGCGCTGCAATCACCACTTTGACCCTGAGAAATCAGAATTAAATATTACAGTAGATCCAAGAAACTGGACAATATTACACCGGTCATGAAATCGCTACAGTGAGTCCACGGATAGACTTTCAAATCTTACTGCTGGTCTACAAAGCACTGAATGGCCAAAATACATGCTTGATCTGTTAGTTCCCTATGAAGCTCCCAGACCCCTGAGCCTCATCTGGATCTGGTTTGTTGTGGTTCCCAAGAACCAGAACCAAGCAAGGTGAGGCAGCGTTCAGTTATTCTGCTCCTCACCGGTGGAACAAACTTCCTGTAGACCTGAGGTCTGCTCCAACTGTCAGCTCCTTTAAATCAGGGCTAAAAACATTACTGTTTACTGAAGCGTACTCCTAAATTAAATACTTACCTGCTGTACTCTACTGCCCTTACTTTTCAACAACTTGTGCCTTTTGTGACCTGACCTTATGCGTTACATTAACGCACATCCTAGGTCACTTTTGCACAGACTCATATCCGCTGTTGTGCCAAAAAGTGATTGCCTGCCAGAATCTGATTTCTTCTGATTTCTGGCCGCGGGAGTGCGCACAGCAGCCTGTTGAGCGATAGCGCTAAAACGTCAGATTTTCAGATTATGAAGCTCAAGAATGAGATCAAGTCATATTTAGGCAGAAACAACTTTTCATTAACTGTATTTGGCCTTCAATCAATTTTTGGCAGGGGAAAATGCCTATTTTGTGTTGTAATGGTCCTTTAAAAGAGTTAAAAGCAATCCTGTGAGCTCTAGTGTTTATATTATGAAGCTCAAGAATGAGATCAAATCATATTTAGGTAGAAACAACCTTTCATTAATTGTATTTGGCCTTCAATCAATTTTTTGCAGGTAAAAAGACACATTCTCAGGGGAGAAATCAGATTCTGGCAGGCAATAACTTTTTGGCACGACACCGGCACTTTAAAACCTCATGTTGTACATTTTCTCTCATGTTGTACATTTTCTCTTTTCAATATATATTTGCTCTTTGTATTGCACCAATCACCACAACAAGTTCCTTGTGTGTGTTTAACAAACTTCTGATTCTGATTCTTTTATTATTTTACCTCTTTTCTAATCATTTTATTTGTTATTTACTGTTTAATTGTGTCTTGCCGCTTTTAATGTTGATGTAAAGCACTTTGGATTACCATGTGTTGAATTGTGCTATACAAATAAACTTGCCTTGCCTTGATAAATGTTCATTATTATCTGGCGACGTCATGTGACACATTGCAAGCTTGTTTTTTTTCATATATATATATATATATCTTTTTAATTGGTATTTTTGGGCAATAACAAAATGTTAAAAACACAGATATCAAAATCAACCCTATCAAGTATGCAATTTTTTAAACCCCAACCCACCCACAATTGCATGGCTGTACAAAATAATATATAGATGTGCATTGTGCAGAGAGGAAAAAGAGAAAGAAGAAGAAAAAAAAACCCTACAGTACAATAATACAAAAAATAAATAAATAAATATTTGGTAGTAATAGATAATAAAGTAGCAAGGACATTAGAGGCACAGAACACAGAACACAAGGGGAACATAAAGAGATAGAGGGGGAAGAGGGGAAAGAGAGAGAGAGGGGGGGTGGGGGTTGTCCTAATAGTCCAGTCAATCTAACTCAAAAAAGGGCCCAACCCAGGAGAAATTGCAATAGTAATGTTTCATAGTTGTTATTGGTCCAAATACCCTCCTGCATCATATATTAAAAGTATACCTTCACAGATTTAGTGGAACATGCTTTTTTTTCAATGTCAAAAGCAACATTTCAACATGTTAAAGTGACCTGGTCTGGGTAAAATTCTGTTAATATAGAAGGGTCTTTGTACACCTATTTGACATGTGTAGTGTATTTTCCTAAGTTTTTGGGGTCTATCTCTCCAATAATACTAATACTAATATAATGATTTTCAGACCCTGCTCTAATATCATATACCTCATATACCCTTTTGGATATTACTAGCCCAACACCTAATTTTTTTTTTTTTTACAAAATTTACACTCAAAGTTTGTGCTAGACTGCTCCAATGGTTGTATCTGCATCTAAAATAGGTGTATCTGCATCTAAGATTGTTCCTGAGAGATATGTTTAGTCTTTACCATGACCCCCCACTGACCCCCATCAGTGGCACAAGACCCGCGGGCAGGGTGCGTGTGTGTGAATCTGGCAGAGACTGTCGTTGGGGGCTGACCTCCTGTAAGTCAGACATTTCTTTACTTCTACCACTCAGTACTATAAAACATATTTATAATCATCACCAGTTTTCATTTTTCCAGCTTAGCTTACTCTTTATGTTAGCTAGCTGTTCATATTCAGAAGTACAGATGTACGAAAGAAGTGCTGCAGTAGCACGGAAACCTGAGGTCCATGGATTCACACCAGGACACTTCATGCAATATGTTGCAGACATGTTGACCATAATATCAGAACAATTGATGGCCATGGAACATTCCATGGCATGGGAATTATTGCATGCATCACCCCCAAAATTGAACGAGCTTCAGTCATTCCACGTATCAAGGTGACAGCAAAAGACCTAGCAGATGTTGGACGCATTAACATTGTTCAATATGTACAGAAGTCTGGGGGTCTTAAAGACCTTACCTACAGTGAAATTGAAGAGCACTCTGAAGACAATAGAGAGACAGCTGCTGATACACACTGGAAGCTGTCCTTGCTGCTTGGCAAATGCTCGAGGCCTGGATGGTCTGGAATGATGAAAATGCTCAACACCGGAGATCATCCTGGTCAGTCATCAGTCATCTTCCTACCCATGATTGACATGGATCCAGGAGATCTGACTTGCATTCATTCCGCTCTCCAGTTCATTCATGATCACGCAACTCGTTACCAGGTCACTCCAATTCTAACTTTTGATCAACCACTGTGGTGGAAAGCGATGACAATTATTGAAAGTGAAGCACCTGGCAGACCACTGAAATCTATTGTTCTCCGACTTGGTAGATTCCATGTGCTCATGAGTTTCCTTGGCACAATTGGTCATTTGATGTCAGGCTCTGGATTGGAAGAAATCCTTGAATGCACCAAATACTGTGCCCAAAATGCTTGAAGGAAAATCAATTGCCAGGGCCATAAGAGGTCATTTCCTGGTTGATGGGGCACTGAACACCCTTCTGGCAGTCAAAACCTTTCAAGTAAACCTGCCCGCCCTGGCAAGCTACGCTGTTGGCTTGAAGGATGTGTCAGAGTTGACTGAAGATGGTACTATTGCGGATGAAAGTGAAAAAACACAAAATGTGACAACTCCAGATGAACCAGTTTCTGATCAGTCTGATGTAGGATCCACAGGCCATTCTAAAGATTTAAGTATGAGCTCTGCGGGTATCCACCTGCCCTCTTTGAGACAAAAACAGTGCTTCTCCCAGCGAACAAACCCCAAAATCGCAAAAGCAATATGGAACGCTGTGCCGCATGATGATGTACCAGAAAGAGACATCCTGTATGTCTTATGTCATGCTGAGTGCCAGGCTGTGTCTAATTGTTTGTTTATTGTTTTGGAATTGTGTTAACCATTTTATTTGCATGTTTTTGTTTTGTTAGTTACTGTTTGAAATGTAACCTTTTCTGTGTTTTGAGTTGACATGCAATTACCTTTTGTTTGAGTTGATTAGACACAGCTGAACACAATCAACTGAATCCTGACAGACAGCTGCAGTGGCCAATAAACCACTGCAGGCTGGCCCCCCTAGACCAATGGTGAACGAGGGGAGGGTTTCCTTCCCCTTATATATTCAAGGCAGACATTCAAGCTGGGAGATTGAACGGACGGACAGAGGCCCATGAGGGACGAGAGTTGATGAACAAGAGTGGATGGACTGACGTACAGAGGCCCATGGGGGCCCAGGTGGTTGGGGAGCCCCGGCGGACTCGGACCGGAGATCCCTGTTGGCGTGGGCCAACAGGGAGGGGGCACTGAGAGGGCACTGGAGGACAGTGAGCCCAGAAAGACTGAGACTGTTCATCTTTAACCTTTTTTAACCTTTTATGGATTGGCCATTTTAGAAACAGTTCTATTTTTAGTGACTCCCCCACCCCTGATTTTATAACTGTCTTGGAGCAATAAATGTCTGTTGCTGCACTCCTGTTTTTTTGTTGTGGGTTACTAAGCGCTGCTCACCCTCGAAAGTATTTAATTGGGGACTTGAACCACCCCTGTGACACTTAGATGGAGGGGCCCTCCTCCACCGAATACCCTGGGAGATAGGAAAGACATACGGGGCAATAGTAGATACTTACATCGTTTACATTCAAAAACATTATGGACAATCAGTGGTGATCGTGTTTGATGAGTACAGCAGCCAGCCTTCTACGAAAGATGGTGCTCACAGAAGGAGGAATCCAAAGACTGGCTGGAAGGTTTCATTCACATCAACTATGTCACTGAGTTTGAAAAAGGAGGAATTTCTGTCAAACAATGACAACAAACAATGTTTCATAAACCTGTTGGGGGAAGGACTAAAACTTGCAGGGTTTGATGTTCACAATGCTCATAGAGATGCAGATGTGCTTATAGTTCAAACAACAGGGACAGCAGCATTGAAACAAAGAACTGTCCTTGTGGGAGATGACACTGACCTCCTCATTCTTCTGCTACACTTCTATCAGCAAGGAGAGCTGTACTTCATGTCTGAACCCAGGAAGTTGCCTTCGCCAAGACGCAGGTTTTTGAACATTGGGCATGCGAGAGATGTGTTTGGTGAGGATGTTAGCAACATCTTATTTGCACATGTCATGCTTGGCTGTGATACAACATCCAGAGTGTTTGGAGTTGGGAAAGGGGTATCTTTGCGTCTGAGTCAAGAAAACGACTCATTCAGAGTACAGGCCAGCATTTTTCAAAAACAATTTGCTACCAAAGACGAAATTGCTGATGCAGGGGAAAGGGCAATGATGCTAATATACAAAGGTGGAGAGACAGATTCTCTTAATGACCTCAGGCTGAAACGTTTCTACGCTAAGGTGACTGACAGCAAAACAGCTGTCCACCCTCGCAACTTGCCACCAACATCTTCTTCTGCCAGGTTTCACAGCTTCAGAGTGTACCATCAAGTCCAGGAATGGATGGGAAACTCACTACCACCGGAGGAATGGGGCTGGAAGATCCAAGATTCATTCCTCATTCCTGTCCATTCAGACCAGAACCCTGCTCCTCAATCGTTGTTGGAGCTTGTGTGCTGTAATTACAAGTCAGGTTGTGGCACTATGCATTGCAAATGCCGTCGTCAAGGACTTGATTGCTCCCTAGCCTGTTCAGAGTGCAGAGGTGTGTGCACGAATATGTCAGCACAACATTTGGATGAGGACATAGAGTAAATATTACATGTAGGCCTACAGTCAAGCTTGGTCTCATTTGGTTTCAGTCTGTGCTGATATGTATCGTAGTTTTTATGGAAAAATATTTTACTGAGACAAATTTGGATGGTGCAGAAGATTCAATGATAATAAACCGTTTATGACCTAATTTGATTGACTTTATTTGGATTCAAAAAAGGTAATTTTAGCTTAAGGGTAGCCACAAAGGGCACATATACATTCAGAACAGGTCATTTTTGATGGTTGTATGTGAAAAAACACCATAGAAAACCAATGTGTAGACATAAATTATTTGAAAATAGCATATTCAGAAGTAGAGATGTATCATTTTTTTGTATTACGCTATGGCATGAAGGGCCCAAATTTCAACCCCTGAATTTACCTTGATCCACTAAGTATATAATGGTATACTTTTAATATAATATTTGGATGTCCCTAAGGATCACATAAAACCTTGAATGATTACTATTGCAATTTTCCCTGGGTCGAACCACAGATTGACTGGACTATAAACCCAATTCAGATTATTGCTCATCCCAATTCAATAGTTGTAGCCTATCATAATAAAGTAAAAAGGGGAGTCACAAGCTTGTTTTAAAGCTGATTTATGGTTCCGCGTTACACCAACGCAGACCCTACGCCGTACCCTACGCCGTACCCTACGCCGTACCCTACGCCGTAGGCTCTGCGTCGACTTAACGCAGAATCATAATTCAGGTTTGCTGAGCAAACTTAGCTGAAACGCAAACCTCCCGAACAACTAACACACAACATATCCCGCACAAACACACACAAACGTCGATCGGTATTGTTACTGATCTCCAGTCTGACACGACTCACCATGTTTTAAACTGCTGCTGCCTGGACGAGCTGCTTCCTCCCATGTGCGCCGAAGCCTCCGCGTCATCAACACTCGACCCGCGCATGCGCGTTTCTCCCGGTTGCAAGAAGGTAGATGGTTCACTTACTAGCATGAAATTATCACACTTTCACATTTGAACGTCGTTTTCATGTGTGCTTTTGGCAATGAAGCGGGTTTTTTTGTGAATGCATTTGGAATTGCGTTCCGAGGACCGTAATAAAGTGGAGCTTAGGAAGCGGCAGCGCCGCTGACATTGTGGGTAACGTAGCTCTGCGTTAGCTGTTTGTGTTGATAGTTCAGCTTCACCTCCAGAGAGAAAAGCGATGCTGATCTAATCTATTCACACTCAACTGTACGGTCGGAGGCGTAATTTAAGTTACTCGTTGCTATTTGTTGCTGACACAGGTTTGAATCCTTTTTAGACGTTTTATATCCTGAGCTAGGGAGCAGCTCAGCATCCTCAGTTTAACGCAGGTGTACGAGTTTGTTATTGTCGGGTAGGATTTAGAGTACGGTGAATTTGGGATTAACCTGGTTTATTGGACTTTTATAACCACAGGCTGCTGGGACATTTATTTCCTAGCTATTTCTTTCCAAACATATTGTTTTTCCTATGGGTTTCATGTAAGGCTATTTGAGATACATCCTGGCACTAAATTATTCATGTTTTCCTGATGGAGTTGAAAACAGAGAACTTCAATTCACTTTATTTGTTAGACAGGGACTGTACATACAGGACTGTCTCAGAAAATTAGAATATTGTGATAAAGTCCTTTTTTTTTCCTGTAATGCAAAAATGTCATCCATTCTGGATTCATTACAAATCAACTGAAATATTGCAAGCCTTTTATTATTTTAATATTGCTGATCATGGCTTACAGTTTAAGAAAACTCAAATATCCTATCTCAAAAAAATAGAATATTCTGGGAATCTTAAACTGTAAGCCATAATCAGCAATATTAAAATAATAAAAGGCTTGCAATATTTCAGTTGATTTGTAATGAATCCAGAATGTATGACATTTTTGTTTTTTTTAATTGCATTACAGAAAATAAAGAACTTTATCACAATATTCTAATTTTCTGAGACAGTCCTGTATTAATGGACACAAGTGTAAATATGTATGGTTGTAGCCAGAGACTTATTTCCACCATTCGTCCCCGTGGCAAATTAATGCCAGACACAGAATCGGACATTAGCAGACAAAGTAGACAAGATTTGACATTCATACCAACAAAAACACAACATTAAAAGATACGACAGAACTAGATAAAAATCATTAAACAATAAAACAAGTTGCAATTGATAAACCAGTAGGTGACCGTAAAGTTAAAGTGCTAAGTGCTTAAGTGCAAGAGTTTGTAAAGTGCTGATGCAGATTACACATCGCTTCACTTGGGCTTTAATATTTATTTTCTCAACCAGCGTTTTTCACAAGAGACCATTTTGTTGACAAATTCACTTATTTTTGAGGTGTTTTGATCAAGCTTTTGTGTTCTTTCATTGTAGGAGATTGGATTACATCAATGGTAGCTGGCAGTTCTACCGTGAACACGGAGGGGTTTAAGTGAAGGCTGAAAGATGGTCTGATGGACCGCCGCTTTTTTCTGACCTTCCTTTCCTGCTCAGTGTTGTGGATCTTCTTCTGGGAAGTACGCTGGAAGAAAAGAAAAGAGAGTCAGATTCAGGAATGGCTCCAAGGACATGGCCTCTCTCAATATAGGCACTCATTTGAAGGTAAATGATTTAGAGTCTCTTTTTTGTTTTCCTGAGCAATGTACAGTTGAAATTGACTTAATCGGCCTGTCCATAGTGAAGCAAGCAATGCTTTGCTGGAAATCTTAAAAGATGTTTAAAGGGTAGTCTTCCACTGGGTTTTACCTTCATTTAATTTAAAAAGCGATTGTACTCCCCATTGCTTTGACCATGACTGTTTTTTTTTAGCTTTTAAACACTCTTAAAGAAGTGCAAGTGACATCCAAAGACAATCAGCAATGTCTTTAGTGCTCATTAAGGTGGAGTTAAATCAGTATTAAGTCTTGTTCTGGGACATTACTGATGTTCTTTCGCTGGCCGGTAGTGCATGAGTATTTATGCCTGCTGTTCATGTGTCATCCAGATGTACATACACTGGAAGAACTGAGTCTGAGTGTATTGAGCCGTCTGGAAGAGGTGGTGAAGGAACAGCAGCGCTGGAGGGAAATTGCAGAGGCGCACATCCAGCTGCTCCGAGACTTTGCCTTCCAGGAGTGGCTTTGCTCCCAAAATCTGGAGCATTATTACCATACGTAAGCACTGAAAAAGGTCTTAACTTGATCATTTATATAAAATATTTGTGAACAGCCTGTAGGTTTAGGTATGGTATATGTTGGTTGTATAGAAGTACAGAAGGAATTCAGTTTGGTTTCATGATTGTATAAATACGTCTTTAGTTATGGGACAGTTTAAAATAACAACACAGTTATTAGGGATGTAACGATATATAAAAAAAGAATGATTAATTCTATGCAATAAGTAACATGATTGTGGGGAAAAAAGCAAACATGATTACAGTATGTTGATGCTGAGGAAGAGAAAAAATATGGGAATATGAACATGAATGAATAGAAGAAGGTATTGTAATGGTTAAGTCATATATGTCTGAAGGAAATATGAGTTATTGATATTTTGTGAAAATTATTGATAATAAAACAGATGCGCAAGGAAGAGAGAGTGAAAAGCACTAAAACTGACTCTGTCCCGTGTTTTTCCCTGTTTATTCAGGTTTACCCGGCAGAACAGTTTTAAAAAAAATTTAATCTGTTACAAAGCCACATCCTGGGTGTGTAACATAAGCACTGAAAAAGGTCTTAACTTGATAATTTATATAAAATATTTGTGAACAGCCTGTTGGTTTAGGTATGGTATATGTTGGTTGTATGGTTTACAGTGTAGTATTTTATATTTTTTTTTAATTGGTTACATGGCTATAGTCAGGTTTTATAAGCGATAACACAAGCTGTGTTTTTAAATCTCCAGTTGAGCGCAGCCTCTCCATTCATGGTTAGGTGAGTTTGCTGACACTGAGCTGTGTGGGCTGCAGTGTTTCAGAGGGTCACTGCAGTGAAGGGTATTCTGTAGAGACATTGAGCAATGCAGATGTTTGTGTAAATTTGCACACAACTGAACCAACAACTGCTTGCTTAAAGAAAGCAGTTATGCCTGCTACTGTGGGGAAAACTGTAACATTTTGAAAGTACTGACATTTTTAAGAAACAAATACTATGATGTTTTAAAGCAGTATTATTCAGCTTCTCTAAAGGTGTTCACTGTGACATTGCTGAAGGTCATGTTTCCTTTTCTCTTTTGATTCATTGCAGTTTTGTGTAAATACATAATTTTGGCTTGACTTTTCGTGTGAACCCTTGTGATTTTCCTATATTACTGCATACTCCATATTTCCTCCAAGTTATTTTTACAAATATAAATTGGAATAGAATATTTACATAGTTAAATCAGTGGCACAAAGATATTGTATGGTTGTTTGTTTATTGAAGAAAATGATTCAATATTACATATCAGTAAGTAATAGTAGTTTATGTTCATAGGTATTTGTTGATAAAAGGCATCTTATAATTGAGGAAATTAGTGTATTCAAAAAAATGTTGTCATTGGGGTGTGTTTGTGTGCAGCAGGAAATGCAGTGTTGTGTAAATATGAATTCAGGTAAATTAATGTCTTTAAACTTACATGTGATAGAGGAAGCAACGCAAAGAGAAATTAGGTTTCTTTTTTCTGTAGTTGTTGGTGCATTTAACAATAAAATTCACAAGATGAAAGCGTTACTACAGGAGGGGCTGAGTGGCAGGCACAGTGAAAGTGTGACAGTAACACATTCACAACAGAAAGTATTTCTGTTTTCTAAAAGCTAATTGCTGCTTTAGTCTTTTTCTCTGGCTGTTCCCACCTGTGTTTGCCCAATCTGAGCACTCTTCCATGTAGAGATATTTCAGGGCACACTCGGTAACATCTCCTTGTTGAAATGACGTGGACATTTAACAGATAAGACTGAGGTTCCCTTATGCGCAATATTACATAAACATGTGTGTTTTGTGTGAGGTGCAGGCTGTTGTGTGCACTTAAAACATCAGTCTTGCTAATAGACTTTGAGTAACAGACAGATTCTGTTAGCTGCATTTATAAAGATTAAAGAATGAAAGTTTATGGGTATTCAGTTAATTATTAACTTGATGTACTTTTTTTCTTCCTACCATAGACTGAAGACCTTAGGTTGTGTGAATCTAGATGATCTCTCTCAGTTTGACAACCAACTGCAGCTCTCTCTAGCTGCCTGGGGCTACTACTACGAAGACTACGTAAAGTTGTCCACAGGAATCAAGATCCTCCAGACCTCCAGACGAAGTCGGGACCAAGATTACGAGATCCGGCTCGTGCACAGCCTTGCCGTGAGGCGTCTGAATGAGAAGTGGTCGATTGGTAAGGGTTCTGCCTTTTTTAAATCTCTTTAATTTTGGTTGCTTCCTTTAGCTTGTAATTATTAAGCCACATTATATTAAAGGAATACAAATCATTCAAGGCTTTTCATGCAGAAAGATGTTTTGTCTCCCTTATGAAAGCAATAAATGGCTCCCACATATAATGAATATTTGAACATTGATAGCAGAAATATGTTGTTTCTTGCTCTCTGGCATTCCTAACGTTCAGCCATACGTCTTGTTGCTCGGTATTCTTTCTTAGGGTGTGGCTTTTCACTTTCGTACTAAAGTTCGGTAGGTTATTTAAATCACAACATGTGTTTTTTGAGCAGGAAGTGCCTCATTTGAATTTGAGTTATTCATTTATTTTCCTGGTGGCTATTTCAGTGGGAGCTCTCCTCTTTGGCTGTACTGTGGCGCTCTGCTTCTTGATAAGGGACCTCATGTTTTACGTGATTGGTGAGTTATTGTTTTCATGGTGTCTTGTACCATATTTCTTAGCAAATATCAACTTCTTCTTTCTCTTTCTCTGTGGATAAAATGTATCCATCGGGTAGTACTCCTTGTGTTTGTAAAACACAAGTTGTAAAATGCCAAACTGAAGTTGCAATTATATTGAAACATGTTTTATAACCAGACTTTCTTTCATCTGTATTCCCTCCTTGTTGCAGGTGGAATTACTGTATCCATCATAGCGTTTGTCTTTACCATCAAGTTCCTTTGTGAGCTTGCAGCAAGGGTTGTCAGCTTCCTGCAGAATGAGGATCCAGGGCGACGCGGTGATCGCAGCATTTACGACTATGTCCGGGGCAACTACCTGGACCCACGTTCCTGCAAGGTCTCATGGGACTGGAAGGAGCCGCAAGAAGTGGGACAAACGATGAGCTTTAGAGTCCAGGTGATAATATGCTCCAGACTGTGACAGTTAAGTCACATTTTACAACAATTTTTTGAGGTAGTGTGACTAAAAATACAAGTAGGTGTACCCGTGCAGTTGGGAAATATCCTTCCTGTTTTTATCTAATCTCACATTTTAGACACACCAGCAGGAAGTGAGAAGTGGTGTGTATGAGACAGTTAAGACCTTATCATAATTATGGCTGTGGGTTGTTATCTCGTGTCTGGACAGGGAAAAACTCACTGTTGTTTCTAAAGAGCTTTTAACAATGGGTTGTTTGTTTTTTCAAAACAAAACTCGATTTACACCCTACTTTAAATCATGGTTCTCTAACTTTAAAGAGGAAGAGATTTGCTCCTTTCATATGAACGGCTTCCTTATTCGTAGTAAGAAATACAAGATATTTAATGTGCTGCAAGGAATGACATATGAATTAAAACAGGGGTCGGCAACCCGCGGCTCCAGAGCTCTCTAGCGCTGCCCTAGTCCCTAGTAGTTTTCAAAAATGTTTGACCTTTTTTTTTTTTTTTTTTTTTTTTCTTCTTTTCTTCTTTTTTTCTGTTTTTTCTTTTTTTCTTCCTTTTTTCTTCTTTTTTCTCTTTTTTTCTTCCTTTTTTTCTTCTTTTTTCTCTTTTTTTCTTCCTTTTTCCTTTCCTTTTTAATCTCGACATTTCGACTTTTTTCTCGACATTTCAACTTTTTTCTCAAGATTGTACTTCAACATTAATATCGACATTTTGACTTTTTTCTCGAAGTGCATAATGGAAAAAAAAAATCTTCCCCCAGTTCTAACTAATATAGATACATGCAACATGTGTTGCCTTCATTCTAAGGCTGATACAAGACTTTTAACTTTTTGCAGCTCCAGACATATTTGTTTTTTGTGTTTTTGGTCCAATACGGCTCTTTCAACATTTTGAATTGCCGACCCCTGAATTAGAATAACATTTTTAGACTTTTTATTTTGGTTAGAAAAATCAAACAGATTTGTTTCTCTGCTCCACCCTTTTCTCAGCTGTTCTACAAGAATGGTCAACCGTTCCCGGCCCATCGGCCTGTGGGACTGAGGGTCAACATCACCCACATTGAACTGGCCCTGGACATCCCCGTCACACAGGAAGTTCTGCAGGAACCCGAGTCCAATGTCGTCAAAGTGGCCTTCACGGTGCGCAAGGCCGGGCGCTATGAGGTTGCCGTCAAGCTCGGGGGCCTCAATGTCGCCTACAGCCCCTACTACAAGATATTCCAGCCAGGTGCGGCGAGGGCAAACGTTCTGCAGGGGTTCATTTTTACGGTTCTCGTCAGTTTTACTCTGTTCAAACAAAAGCTTGTTCTCTTATTCCCTTCAGGTACGGTTGTTCCATCCAAGACCAAAATAGCTTACCATTTCTCAACCCTGGTGTTAACAAACGGCCACCAGCACACTTTACAAATCGAACCCAGGGACGAGTACGGGAATCCTACCAGTAACTCCACTTCTCTGACCGATGAAGCCAACTACAGTGTTCGTATCCACTCGGTAATGAATACAGCACCTTTTCTTTTACTTCATATACCCGATTTTCCTCATCTAGGCCTGTGTTGAAAAAATCAATTTTCTGGTTCTAAATCGATTCTCATATTAATTCCTAAAAATCGGTTTGTATGTCTAAAGATCGATTTTTTTTTTTTTTTTTTTTTTTTTTGATTAAAAAAAAATATATATAATTTTTTTTTCCCATCATTACATTTTTGCCTGGTGAACTTTAATCCCAGTAGTTTTGAAAACTCCTGAACTAAATGAACTTTTCTTTAGAGAAAATGCTGGACATTTCAGCTTAAATTTCTAAATGTTATATTAGTTCAATGAAGTTCATATTATCTATATTTACTATAGCTTGTTTGGTTTCTTTGTTATCGGACACGGTTTGTCATGAAATACCTACCTGAAAAATGCCGGGTGCTTCATGACAAGCTGTGTGTCTGGTGACAGAATAAATCAGACAAGCTAAAATCATTTGTTTACTGCTTGAGCTGTTGCAATTTCTTTCTTTTTTTGCACTTTAAATGGATATTGAAATGCCTATTTGAGTTATTTATTTCTTAGTTATTTCACAATAATTATTGTGAAATTATTATTTCAATAGTTATTTTACAGTCATATAATCCAGGCAACACTAACCCAAATCAATATCGGATCGGATCGAATCAAATGGTGATAATCGATTCTGAATCTTAAGAATCGGAATCGAATCGATTCTTGACATTTGAATCGATACCCAGCTCTATCCTGATCATGATAATGATGAAAATGAAACCCAACATTTCTTTTAACCCTTTTGCTGATACTTGCTTAATACATAATGTTATAGATTTTAGCTGAACTGAGCTGTTATTCACATTTTTCCTGATTGAGCACATTGAGTCCATGCTCGTTGTGTGAAATGTGCTTTATAAATAAATGCCTTGATTCCTTTTTTTGTCTTCAGTTAGGTACAGTGGATGACGACTGTCTCGAGGCCTTCTATAGTAAGTCAGTCTCACTCCAGAAGCAGCAGTGCCAGGTTCTGATGAGGCTGATCCTGAAGAAAACGGGCTGTTTCAAGGCCCGCATCACCTACAAGGATCAGCTACTCAGCAACGGGGAATTTGACATAATTGTTCTCAGTGGTGAGCAGCCTTTAAATTGCAAAAGACAAATTCTTTGTCCTTGAATACTTTTCCTGTGCCATTAGCCGGTGTGTGCTTTAATTCCCCCTCTTTTCCCTTAAGGATAATAGTATATTTTCCTCTTGCAGAGAATGAAAAGGCCTGTGTGGAGAAGAACGTGTCCACTCCAGGCATAAGCATCTACTTTGAGGCGTACCTGTATAGCAGTGGGAACTACAGCAGTTCATCGTGGCAGTTACCGGCCTCTCTGTTGTCCCCTCAGAGACGGCCCTCCATGGGAGAGGAAGAGGAGGAACACGACTCTCCTGTGGAGGGACAACCTGAGAAAGTGAAGAAACCAAAAAAGGTCTATTGTTACATATCGCCAAAGGTGAGCGAGACGCATAATGGTTAGGTTTGGTTGCTATATTTATGTGGTTGCTAAATGTTTCTGAGATTATGTGTTGACAAGATGATTCTGACTTCTTCTTCTTTGTATTAAATATAATACTTTAAAATTCCATGATATAGTAGAGCAGAAAACTGTTTTATTTGCCTTTAAAGCCCAGCAGAATCTGCTTCCAAACTACATTCAGGACCTGTTCCTGATAAAAGAAACCCGCTATGACCTGAGGGGAAAACTCATGTTTGAGATGACGACAGCAAGAACTAATATTAAAAAGAGATGTACATCAATTAAGGCTAGAGAAATATGGAATAGTTGTAATAGCAACCTAAAAATGTGTAGTTCTATCTTCAAGTTTAAGGAAATGTTTAAAGAAAATACTGTAAATAAATATAAAACACTATAAATATAAAGTATACTATCTAAAATATTCTAGAATGTGAAACGTCAATTTTATATTTTGTCTTACTTATTTTTTTCTTCTTTATGTATTGTTTGTTTCCACGGAGTAAAGTTAATGTCTCATATTTATGCTGATCATAAGAAAAAAGGGTAGGCACTATAAGCTACGGCTTCTGCCTACACCTTTTCGGCAAAAGAAATGTTTTTTTTTTTACCTTTTCATCTTGTTCTGCAAAAAAGTGTGTACAAGCCGAAATAAAGATTCATAACAATAACAATATAACTTCTCATCCAACAGCAACTTTCTGTTAAGGAGTTCTACCTGAAAATTATTCCATGGCGCCTTTTTACCTTTCGAGTATGTCCAGGAACAAAGGTAAGGAGTGAGCAACGTGTCGGGGAAGGCGTCGGCTTGACTCGCTCTCACAGCTGACGGTAACCTTTCCTTCTTTCAGTTTACCTATTATGGCCCCGACCCAGTTCATAAGTATCTGACTCTTGTGGTGGACGATGGGATACAACCTCCTGTGGAGCTCAGCTGCAAAGATAGGAACATCATGGCTGCTACTTTCATTCGCTTCCTGCACAAAAACATAGGTTTGTTTCAAGTGCTTGAGGCTGCTGTTGGTTTTAGCTGCAGATGTTAAATTGCCCTTTGTGAAGAGCCCGGCAATAATTGGATGTTATTGTCCTTAGGTGGCTCAGAAACATTTCAAGATAAGGTGAACTTTTTTCAACGTGAACTCAGGCACATCAACTCCAAGAGACCTCGCACCAAGACCTGCCTCAAAATCTCTCGACACGCCATTCTAGATTCAGTGAGTGCTGTGTTAGAAAACTGTTTCATGAGATTTACATACACAAAATAACACCTTAAGATTATTGTGGCTTGTCTGATGAAGTTGATTTGCATTTCTTTGTTTTTGCTCAGTCCCTGAAAGCTACAAGGAACTTCTCTGTGTCGGACTGGAGTAAGAACTTTGAGGTCATTTTTCAAGATGAGGAAGGTAAATAAAAACATCTGAATGTAACTTGATGCTCAGGGTTGGGTAGATTTGAGTTTGAGTTAAGTCCATTGCATTGAACCCTGGACTTGCAAACAAAAAATGTCTTTAAATGCTAAATGTTTGACACCTTTTTGCAGCTCTGGATTGGGGAGGTCCTCGCAGGGAGTGGTTTGAGCTTATTTGTAAGACTCTTTTTGACACATCCAACCAGTTGTTCACCCGTTTCAGCGACAACAACCAGGGCCTTGTGAGTTATTTCTTGTTGCCACTTTGATATTCAGGGATTGGTGTCATATTTAACTATTTATAGTTAGAACATAAATGAGAGACAATCCTTCATTGTATGCAGGTGCACCCGAATGCAGACAGACCACCCCACTTGCGCCTTAAAATGTACGAGTTTGCGGGACGCATTGTGGGGAAGTGTCTGTATGAGTCTGCTCTGGGCGGATCGTACAAACAGCTGGTGCGAGCTCGCTTTACACGCTCCTTCTTGGCTCAGATCATTGGCCTGAGAATGAACTACAAGGTATGAAATATATATAGCATTCTCATAAAAGATGACTTTTTTTCAGAGGTTTGAAGGATCCTGTTTTCATTGTTTATCCTCATTTGTCAGCTGGTCTATGTCACTTAAAACTTCTCTACCAAGCAAGAACAAAGGAATAATAATTAATATATATGTATGTGGAAAGCTAGCCAATAATTGTTATTTATCTAACTCTAAAACCCCATAAAGCCCATCCATTCCTGTTTTTAACTCTCCCCCAGAGACGATGTAATGCCATGTTCATTTAAGACATAATTTTCTTGTGTTTTTGTTTAATTTCCTCGCACAGTACTTTGAGACGGATGACCAGGAGTTCTACAAAACTAAAGTGTGCTTCATCCTAAACAATGACGTGAGCGAGATGGACTTGGTGTTTGCTGAGGAGAAGTACAATAAGTCTGGACAGCTGGAAAAGGTGAGGCAACACTTGGGAAAGTAAGAACCTCCTCTTTTTTCCCCCTGATGTAATCTCCCAGCGGATGGGACCAATAAACCAAACAAAAAGAACCACATTGCTTGTCTGGCAAGAATCTTGTTTTTGTGTGCGTGTGCATGGATTAAAGTTCTCCGTACTGGGTACGGATTTCCGTCCTGGGGATTTTTTGGGGATATTTTTTTATGAGATCAGCGCAAATCCGACAAAAAATATGAACACCGGGGTGTCTGTAGCGCCGCGGTGACTTGTCGAACGGCGCCCACTGCAGTCAATCAGCTGTTGGCTGTGCACACACAGTAAAGTTCTCCTCTGGTTTTAGATGCACGTAACCTGACACCTAATAACTCAGCCTAGGCTGAGTTATGGTTCTGCGTCAAAACGACGCCGTGCCTACGGCGTGTGGTTGGCTCTTTTCTACGTTTATGTGTGATTTTTTTTTTTTTATTTTGTTTTTTTGCACAATAGTTGTCCTTATCTCTTTGACTCACTGTGACTGGAAAAAGTCGGATAAACCATTCAGAAAAAGATCGCTAAATAGCGGTCGCGGGGGGTACTGCACCAGGGTTTCCGTTGTCCGGTAATTGCCGGACTTTGTCCGGTAAAATATGCCGAAATCCGGTATTTTATAATCTCTCCGGTCAAAATGTCCGGTGAAAATACTCACTGGGGCTGTGGGACTAGGGACTTAAGTCCCCGGGAGTACCGCGGAGGGACACGCCGAGCCCCGGTGCCGGGAGGAAGCGCAGCTGCGGCGCCGACATCCACGTGTGCGTTGATTTATGGTTCCGCGTCGCACCGACGCAGAGCTTACGGCGTAGGGTTCGCGGCGAGGCGCACCCTACGCCAGACCCTACGGCGTAGGCTGCGTTGGTGTGACGCAGAACCATAATTCCGGCTTAAAAGTAAACAACATGCGCCCAAGTACCCGTGCATGACAGGCAGACACACACGGGGAGAAGAGACAATTTCTTTAATTTTAATTTTTTTTTTTTAAACTTTATCCTTATGAACGCAATTGTTATATACGGTAGTCCAACTTTCCTTATTTTAATCAGAACACTTTCTTTTTTCCTCTTCGGCGTGGAGTAGTGGGCTTGGAGCGGCAGCCATCGATTAGTTTTTTCTTTTTAGATCCGAGGCTTTGCGTAGATGGCGACTTCCGCAATTTTCAGGAGCTTTTTCTGCGCAAGCAAGCTTTATAGATGAGGCCCCAGGACTGTTACCGCAGTACCGCGCAGTAGTAGGCTACTCGGTGCCGGGAGCCGGGAGGAAGCGGAGCTGCGGCGCCGACATCCACGTGTGCGTTGATTTATGGTTCCGCGTCGCACCGACGCAGAGCCTACGGCGTAGAGTACGCGTCGCTGCGTACCTTGCAAGCTTCTGCAATATTTATTTATTTTTTGAAGTTAACTCACAGGAATGGATTATAAATTTACGTTTTCAATCGCAACGGAAAGAAAGAAAGATATGATTACAACAGGTAACAGGTATGGTCTACCTTGTAATCCAAACTTGCAACCTATCCTTCCCCCTGATGGTTGAAATGACTAAATTTAAACCACCGGGGGGGGGGGTCTGAAAACTTTCCGTCCTGGGATTTTTTTTTGCTTTAATCCCTGGCGTGTGTGCGTGTGTGCGTGTGTGCGCGTGTGCGCGTGTGCGCGTGTGCGCGTGTGTGCGTGTGTGTGTGTGTGTGTGTGTGTGGGTCTTAGACAGTTTTATATGAGTAGATGACTTGAGTTTGGCAATTATTTAACGTTTGGTGTTTCATATTGAAACTTGGTATAAGTTCTATGTCGTAATAAGCTATGTTGACAGTTTCATTACATTTTAATACTTGGATAAATATGATACTGCCTAAAACTGGTCATTAATTTGTTCTTATCTTGCCCTATGCTGGGCTTCAGGTGGTGGAGTTGATATCAGGTGGAGCTCAGATCGCCGTCAACAATGAGAACAAGATGCATTATCTGAACCTGCTGGCTCAGTACAGGCTGGCCAGCCAAGTGAGGGAGGAGGTGGAGCACTTTCTCAAAGGTAAGGGAACTAGCCCAGCTGCACTCTGACACTTTCTGCAAATTCCTCTCCGTAATGTGCATGCAATCAGTGTGACACCCTGATCGATTTCAGGTTTAAACGAACTGGTTCCAGAAAACCTGCTGGCCATATTTGATGAGAACGAGTTGGAGGTATGTGAGGTGTCTCTAATAAAACCCACTCTGTGTTTTGCACGCTCACCGTCTAATCACGTATGTTTTTCTTTTAATTGGATCAGCTGTTGATGTGTGGCACCGGCGACATTAACGTGCAGGACTTCAAAGCCCATGCGGTGATTGTTGGAGGATTATGGCATTTCAGAGAGAAAGTATGTCATTGTGAAATTATTTTATAGAATACATATACATTTCTGTCTGTTTTCTTTTTAAATAACTTTTTTCTTCTTCTTCTTTTTTTTTTTTTAATCCCCACAGGTGATGAAGTGGTTCTGGGCAGTGGTATCCAGTTTCACCCAGGAAGAGTTGGCTCGTCTGTTGCAGTTCACCACTGGCTCATCTCAGCTTCCCCCTGGAGGATTTAACACTCTCTGTCCCTCTTTCCAGATTATTGCTGCCCCCACACACAGCACTTTGCCCACTGCACACACCTGGTAAGTAGAGGTTGACGCAACCATTAAAACTCAGTTTTGCAGGAATTACAAGAAAAGGCCTTTTTCTTATTTTTATGTAGCTGTAAATGTTTAAAAACTTCTTGCAAACCTGTTATTTTTCATTTGAAAAGGTCACACCAACATTTGGGGTTAAAAACAACAACAAATCCAAGCCTGTTATTAGATGCAAAAGAGCATAAATGGTCGTTGGGTACCAGGACCTGTAAATTGACGTAGTTTTCAGTTGGAACAGAATATGTGAATCAAAATAGAAAGCTACTTTAAGCCTGAGGCAAGACTGAAAACTGTCATTCCTCTTTGGTAATAGTGTGAATAGGGTCTATACAGACGGTCCGAAGTAATTTTAACTTTGTAAGTGTACGAAAAGTGTATTAAAAGGACTGTTTGTATGGGCAGTATCTTTCCTGACGTCTTCACCTTGTTATAAGTCTGCCCAAGTTGACTGCTGGATATTGTGTAAACTGTTGTTAATAGTCGCAAAAAGGAGGAAAGTACATGACCTCTGCTTCCATAGAACAAGACCAATGCTTGGATATTTCTGAATATAAAGGCCAGAAGTGTCTATGTAGAGTAATGTGAAGGATCCTGAACAACAGCTCACTGTTGAACTGCGTCACAGAAAGATTTGCGTCTGTTGACGCAGGAGTTTGTGCAACAGTCTGTAATCAGTTTGTAGGGGGCTTGTGGCAAGGATTCAACACTGTTGCTTAAATTTAATGACATTTGAGTCTTGCCAGAAGCCTAAAATATCATTTTTATTTTGACGTAGGTCAATTACCCCCAAGTCTTAAAAAGAATAGCAGTTTTGCTGCAATTTTTCATGCCGTTTTGATTCACTTTGTCTCGGTCCCAAACAAAAGTTTGACCATGTAATAATAGCCCTCGGGTTGTTTTAACTGTTATTATTTATTTTCATTCATTTTCTTTCATTTTCTCCATAAACCAATCCAACAGAAGAAAGTTTTGTGTATTTTCAGTTGTATGAGCTGCTGTAGTGAGGTTTTTAACGATTACAGTAGGACAGTGTTTACAGGACGTGGTTTATTTTGACTTGACCACCCAGAGCAACAGTGGGGCTCATTGGTGTGTTTTTAATGGTATTTGGAGTGCAGTGAAGCTATGTGGACTTGGAAGTAGTTAAAATAATAACTCTTTAATTGAATTTCTCTTAAGTCGTAAGAGAAAACTGAGAATCAGTAAGTTTTTGCATTAAAGCCACAAATGTTTGGATCGTACAGAACTGCATAGAAATGACTGAGACATCAGGTGTGTTATTTTTCCAGTTTTAACCAGCTGTGCCTGCCTACCTACGACTCCTACGAGGAACTGCACAAGATGCTGAAGCTGGCCATCAGCGAGGGCAGTGAGGGCTTCGGGATGCTCTGACGGCTCCATCACTGCGGTTCCACTCGTACACGTGGAAGCTCGAGCTGCTCCTCTGTCCTGGTTCCCTCTTCCTGGTTTCAACATGTACCAGCCAAGCATCTATAGGTTCTCTGGATGAGAAAGCTATTTAGGAAGTCCCAGAAGACTGGCTGAAAAAGGGGATTTAGTCATATGAACTCTAATGCTACTGTATGTATATAAAGCATCTCCTCCATTTAGGGGAAACAAAATAAAAAGAGTAACAAGAGAAACTGTTGAAAAGGTATAATTGGGGTTAGTATTATTTCTAAATGCAAAGTTTGCTAAGCTTTATATGTTTGAGAGACAAACGATGCCGGAACAAAGGCCTTGAGTTATACTGTATAACTGCTTCTTTTGCATTTTCCAAACAGAAGAACTCAGTTTGTGAAATGCAAGCGCAAAAGCAGCCTCAGTGCGACGTGGGTGACGAGCATCCACGGCACTTTGGCCTTAATCGATCAGGGATTGATGTGTGTTTGTAAATATTTATCACTGATTTCATTACTTGTACATACTAGCGGGTTTACATGCGTGTTAATTTTCTTACTTTCAGAGTTGATGTGGACGGCGAAGGGATTCCTTTATTTCTGCAGGTCCACGTAATGGAGACTTTTTTCTTGTCTTAGGTGAAGAGGGTTTTAAAAGAAACCGAGTCATTTCTGTTTTTAACTTATTGAGTCCTATAAAAATATGTTTGTGTTGGCCCTTATTGATGTTTTTTTTTTCTTTTTGTATATTGTATAACCTGCCTTATTCATGCCCTTTGCCTCTGATTGTATCCAGTGAGGTGCTTAAGTGACAGAAACATAGTCAACGATAACAAGAAGTTGTATATTATGACCGTTTTGCTTGCACCTTCAGCGGTCACTGTGAGTGGCAGCGTTCATTGGATCTTGGAAAAACCCATTTATAACCAACATTTTGTTGCATCTGTGTTTTCATGTATAGATTACCTCAGAAACTCCCTCACCACCTGTGCATCCCGTGATGCAGCGGAGTATATTTCCACCCCCTTTATGAAGAAACATGCACATAGTTTAGTCATAGTTGCCTCCTCTCAGTCTTAACTTTACGACCTTTAGCCATATATTCTCTTGTCTTTATTTAATCGAAAGGAAATAATTCTATTTTTTGGGAATGTTCTGTATGTTTTTTTTTTTTGTAATATTATATAAATATTTATTTTTAATGCTGTTAATGTCTTACACACACCAATATTTTATTTTTCTCATGGTTTTGTTGAAATTCCTTTGCTGTCATGAGTTTACATGATGATTAACTGTGTTGTGGTAATTTTGAAAAAAGGAAAAGTGATGCTTAAACTTGAGGTAAAACAGGACACGTTAATGGACAAGACTGAGTTTTCCAAGTAGTATTTTGAGTTCATGGTATTTGTATTCCCCACATAAGCAGTTTCACTTCTGACATTATTTTTAATGTCTTCTGTAAGTTTGATCCAACCAGTTACACATTTAATTTGCTTATTGGTAAAAACATCTCATTTAGACAGAAGGGTCTTGAACTGGCCTCTTCAGTGTTAATATAATCTTAAGGATTTGGGTCATGCGTTGATGACCTGATGTACTGAGATCACTGACTTCCTTAGAAGTTATTGGAACAATATTTCATAAGAGTGCATTTTGAGCCCTGTTGCCAATGGCTGAGATCATATTTAACATTCACAAAAGTAGTTGAAGCAATACTTTTATGGCATGACCAATCCAAACAAACATTCACTGGTCTTATTTATGTGTTGAGTGGGTTTCTGGCTGGAATTGCCCAGGTAAGACTTTTAGTAATGTAAATATTGTGAAATATTTTCCTCTGACTTTTGAAGCTGGGGGTTCCCTATCTTTCTTTTTCAAATGGCAAGCGTCTGCTGATGAATGTTTAAAGACTCTCTGGACTGCAGGTCCTTTGTTTATTGGAATAAAAGATTAATGGAATCAATCATGACTTTGGTTTGCATCTTAAATGTGTGAAGCAGTGTGATTCATGTGGGGGGTGTAGCTTGTTTTTTTTTTCTTTACAGTTGAGACAAATTTCATTTAGATTTAGGAGTCTGTTTAAGCAACTATTAACGTCACCTACTGAGTTCATGTTTCAGACACAAGGGGGCGCTGCTTGTACGCGTGACGTGACCTCACTATTAGTAAAGAATTCGTGCATATTTCCATAGCGTCCCTTAGGGCAACATAGCAGTGGTAAACTAGAGGTTTTCCTGTCTTCCACTGACCAACCACATTTTAATTCTTCAAGATTGTACTGTAGTGAATCCTAATTTAAAAAAAAAAAAAATTTCCACACACATCTCGAACACGGAAAGGAAAAGATCCTTCAACACGGATGGGTTCATGTTAGCCCCATGCTTATTGAGATCACTCTTCTGTGGGCTCTATTGTGTGTAGAAGTGCACAACGCAGGCTTTTGTCGCTTTCAGCATATGGAAATGTTGCATCCATGATGGAGGGATCAGCACAGTCAATGTTTTCTTCTTCTGTTAAGTTCTAATATTGTTCTGGAGCTGAAATGTATTGTTAATTGCTGTGTTGTGGCCATGCAGGCCCCATGGCCCTCCCTCTACACTACACCCACATGTTCCTGGCGCGTCTCCTCCTGCTGTGGTCTGAACACTATCAGGAGCAGAAAGGCATCTTGAAGCACTTGGAGGCAGAAGTCCGACTATTTGGTCTTGGCATGCACCTGTGGATTTGCATAATGGTCTCTTTCAAATTTCCCCTGAGGAATGTTCGCTAAAAAGGGACCAGAAATCAGAGCATTGTCCTCTGGTACTCCCAGTATGAACCTGGGGGAGATAACTCCACAACAATACTGCATTTTTTTGTGCGTTCATCTGATAATAGGAAATTCCCCAAGAAAATATGTTTCTCTGACAAATGTACTTGCGTTATTCCATAAACAGCTCCAGACCTGATTATAAACTTGGATTATGGGGTTCAGGGCTGCCAAATCCTTGGAGGAGTTAATTTATGGATGGTGTGCAGGACCTTATGTCCTACTTCTGAGTCAGACACTCTTCCTCTGAGGAGATGTCCATCAATTCCCCTGATCAAAGGTAATTGTCTGCAGACAGTGATCTTTCTTAGGGCAGACAACACAAACGGGGCATTCCTTCTGCATCTTAAGAACATGAACAGTCCGGCCTTCCTGCTAAACAGCCATGGGGTTGTCTGCTTCCCATTTCAACATGCAGGTTCTCATTACCTGATTGGACACTGCTGATTAACTGCCAACTGGATTGGTTGAAGATATTTATCATCTTGCACTGATTGGATCAATTTAGAGGCCTGTCTTAATCAGAGCTGAGCTGAGGATATTTACTCCAGGAGATGGCCTGGATTGTAGTTCACCCCTTGCTGTACGGTCAGGTGACTTTGCATCTCTTACAAAAAGGTTTCTTTGCTCTGGATTAAGCGACAGGGATCAGGGTCTACATGTGCAGGCTTGCAAAGTACATCTACAGGACTTTGCAGTACAATAGCCAACCACTAAAATGACTGTTTGTTCAGTCGAGGTCTTAGCTGGCTCCTGTTATGATTGGTGACAGCGTGGTTCAGCAACCGATGGAAATCATAGAAGAAACAGCTGTAAAAACTGTGCATCATAGCGATGACAATGGTCTGGCCACAAAGCACAGAAATGGACGCTACGCATGGAAGCCTTCAGCTGATTAAACCTTCTTTTTTTTAACCTCCCATGTATGACATTTTACACATTTTGTGACAGATTTAGTGTTGTTCCTATTGATTCTCTGTACTTTAAGTGCTGAGACCTTGCTCTCAACACCCCGGCTGGAACGAGGTCCACGTAGAATAACATGCACCAGGGGACCAAGCATGAATGGAAAGTCCTTATTTCGATGCATACCTTTATCTCAGGCACATGATTTGTTTTAAAAATGACACAAATTTCTGTGCTTCCCGCTGGGGTCAGAGATAAGCAGGATCTCTCAGCTACGAGCAGTATTAAAAAGCTGCCAGCGTGGAGATTAAGTGTCCCCCAGCTGATGGTTGTCCATGTTATATATATGATGTTGGAGAGAGGCTATTGATTCATGGGGCTGGTGGTCCTGCTGGGATGTGCAGCTGTATTATATTCACGATGTTGGGAGACATTTCAGTACATACATTTCCTCAGTAGAAGAGAGGCCGCTGATGTAGAGTGTGTCACTGTTTGACAAATACTGCTCCACCCTAATTGTCAGCGCGGAGTCACTACAGAACATATGGACTGGCTGTGAAGAGGGATTCATCCCGATGCTGTAGGAGCAGCTAAAGTAATTGCAGGAGGAATGTTTTTAAGCATGCTTGCATGAATCTGGTCAACTCTGTCAGCCTACAATTTTCACCCAGACTGAGATATTTCAACAGCTACTGGACAGATTGCCAAGAATTTTGTACAAAGCTCCATCGTCCCACAAAGATGATTATTTTTGACTTTGGTTATCAGTTGACATTTCCTCTCATTAGAAGTTTCTTTCCTTCTTTTAAGTGAAATTCCTCGGTTGTCGTGATACGTATTACAGATGTTCCCGATGCCCGGAGGCTGACTCCCGACTACTTCGCTGGTTTGTCCTTTTCCAACACCAGCATGGTTTTTTACTTACACATTAAAAAAATCTCTTCATCCACATCTACAGTTACATGTACACTAAATGGACTGGCACCAGAGCTTGTACGTTCATGTTTCCCACAGGATCAAGATGATGACTGACTATTCCCTCAACACCAACATGAGAACTGCGCCCGGGATTTTGAGTCTAAACAACTGTTGGATTGATGGATTGACATCATATTTGGAACTTACATTTGTTAACTTTTTATCTAATGTGCTAAAATAGTGGCGCCTCAGTGGCCGGTCCAGCAAAGTATAAATGGTTTGTGCAATAAAAAGTAATATATAAGAGGAAAGCATGTTTATTTTACAAAAAAAAAACAAATTGGGCGTGTAGTATTTACAAACTGGCACTGAAATTCTTCAACATGGCTTCGGGGGTTTATGATCATTATGAAAATAGTATTCGTTTCAGAGTAGGTGCAGACTTTTTAATCGAAATTGGTCCACTGACTGTAGTGAAACATATATACTTCAACATGTATTTTGATTGAACTCATTCATATTCTTTATTTCATCCACGCATGAAAATTGGACAACTTTACTCTTGATGGAGAGTGTATACCAATAATAATTTCAAATGGTCCTTTTTACTGCACATGCATGTAAAATATTTTATGCAGCTCTCAAACCACATGTCAGGGCTGTGGACATCAAATTCTTTCTGTGGGATGGAAAACTGTGACTCTTTGGGTCACGGGGTCAAGATGAACATCACTCATTACTCCTGATTCCTGCACTTATCTGTGTAGAAATAAAGAATATGCCAACGTTCAGCTGGCAAAGGCGGCTGGAGCTTTGCTGGCATTGACCTCGTTTCCAACCACAGCTGCTGCAGGCCAAGAGCTCCTGGCCACTGGGTTACTCCCGAGCACTGTAGCCAGACCTTGTGTGCGAGCAAAACCTGCTCGACACAGGGCTCATGTTTGATTATTTATCTCCCGAGGCTGAGCAAGGATGCTTTATTTGTGGCACCGTTTAAGCATTCAATAATATGTACCTACAGTATTTAGTATGCAAAGTCATTTCCTTTGAAAAATAGTTGGCAATACGCATCACTTCTCACAATGGAACTGGAGATGCACCGAGAGTCATAAAATGCAAGAATGGATTCAAATGCACTAGAAAGCTTCAACCTTATAAGGTTCTTTCCTTTTCCTCATAAAACTGTTGGACTTGGAGAACACCCAGAGTACCCGCCACCGCACCTACTGTAAGACTATGGATTGTAAATGATCTACCGTGCTGGTTTGTGGTTTTTGGCCAAATTACTTCACAATAAAAGTTCAACAGAATTTAGTTCTTTGAGGTGAGACTCACTGTCAAGGTTTTTTCTTGTCAAATTGGAATTCATTCATTCGCACTTTCATCACTGTTATAAGATGATGTTATGAGATAATTGGAAGGATTTTACCGACCACAGCCTTGCAAACACAATAATGGAAGCCACATCTGGCGAGCACATGTGCAACCTTTTTGTGTGTGCTATCACTAATAAATGGCTCACGGTTTGTTTACGGACCGCGGACACGTTTCACCTTCACCTCTGTGCCGTGAACTGCAATCCGTGGAGCGGAAAATTGTTTGACAGGATGTTAAGAATGATAAGCAAAGAAAACCATTCTAATGAATTGGAAACAAAAGTCCAATCTATGTATTAATCAATTTAGGAATCTTCTGTCAGATCATATTAGTAATGAGATAATGTCTGCCTCCAATAAACATCATTCGGCCGAACTGCATTCTCTCTGGTCCCCGATTATAGGCTTCATTATCTAGTGGGGGCGGGGGGGTGGGGAGGGCCCGGGTGGGGGCCGTCGCCTGGGCGTCTCCGGGCCATTCCGGGTGGGCTGGGCTGTGGGCGTGGGGGTCCCGCTCGGAGGGATGGGCGGTATGGACTAAAAAATGTATCACGATAATTTCTGGCATTTATCCTGATAACGATAAAAATGACGATAAAAAAAATACTTTTTCTTTCTTTCTTTCTTTCTTTCTTTCTTTCTTTCTTTCTTTCTTTCTTTCTTTCTTTCTTTCTTTCTTTCTTTCTTTCTTTCTTTCTTTCCTTCTTTCAGGCTCATTTCTTTCCTTCTTTCTTTCTTTCTTTCCTTCTTTCAGGCTCATTTCTTTCCTTCTTTCTTTCTTTCAGGCTCATTTCTTTCTTTCTTTCTTTCTTTCTTTCTTTCTTTCTTTCTTTCTTTCTTTCTTTCTTTCTTTCTTTCTTTCAGGCTCATTTCTTTCCTTCCTTCCTTCCTTCCTTCCTTCAGGCTCATTTCTTTCTTTCTTTCTTTCTTTCTTTCTTTCTTTCTTTCTTTCTTTCTTTCTTTCTTTCTTTCAGGCCCATTTCTTTCTTTCTTTCTGGCTCATTTCCTCAATTTATCGTTTTTACCGCGAGATGACAAATTCTTACCGTGGGGAATTTTTTTGACGGTTTATCGTGAACGGTAAAATATCACCCATTCCTACCCGCTCGGAGGGCCCGGCTCTGCCTGGGTGGGGGCATTGCTGCCTTGGTCCGTCGTCGCTGGGCGGGGGCAGCGTGCCCCTGCGTCTGCGGGGACTCTGGGGGTTTTGGAGTGTCCGCCACGGGGGCGCTGGGGAAGGGGGGGTGGGGTCCGGAGGGGGATGGGGGTTGGGGGGGTCATTCCCAGGTGTCTATGTTATTTGTCGTCAGTGTGAATGGAAGGATGTTGTGCCATTTCCCCCTCCTCCTGGGGGCTCCGGGTAGGGTTGCCACCCGTCCCGTAAAATACGGAATTGTCCTTTATTTGAGAAAAAAATGTTGCGTCCCGTATTGAACTAATACGGGACACGATTTTCTACCGTATTTTCATTAACTTTTACACCATATTCTAGTTGAATTATTGAAATAAATGAACCTTTACACCATATTCTAGTTGAATTATTGAAATAAGTTAACTTTTACACCATATTCTAGTTGAATTATTGAAATAAATTAACTTTTATACCATATTCTAGTTGAATTATTGAAATAAATGAACTTTTACACCATATTCTAGTTGAATTATTGAAATAAATTAACTTTTACACCATATTCTAGTTGAATTATTGAAATAAGTTAACTTTTACACCATATTCTTCACCTGTAGGCTATATTACATCTGGGCTGATGTGGACATACAGAGATAGGAGACTATTTCAGTTGCTAGTATGGTTTTCTGTCTGTACAGTCATGTACGTTCAATGCTATTAAAGCACTTTAAACTTTAAATCAAAGCATTTTGTTTTTTCATATAAAATAAACACATTTTTATTCAGTTTAGAAGTTTTGGGGCTTTTTTTTTGGCTCCTGCGCTGCTGAAATCAGGGCGTCCCTTATTTCTATTTCTGAAAGGTGGCAACCCTAGCTCCGGGGGCACCGGGGGCGCTCATGGAGGTGCGGTGGGGCCAACCGTGGGCACCTACCAGGGCCAGTACCACTGGCCCTGCCTCCTGGCTTCGGCCTCTGCTCCCCCTCCTCCCCCCCCTACACGACTCACACACACATAGGTCTGAGGGGGCGTGGGGGACACTGTCCCGCGTGCCCCGGTACTCCCCGCCCCACAATTTTAATAACATCTTAGACACCGCACACTCAACATTTAATAGAGGTACACTTAACAAGGATACTTAGCATCCTGGAGGGGGAGGTCATTGTCAATATGATACGCACAAATTTTGGGCCTCCATCGGCAGGACAAAAAAATTGTTAATTATTATAACAAGGACGGTTATTATTATTCTTCCTTTTCGGCCTATGGTCTCGCGGGGTTGCCCCCCCACCCCTCCTCCAGTATAGTTACAGTGGTAACCTAGCTGTGATTGGGTCCCAGGGACCGGGGATAGTTGCTGCTCGTGTCTCTGCCTGTTCCTGTGTCTGTTTGTTTTTTCTCTTGCAGATTTCCAGTGCTCGTTGTGCTTCCATGTGTTTTTTCGCGTCTTGGATTAGCAGCGGATGTCACCCCTCACCCCCCCTCACCCCCAACCCCCCCCAAAAAAGGATATGTATATATGTATATATATATATATATATATTTTTTTTTTTATTAATAAAATAAATATATGTGACATATTTAAAAATATATCATATATATTTTATATAAAAAATGGACATACCGTATTTTCTGGACTATAAGCCGCACCTGTATATAAGCTGCACCCGCTCTATTTTTTAAAAAATAATAAAAAAAAGATATACAAGCCGCACCTGTATATAAGCCGCATCCGCTCTATTTAAAAAAAAAAGATATGCAAGCCGCAGATATTTATGTTGTTAGATTAGATATTTACTACATGTACAGAAGGATTTTGAACTGTAAATGATGTACATGTTTGTACCTAAATAGATCCTTTCCTAACAGTGTCTTTTAACACGGCAGCAACTTTGCTGATTAAAACGGGACAGAACCAAGAGAAAAAAACGCTATTTATTTATCTATTTATCTGTTTGAAATCTGCTTCTACCTACTTCTATCTGCTAAAGAAGAAGTAGCGTATTTTTCTTTGCATTTATTTTGTCTTAGTTTTGATTGTAATACCGGTTAGAGCGCCCCGAGCGGTGGAAGAAAAATCCACAGAATAGCTGCACCTTTGTATAAGCCGCATGTTTCAAAACCTATGAAAAAAGTAGCGGCTTATAGTCCAGAAAATACGGTATATATGCTTTAGGTTCTTACCAGCATGGTATTAACCATTAATATATGTGCAGACAAGGTAAAAAAAAAAAGAATGATGAGCATTTTTCATTTACCCATGTTCGGCTCGGCTCAGGCTGTTACGACTCCACAGAAACGTACTGTGACATCTAATCACAGGGAACCACCAGAACCTCGTGCATTAGAGGTTTGGATGAAATAAAAGAGAGATACAGCACACCTGCTGGAAACTGCTGATTGAGGGGAAGCGTGTTCCTGTCTGCTGGGGCGATAGCTGCCAAGTGGTTCTGAACGGAGACGCTCAGCACAGTAGGGACCACCCTGGAAAGAGAGAGAGGAACAGGGTGAGGCTCTGTTTGGGCTGACAGAAAGATTGACTGCATCCTATCAGCTGCTGCTTCCCGAACGTGCCCAGCTATTACTTTAGAAAATGGCTGGCTGCCGCCTAATCCCTTTGAAAAAACAAAAAAAAATGCATATTTTCAGCCTGATTTCATTACAGCTAATTTTCTCATAAAAGGCAGATTTACATTCCTCTTCTTCACAGTCCATGCTGCTTGTAAAGGTTAGTACAGCATGTGTTTAATCAGGGTGTCTAAGCAACACAATGACACTTTTTAAACAGTTATAAAGTGATAATCATGTGTGAGACCGCCTAAAGAGGATGGGATGTAAGTCGGTCCGGCTTCTCTCTGTTCTCTGTGATAGTGTGATGGGTTCAGAGCAGGAGCCTCTTCCTGTTTAAGGGTGTCAGCACCCAATGATGTTTGATAGTATCATCCAGGGCATCCGGGGTGGACATGAAAGACTAAAATCATGTGAGGATACGAGAGAGGTCACAGACAGGACAGCAAGTACAGTATTTGCTTTGCTCCGGGTGTGGGCTTTGCAAGGAGTCGCATGTGTGTTTGTCTTTTAATCAAGACCAATTAAAACAAAGCTTGGTTGAGCAACCCCATTAAGGGCTCGTCACACTGCTTTACCAAGAAAATCTGAACAAATGAATTCAAATTTCCAATTTAAGCCACCTATAAATAATCTGAGAACTTATTTCAAAGATTTATTTACATG
This sequence comes from Cololabis saira, assembly GCF_033807715.1. Lineage (NCBI taxonomy): Eukaryota > Metazoa > Chordata > Actinopteri > Beloniformes > Belonidae > Cololabis > Cololabis saira. Next base: position 24,544,023 of record NC_084602.1, read on the forward strand.
ATTATTTAAGAGTTGTCCATGTTTCATACTACGAGTGAGAGGAGTTGTTGTAGCAATCGATAGGATCATATATGCCTTTATGGTTTCAAACAAGCAGAACAAAACTCCAAAGATATTTAAAAGAGAAAGGTATTTCAAGAAACAGAGAAGGGGGGGAAAAAAATGCAGTCATGAGGTCAGTCAAAGAACAGATTCCTGCCTCCGTCTGAACGACAGAGTCATAGGGATGCTGATACGCCTGCGATTTTGTTGTTTCTTTTGGAGAAAGCTGAAGACAAGGGATAGAGACTCACCAGTGACGCTGTCCAGACATTGAAATCCTTTAAACACAGACAAAAATTTATATTCATCATCTCCTGCCATTGATCTGTCATCATAATCATTCCGATTGTCATTCTTTGTTTCTTTCCCAGCACCACTCTTGCAAATTGATCAACGTTGTTCACAGACCTGACAGAATCCTCCAACTATGCTAAGTTGTCTATTCCAAGCTTCCGTCATTGTTCCACGGCCTCACGGCGAGCCAAAAGCTCTACAAGGACACACAAATTGTGTCATGTGTTCAACATTGTCCATGGTATGCAGTTTAGACGGTTTCCATCCATTGAATTAATATCATCTCATTGCTAACATTACATAATGCAACAGAAACAAGGTTTTTGCACCAAAATAAACATTACATCGACCTAAGAGATTTTGCATGGAAATAAATACATAGTAATACAAAACATAACACTTCAGTTACAACTTGCAGACATCCTGCTATTATTACTGCCCGGCTATGAGAATCTTCCTTTTTCTGTCTTTTGCTTGGATCAGAGAAGATGTATTACAGCCGGTTATGCAACCAAAGGAGTTTTTGGGTGTTCGTAACGATTTTTTCTTTTTGGTTAGGTTTGTGATTAACAGTGACCAGGTTTCCTCCAGATGTGACTTGGCCCCGGACTCACGCTGAGCACATTTCTGATCAATTCACCAATAAAGATGTGACCCTACACAACACTCTTCATCATTTAAAGAGCTGACGCAGTGATTTAATAAGTAGATCTGACTCCTTGCTGCAGACATGGAATCATTCTTTACACTAAATTGTGGACAGATGGTCAGGCCTCTGCAAACAATCACAGCCAGTGATTACAACACTATTAACTGTTCAGATAAAAACAGTAAGGTGATGGGAAACAGTAGTTGAGCTCATAGGGCTCTGACCATCATAACCTCTTGCCTCAACCAGGCCTCCAGTGCAAAATATCTTTGATTGTGTCACTGTGTTTTAGCTGCTTAGCTAAAACACCCAAGAATGTGTTTATTTTCAGAGGGAGACTCAAAATATTCCAGATCGATCCACAAAACAACAAACAGGCTTGTGGTTGTTTGTGAATACCGGCTATTCTTCTCCATTCCCTTTTGCATTTTCCTGGAACAAAACCCCCACATTGAGATGATTTCCAACCATAATACCTAATAGAGAACAAAATGTGCAAGATTTCAAGCCAAAATTGGTTCAAATAATGTCTCTAAACATCCCAGGCAATAAGGATGTCTATCAAAGTCTGCCCTGTAAATCTTATTTACGAGCCTTGAGTGATTCCTTATCTTATCTAAAGTTAAGTAGAAACAGTTGAAGGACACCTTTATGACTCTATCGTTTGTTAACAACTCTCAATAATTGTCAGCGGGTACTTTTTTCCACAGCTGTCATCCCATTTCTTTTAGTCATTAAGACGTGTACCTTTCACTTAGATAAACACTATAGTCTTAACTGTGCCAGCATGGTCCACTGGGAAAGGAGGCGGGGCACTGATTCTGCAGAGAGCAGAGAGTTTGGAGAATAATCTTTGGTCAGTTATCATGTAGTGAAAACACTCTAAAAACAAAGTGATAAAGTACAACTTTGATTTATACCTGTGCATTCACAGATATTGCAAGCTACTGGTGTCTTGCACCTTAACATTTTTCATAGAAAGTCAACCAACCATCACTCCCAGTCCCGAGGTGGAGTTCCTGCCCTTAAATGCCCCCCACGTCTAACATTAACTGCCTTTTTGTTGCAAACATATATATACTGCTTTAATATTCACTTTAATTTTCATATAGAATTCATAGGACTTTGCATCTAATAAAGAGATTAAAAGGTTACTTTAATTGGATTTGGGCCAGCTTGCAAGGATTTTCTTTCTTTCTTTTTTTCTTGTGGTTATTCATGAGACATGCATGGTTTGTTTTATGTTAAATATGCTATACTATTCATATGTCCTTAAAAGAAACACTTCTACATGCGACTGCAAAAACAAAGTTGGATACAAGCACCCAACCAACCAATTATTTATAGATTCAAATGAGCTTAAATTCAATGAACTGGTGGACTTCAAAACTGCACAGATTATGTTCAAAATCAACAATAACATGCTGCCAGACTGTATTAAAAATATGTTCAATTTAAGACAAAGCCATTACAACCTCAGAGAGGAGAGCATATACAGGGAATCAACAATCAGAACCAACACCAAACTGAGATGCTACAGTGGCAGCGGTGGATGTATGGAATAAGTTGGATAGGGATTTGAAATTATGTAACCTTATTTAAAAAAACATTGAAAAGAAGGAGGATTTCCTTAAATTAAATTAATGAGTGGTAATGCTTGCTATGTTGATTTGGGTATTTATTTAATTGGGGATTTGATTTGATTTTTTAAGGATGAAGGTAACATGTAGACTGCACCTTTATTTTAAAAATCTTTTTTATTTCTTGAGGAATTTTTGTTATCCCCATGGAGGCCATTTGTTTTACTGGCAGTCTTTCTCTTACTTCTTGCTTTTATTTCATTAATTTAATTAATCTTTTTGAGGGTAGGCAAATAATAAGCTTTGCTTCAGCCTACAACTTTTTCGGTCTAGATGTTATTTGTTTATTTGTATATTGGAAACTTTTTTGTAATGTTTTCTTTGAACAGTGTATTCGTTTTTTTGTTGTCATTTTTATTCTTTTTTTTTTGTGTCATGACCGAAAATAAACTAAACTAAACTACATCACTACTATGGATTTAGTCAAGAAAACCTTCGGCCTCATTGCATGCCGGTGTAAGGACCTCAGAACTGAAGTGATGCGGTCCACTTTCTTAGTTCTGGTGAGAACCCGGGCAGCAGCGTTCTGGATCAGCTGTAGCTGTCTGATTGACTTTTAACGCAGACCTGTGAAGACACTGTTGGAGTAATCAATTCGAGTGAAGATGAACGCATGGATGAGTTTTTCAAGGTCCTGCTGAGACATTAGTTCTTTGATCCTGGAGATGTTCTTCAGGTGATAGAAGGCCGACTTTGTAATTGTTTTAATGTGTCTCTGAAAGTTCAGCTTCCAGTCCATGACTACACCCAGATTTTGAACCTTATCAGTGGTTTGTAGCGGTAATAGCTGAAGCTGTGCGCTGACTTTTAAAAGTCTTCCTTTGGTCCAAAAAACAACTACTTAAGTTTTGTTTGTGTTCAACTGAAGAAAATGATGGCACATCCACTCATTCATTTGTTCCATCCATGAATTTGTGCTTCTTCTGCTGCATAGAAGACTGCAAAAATATGATCTAAGCAGCAGACATTTGCATCTATGTCCTGGTTTATATTACTGGGATCGAGGGAGATTAAATCAGTCCAAGTGAATGGCCATTCACACTCCTGGGAACTCTTGGGCAGTTAGGCTTCAGCCAGACTGTTGCTCTGAAATGGTGCGAATGTGAACGCTGGACCGGCCAATTTTGACTTGATAAAGAAAGGTTGACGTAAACATTACTCAACCACTCTGAGTCAGTTCAGACAGATGGCTCACAATGTCATTTCTACTCATTAAACTCCCTGATATATGACTAATACGGTACAGTGTTGGGTCATGTACATATATGCATCGCTCATGATGTAGTGAGGAAAGCAGGATAAGTAAATTCACCTCTTCTGGCATTTGAAGCTGTTTAGCAGCATGTCTGTCTGCGGGCTTATTAAAACTCGGCTTCCTAATGACCATTTGCCCTTGAAGCCTGCTGAGTGCTTAGCGCTGCTCAGGAGACGAGCTCTGGACGCATGGGGCCTCTCTTCCTGCTCCCTACAGAGCCCTCGGTGGTGTAAAACTCAGCTGTACCGGCAGGCCCGGGGTGGAGTCATATGAATCCTTTCACATTATAGTGAACTGGAATGTTAACAAATGTTAACAGCAAACGCATTCTCCGCTTTTTTTCCTCTGTGTTTTAATTCCGCACAAATTAATTCTTTGAGCTGATGTGGAGAGCTGTTTCTGTCACTGTCATCTCTGCCGTGGGGGATTTAAATCCCACTGCTGCGGAGCGGGAGAGTGCGAGGAATAAAAAAAAAAAAAAAGCAGTTCCACATGGGCTGGGGACCCTGCAACCACGCCATGACTTCACACCCCACCATGCCAATTCTGGTGTGTGCATGAGAACTCTGGTCGAAGCTAAATGTGCTAAATTTCACAAAAACAAGTCCAGCTCAAACATCATTACGTATTTAGTTTGGATAGATAGATAGATAGATAGATAGATAGATAGATAGATAGATAGATAGATAGATAGATAGATAGATAGATAGATAGATAGATAGATAGATAGATAGATAGATAGATAGATAGATAGATAGATAGATAGATAGATAGATAGATAGATAGATAGATAGATAGATAGATAGATAGATAGATAGATAGCAGGGGTGGAAAGTAACAAATTACATTTACTCACGTTACTGTAATTGAGTACTTTTTGTGAGTAATTTGTAATTTTCTAAGTAGTTTTTGAAATATGTAATTTTTACTTTTACTCGAGTACATTTTGACCCAAGTATTTTACTTCGCTACATTTGAACCCCCTCACGTTACTGAGTACAACATTTATGGTGAAAATCTTGTGGGCATTTTATTTTGGTTTATTGTGAATAGCAGGATCCTGCGGGCATTAGGCACTTTATTTTGTGTTTGAATACTTTGATTCTGGTTTTAGTGTACTTTAATATGCCTCAAAGTTGATTCGTGACTCATCCTTTTTTTGCATTAAATAACTGAAAGTAACTTTTACTCAAATTACATTTTAAATGAAGTACTTTTGTACTTTTACTCGAGTAAATTTTTAGATGAGTACTTTTACTTTTATTTTGAGTAGAATTTAAGCAGAGTAAAGATACTTTTACTCAATTACAATTTTTCAGTACTTTTTCCACCTCTGATAGATAGATAGATAGATAGATAGATAGATAGATAGATAGATAGATAGATAGATAGATAGATAGATAGATAGATAGCAGGGGTGGAAAGTAACAAATTACATTTACTCACATTACTGTAATTGAGTACTTTTTGTGAGTAATTTGTAATTTTCTAAGTAGTTTTTGAAATATGTAATTTTTACTTTCCCCACGGTAAGAATTTGCCATCTCACGGTAAAAACGATAAATTGAGGAAATTAGAAAGAAAGAAAGAAAGAAAGAAAGAAAGAAAGAAAGAAAGAAAGAAAGAAAGAAAGAAAGAAAGAAAGAAAGAAAGAAAGAAAGAAACGACTATCGTTATTTGGCTAAATGAAAGAAAGAAAGAAAGAAAGAAAGAAAGAAAGAAAGAAAGAAAGAAAGAAAGAAAGAAAGAAAGAAAGAAAGAAAGAAAGAAAGAAAGAAAGAAAAAAGAAAGAAAGAAAGAAAGAAAGAAAGAAAGAAAGAAAGAAAGAAAGAAAGAAAGAAAGAAACGACTATTGTTATTTGGCTAAATGAAAGAAAGAAAGAAAGAAAGAAAGAAAGAAAGAAAGAAAGAAAGAAAGAAAGAAAGAAAGAAAGAAAGAAAGAAAGAAACGACTATCGTTATTTGGATAAATGAAAGAAAGAAAGAAAGAAAGAAAGAAAGAAAGAAAGAAAGAAAGAAAGAAAGAAAGAAAGAAAGAAAGAAAGAAAGAAAGAAAGAAAGAAAGAAAGAAAGAAAGAAAGAAAGAAAGAAAGAAAGAAAGAAAGAAAGAAACGACTATTGTTATTTGGATAAATGCCAGAAAGAAGGAAAGAAGGAAAGAAAGAAAGATTCCCGTTGATGACACTTTTTGTATTGGTATTTTTTTATCGTTATTGGGATAAATGCCAGAAATTATCGTGATACATTTTTTTGTCCATACCGCCCATCTCTAATAGATAGATAGATAGATAGATAGATAGATAGATAGATAGATAGATAGATAGATAGATAGATAGATAGATAGATAGATAGATAGATAGATAGATAGATAGATAGATAGATAGATAGATAGATAGATAGATAGATAGATAGATAGATAGATAGATAGATAGATAGATAGATAGATAGATAGATAGATAGATAGATAGATAGATAGATAAACAGACAGACTGACTGACAGATAACTGACTGAACTTCACTGGTTCTGCCATGTCAAATGTCACATAACATGTAAAAGCAGTTCAAAGGGATTCCAATAAACCGGCGTGATGAATGGGCAGTTTTTCTGAACATCTGTAAGGGGCCTCGCCCTCGGTCTGTCTGCCCCCTGAGGGGGCCTGTTTCAGGCAGGTCAGAGTCGGGAGGCTTCCTCCCTCAACCTCACACGGCTACTCTTCTGTTCTTGCTTCCTGCTCATAAAGAAGGTTTCATTGATAAAGTGAAATCTGGCCCTTGTTGTACGCCGGTCCTTCTATTGCCCCATGCACTGGGGGGGAGGGAGGGGGCGTTGACCACCCAATGCTGCAATTGATAATTAGCAAAAGCCTGTGGCAAAGGGACTTTGAAGTCATCTCAGCTGATTGTTGTGTCTGGATATTTTTTTTCTTTTTTTTCCCCGTTGAGGTTGGCTTGTGGTAAACAGAAGTCGAGTCCGACGGGCCAAAGGAGTCTGCTCTGACTAAATGAACTATGGGGAAAAGGTTTAATGGATTGAAAAATAACAAATTTATCATGCTTAATAGGAAGCCATTCAGGCCAAATTGACCTCATGTGGGGGGTTAAATCGCATCATAATTTTCTGTTGCTCGACCTTCACTGTTAATTGGGGGCAGAGAAGAAGATTTCTCATACTGCTGGATGCCGTAGAGCACATGACTCCCTGCTCCCGGTTAGCCAAGCATGATGCCCGTGCAGTACTACGTATTGGCAAAAGAACATGAAAACACAAAGAAGGAATTAGTTTGAGCCCAACTAGAGCTCCATACCTAATTGATGTGCGGTCATGTTGGAGGCAGAAAGGCACGTGTCATCTGTGAGTCACCCACCAAACGGGTTCATGCCTCATCCATTGCCAGGTAGACATATCTTTGTGTGTGTTACCCAACAGACTGTAGTGTAACAGCAAAACAAGTAGTAGTTTAGTACGTCTGTGCTTGGGGGTCCGTGTGTGGGCAGACTGTGGGGTGTACAGATTAGTTCACTCAAAAAGGATCTACATATAGAGATATATATACCGTATTTTCTGGACTATAAGCCCCTACTTTTTTCATCGGTTTTGAACCGTGCGGCTTATACAAAGGTGCAGCTATTCTGTGGATTTTTCTTCCACCGCTCGGGGCGCTCTAACCGGAATTAAAATAAAAACTAAGAAAAAATAAATGCAAAGAAGAATACGCTACTTTTTCTTTAGCAGATAGAAGTAGGTAGAAGCAGATTTCAAACAGATAAATGGATAAATAAATACCGGTTATTTTCTCTTGGTTCAGTCCCGTTTTAATCAGCAAAGTTGCTGCCGTGTTAAAAGACACTGTTAGGAAAGGATCTATTTAGGTACATACATGTACCTCATTTACAGTTCAAAATCCTTCTGTACATGTAGTAAATATCTAATCTAACAACATAAATATTTGCGGCTTGCATATCTTTTTTTTTTAAATAGAGCAGATGCGGCTTATATACGGGTGCGGCTTGTATATCTTTTTTTTATTGTTTTTTTTAAAATGGAGTGAGTGCGGCTTATATACAGGTGCGGCTTATAGTCCAGAAAATGCGGTAATATGATATATATTATGCTGCTCCCTGGTGCATATGTTCAAACTGTATTTGGATAAATCCTGCACCAAAAATCAATCCCTTTTTTGTATTTATTTTAATAAAATGCTTCGTAACACTTAAGAAAACCCCTCAACTTGATCCAAATATACCCCTTTTCCAACAAACCAGTTCCAGGGCTGGTTCTGGGCCAGTGCTGGTGCTGGTTCACAACACGTTCAACTTGCAAACCAGCTTAGAACTGTTTTTTTCTGTTTCATAGCTCTGGGTGCTCAGGGGAGCCACGTCATTACGTCACTGCAAATGTCAGTTACATCGATGCGTTTGCATTGGAATTTGTCGCTTATTTGAAAATGTCGCCGTCACGCAGTCTTGCTATTGCCGTTGGTCTTAACAACTCCGCCCCCTCCGCTCACTTAAACGGTTCTTTCCTTTAGCCCAGCAAAGAGTTGGTGCTTCCTTGGAACTGCTTTTTCTGGCCTGGAGCCAGTTCTTTTTCCGTGGGAACAGAAACCCTGGTTCCAAACACAGCACTGGGCTAGAACCAGCCCTGGAACCGGTTGATGGAAAATGGGTAATGGTGTACCATGGTGTAATGGTGCATGTTTTAAAATAATAAACCCGATTTGATTTAGAAGATGTATGGTATGTTTGAAAAATCGCACATACTGGATTTAGTCTTGGAAATCAATTTGGTGGTGCCTTGTCTCACCTTTGCCCCAATTTCTAAAATACCTCATCTAATTTGGCCTCTACGTCACCATTGTCCTTCTCTGTTATGAAAGTGTTCCTCTGTGGTGGTTGAGGCTGATGAAGGGTAATTGCAGCAGATATCCATTTCTATCCTCCTGGTAAAGTTTCTAATGTGGAAAATGCTTGACCTTGATTTTCCATGGTCTGTTAGTGGAGACACCGTGAAACAACGAGAACAGGGACCAAAGCTGTGAGGCTCACAGTCATATATCACTCCCGTCAGGCCCAATAGCAGCAGGAATGGCTCCAGAGAGCGCCTTGTGGCCAGGTCACAACCAGGAGGACCAGGAGGAGAGCAGGCCCATGGGCCGGCCTCTGGACTGCCAGGAAAATTAAAAGGGGAAGAAAAATAGAGAGAAATAGAAATAAAGGTCCGGTTCAAGAATCAGTTTGCTTGGTCAAATGCATTAACTCCTCAATTTGCCTTTTATGTAATGATCATGCTTAAATGTTCAGAATTTAAGAGAATGCATGTCACAGAGGGCTCTCCATCCCCACCTTATTTAGACATTCTTACCAGTATTAAATTAAGCTCTGGCTGATTTCAATCTGAGTATTTTCTTCCAACAATTTTTTCTTTCAGCTGAATGGGAGACAGAAACAAAGCGCCTGGATCAAATGTCTAAGTTAGACTGTCATGCAAATTCTTGAATCACAAGAGCCAATATGATTCTCTACCCAACCCTCGTCAAAGTTAATAAAAAAAAAAAACACTTTAAGCTCCAAAATAGAATCAGAAGTATAAGTTCATCCTTTGTGTCTATATTCTCATGGCATTGTCATTTCTAATGTCAGGGTTCACTTGAATGTTCAGGAAGTGGGCGGTAATTAGCTAATTAGGGCAGTTTGTGCCATTGGATAGTAAAGATTCCTCCATTATTTTACAGACTTCTGTTGTTACACTTCATATCTTTGAGTCTTTTATTAGCAACTCACACCCTCAACTGTGAAGGAACATAGGGTGGACATGCGATCAGCGATCTGACATGCCTTTGAAACTATTTAACAGGATTTTGATCAATCTCAATATTTCACAAGTGTTGACGGGCAGAGGTTTTTCTTTTGTTTCATGTCTAACAATGCAATGTATGGTTTGCATTTATAGTGTGGCTGTACAGAAAGCACTCACACATATACACACAGTTTTTCAAGGACACGGTTCCAACACCACAGAAGAAAAAGCATGAATATCAAGCGGGGCAAATCAGAAATGGCTTTCTTAAATAACGTCCGTGTGACTTACTTCTAGAATCTAGATGACAACACTTCATTCATACAAGCTGGGAAAGGCCCTGCGGTGACTGGCCTGAGAACATTACATTTGTCCTGCTCCATCTTTAACTGTTTCCTCTTGTTGTGTAAATGTCTGTTCAGCTGCTCAGCTTGTTGCTAAGCATGATGGAAATCTTATTTAACATTCCTTAAGAAGAAACCCGGTCACGTTTCATGAGCAGAAACATTAATAAAGCACATAACTTCAGCTTTTACAAAGCATTTCTCTGCCAAAAGCACCTCCTTTTTCGGCTTTTTTTCCCCTGGCCCGGTCTGAACAATGTTGGTATTATGCTAGCTCCAGGGCAAAGAGAAAGGAGAGCTTAGGGCTTTGATACAAACAGCAAAAGGTAACGAAGAGATTGACATTCCTTCTTGGTACTCACCATTGAAAAGTCATCACAGAGACCAATTCACATGAATCACTTTAAATTCTGGTGGCAGGGTTATAAATGCACTGTTGATGGTCGCCTATAATGAGCGACCTACATTCTGGGTGCAGTGATACTATTTGGCTTTCTAGCGGGTGCACTTGAACTTTGATCCTTCACTTCGGGCCGTCACTCCCGGCGGAATAGATGTAAATGTGACATTAATGCCGACAGGTAAGCATGCGTCAAGCTACTTCAGTTTCCCGAGAACTGCTTCACATAAACTCCATCTAAAGAGAGAAACAAATAAGTGCACTGGTACGAAGACGAATGAGAGCCACCTTGGGCTCTTTTCACTAAACAAACACACACGAGTTGTTTATGGCAGTCAAATTGCAATACTTGGATTTTTTTATTGTTATTACAAGTGTTTTGTGAGAAACTGTTTGGTAGAATACAGTTATATTTCAGAGGCATTTGAAAGATGATAGGAGTGGCTTGGTTGTCTTGCCAGAACTTTCAAAAGACTCTTTGTGTAGAAGCATTGGTCATAGCCAGAGACATCCTCCTGGTAATTATTCTAGAGTTCCTCCATATGCAGCAAATTGTATCAACTGGGACCATGTTAAAGCCCAGCTTCAAAAGGAGGATAGCTGCTTTGCAGATCATTATCACTTCCCGAACAGAAGTACTAGTGCAACAGACTATATGCCAGCAGCTGTCAAGCGGTACTTAAAAGATAATAGACCAGCTCAACAAAGTGACATAAAAGACACACACTGAAATGTGGTAGTTTAAAAAAAGATTCTGCACATTAATAGGAAAATTCCTACAGATACACTGAAGCAACAGTGCCACAGCTTGATGATTTGTGTTGTAAAGCAGCCAGATTCACATGTTAGTGCAGGAAGGTCCCTGAACTGCATTTCAGGTACGAACAACTACCAGATTTTTTAAATTTCAGTATGACAAGTTATCTGTGCTGGAGTAATGGACAAACAAAAGACTTGCTAAAAATGCTTAACTGCAGAGATACTTTGGTTGCTAAATGTGATAGGTAGCTCTCGGGTAAAATAGCTGGATGAATGTTTGCAGTTTGCAGGATATACAGATATCTGGATTCAAAGCAAAACAAAGAATCTGTAAGTTAAGGAGATGGTTATTGATACCGAATGCTTTCTGGTTTCCATTTGTTGGCCGCGTGGTATTGAGCAATCGTGTTTGAGTCACTGAATACACATCTACATCACATGGAGAGCACAGACTGAACCCAAAACACAATCTCAAAACCGTCCACTATTATCTGATGAATATTAAGCTTTTTATTTGACTTTCTTCATTTATTTTCTACTAATGCTGGTAAAGGGACTACAAGGTCTTATAGCTGTTTGTTATCTGGCTATACTTTACTAGAAGGCCAGACGTACAGGCTGTTTGTCTTTGAAGGACTCATTAGTCTAAGCATTCTATCTGTTGGATAAGGTGTCAATATAGATATTGTAAGTAATTGTCATTGTGATGGGAAGTTTATAGTCTCAGGGATGGAAAAACACTTATTTCTCTGGCGCCTTATTGTACATTATGTCTGTTGTGCTATCTGAGACCCTGAGAGTCTCCATCACTATCCTTAGCTGTACTCCAAACACTACAAGTCTACATCTGTTGAAACCAAGAAAGGTTACTTGTGGATTTCCAGTCTCACCTCATTCATTTTTCAGATTATTACATTTTGAAATGATGAAATAATGAATGGTTGACACTGTACTAAAACTAATGGATAATGTTATAGCAGTGGAAATAAATGCATGGTTGCATTATACTGCTAAACTCTGGTAACATGATGATGTGTTCAGCGGTCAAATGTTTTGTCTATCCTAAGTAATATAGAAGCGCTGACTTTATATTAGAATGTAATGCAATTTAATAGCACCACAAGCCACAGTCAAATAAACGCAAACAGTACCCAACGCTACATAATTCTAAGTAGTAAACCACATCCATTGAAAAATCAGTCAAAATGAACCCAGTTTGAACATGGATGTTTGACAGGGCTGCAGGGTACACCTGCCAAAAGGCTCAAGAAAAACTTTGCCGTACGTCGAGATCAATACAGAAACAGATTAACACACTTGACTCAACATCTGCACTTGAGCTGCAGCCAGCTGCTCGCTTACACAAAACACACAGGAAACTAGTCCGTGCATGTCCCGGTCCCCCTTCAAGGATGTTGGGGTCAACTGACAATTATCAGTTGCAGAAGCAGTATAAACAGCAGACATGCGTGCGGCGAGCCTCGGGAGTGGAGCGAGACTGCCGGACAGTCATAAGACAAATGCATCCCCCTTCTCTAATTAGATTTCTCATAGTGGAAGATGAGCCATAATCAGCTGTGCTGCTTAGTGCAAGCCTCTGCATACTTTACTGGAGGAGCCAACAATAGTCTTGTGTGTTATACAGAATCCTGGTTTTCTTTTTTTTTTCCAGTTTTTTTTTTTCTTCTTCAGTGAAGTCACTTTTCAAAGGTTGAAGCCTGTATCACATGACATTTAAGGTGGGACAGAGTATCAGTGGGAACAGTGCAGTCTGCAGTGTGCTTTAGACAGCAGCTGTGTGAGTAGTATAAGCAATGCTGCTGCTGGGGGAAAACTCATGAGAGAGACAGCCATATGCATCTTTGTGGGCTGAATGGAAGGAGTGTGCCAAACTGACTTTTTGGGTTGTTTAGGATCTTATGGGAGAAGAGAAATGTGTTGTTTCCAGACGGTCAGCAGGAAAGTGATGATGCAGCGTGGATAGAGAGAGGAGGTGAATGGGATCTGTTACATAACTTGACCAGTTTGAAGGTTTCAGTTTGGGTTTGGGCTGCAATACAGTAGCATACTGGAACTGTAACTCAAACTGCAAATGCTCCGAGTCGAGTGGATGCTTGAAATCAAATCTCTAAAAGTGAAACCGAAACAGAATTTGAGTTTAATTAGATAATAAACTAATTAGTAACACATTCTATATTGAATGAAATGATCATAAAAGAGAGTGCTTTAACTGAATTAATCCAGCAATCAGAACTGGAGACTCTCAAAGGAAAACATCTGGAAGTTGTGGCAATCTTCATTTTTATGACATTTTAATAGTCTGTCAGTTCAAATATAAATTGACGGTAATGATCAACGCAGCTGCAAGTAAGTCCAATTGTGTTCAAAAGAATAGGGATTTTTTTTTTAGACACCATGTAACTTGGCAGATAGAATGCGTGTGGCCACATGGACTGAGCCGTGCTGTGTGTGGAAGCAGCAATACGGTCGACAAGGGGGAGTTTCTTCTTGCGAAGCGCATGCAATCCCCTACAAAAATTTCCAGTGACTTCAGATCCAAGGAGGTGGTGATATTCATGGGAGCACGATTCAAACTCTCTCAACTGGAGCGCAGCTTCAGCAGCCCTGTAGTCAGCGCGCTGCTCTCTGCGCCACTTCTCTAGTTAAACATAACCTGAAACAGATGGAATAATGTTTTCTTAACATAATTCGTTTTTTTTTTTGTTTTTTTTTTTGCGGCGCTGGAAGCAGAATCCCTGATAGTTTTTTTCCTCTCACTTTTGGAGTGAAGCTAAGTGCTGATTTGATAACCTGAAGACATTCTGCTTGTATCTTACCTGGGCATTATGAAGAGGTATCCAGGCTCCTTTCATTCCTGGGAAAGGACACAGCCTATCTGAGCTCGTGTAGACACTTCGCCTTTTTTTATTTTTTATTTTCCTTTTTTACTCATATTTTAGTGGCTCTTTCAAAAATTGCAACGCGAGCTGAGCTTTTTACGCGGCACATTCAAAGCTTTTACATGTCCAAAATGGACCGCGCGCAATTTGCTGTTTTGGTGGTTTTGGCTGTTGCGCTCATGCGTGCTCATGGTGGCAGTCACCGGGAGACGACAGGTGGGAGGAAAGAGGGCACCGGGACGAACCAGGGGCAGCAGTCCCGGGAGATCACTCAAGGTCAGTCGATAAGAGATCCACGGGACGGTACATCCTCGAAAACATCCAGAACAACTCCACAGTCTGGGACCGGCCAGACTAGAGGTCTGGTCCGCGCACCCAGAGCAGCATCACGTCAAGAGGATCCCAAGCTCGGACCCGGAGCAGACCCGGCTCCTCCTGCTGCCCAGGCTGCTGCTGCTGCTGGCGCCTCCCGGGAAGGGCTCGCCTCCGCGCCGCAGGATGGAGCGCAGCGCCCCGCCAGACGCGCCGTGAGCGCGCAGGGCCAGCAGAGGACCAGAGGGAACCGCAGGCAGAGCAGCACCAGGAGACTCGTTGGGTAAGAGTGACAGTCCGGTGGCACTAGGGTTGCCACCTTTCAGAAATAAAAATAAGGGACGCCCTGATTTCAGCAGCGCAGGAGCCAAAAAAAAGCCCCAAAACTTCTAAACTGAATAAAAATGTGTTTATTTTATATGAAAAAACAAAATGCTTTGATTTAAAGTTTAAAGTGCTTTAATAGCATTGCATTTTCATGACTGTACAGACAGCCAACCATACTAGCAACTGAAATAGCCTCCTATGCTCTGTATGTCCACATCAGCCCAGATGTAATATAGCCTACAGGTGAAGAATATGGTGTAAAAGTTAATTTATTTCAATAATGCAACTAGAATATGGTGTAAAAGTTAACTTATTTCAATAATTCAACTAGAATATGGTGTAAAAGTTAATTTATTTCAATAATTCAACTAGAATATGGTGTAAAAGTTAATTTATTTCAATAATTCAACTAGAATATGGTGTAAAAGTTAATTTATTTCAATAATTCAACTAGAATATGGTGTAAAAGTTAATTTATTTCAATAATTCAACTAGAATATGGTGTAAAAGTTAATTTATTTCAATAATTCAACTAGAATATGGTGTAATAGTTAACTTATTTCAATAATTCAACTAGAATATGGTGTAAAAGTTAACTTATTTCAATAATTCAACTAGAATATGGTGTAAAAGTTAATTTATTTCAATAATTCAACTAGAATATGGTGTAAAGGTTAACTTATTTCAATAATTCAACTAGAATATGGTGTAATAGTTAACTTATTTCAATAATTCAACTAGAATATGGTGTAATAGTTAACTTATTTCAATAATTCAACTAGAATATGGTGTAAAAGTTAATGAAAATACGGTACAAATCGCGTCCCGTATTAGTTCAATACAGGACGCAACATTTTTTTCTCAAATAAAGGACAATTCCGTATTTTACGGGACGGGTGGCAACCAGTGACAGTCCGGTGGCACACAATCAAGAATAAATGTTTTCACGCTCTTCCAGCCAGGCGAAGCTCAATCCAGCCTCCAACAGCTCTGGAGGAATTTGTGTGACCTATTTTACTGCAGCCAACATGAGTCCATGTGGTTTACTGTAATGTGGTGGTGGCCCACTTCAGCAAAAATCTTTCTTCCTGTAAGGAAAACCAGGAGATGATGTAACAAGAGCCACAAAGTACTATGTACAATATAAACTCCATTAAGCTGTCATCCAGAAAGTGATAGTTTTTATCCATCAAACTGGTACTGTCGGCAATGTTGCCTTGTGTCATGAGGGTCACGGTGGGACACGGAAAGATAGCTGAGGTTAAACCCTTTTTGATTATGGGGGCTGCTAGTGCAAGCTTCTACAGTAGTAGTTGGACTGCATTCAAACTGTTAGACATGGCAGTATAGCCCTGCCATTACTTCACATTATAGTAAATTTAAATCGTATTAAGGGAGTGGGTGCAGTGGCTCTCTGTGTGTGCCCTGGTTTTCTGTTTTGGCCTACAGCAATCTATCATAGTGGTCCAACCAGAGCTTTGGCTGGTAAACATTTGCAAATTCACATAATGATCAAAAACACCTGTTTTTTTTTTCCTTTTTCCTTTTTTTTTTCTTCTAGTGGCTCTCTCTTTATTGTCTCTGCTTAACTCTAAACAGGACGATGGGTTGTTTCCATTAAGGAGCCCTTTTCTGTTTGTTGAATGCAGCCTTGTGCATCCAGTCATGTTTGCTCCATAAGGACAAATCTTGATACTCTCTGGAAGGGGGAATGTTTACATAATAATCAGAGGGGGATTTTAATGGCTCACCTTGGGCTGTAGACAGTGAAATATAAATATGTGTGTCATAACAAGGCTTATTGCCTTCAGAAAAATGATTATGTGGCCAATTTATGGAGGGTGCTTTACAAGAAATGGAAGGATTCATGTAATTGGTTGTATAGGCACACATCATGTCATGCATAGTTTCTGGCCTAAACCTTGACAAATAAAGAGAAAAAAAAGCTAATAGTAAATACATTCTAGGTCATGGCCTGAGTCTGCTCACACACTCATCCACCTGAAAGTGATTCACGAGGCTGCTTTTGTGGGGAAGAAACCTCTAAAGTGACCTCACCCAAGATGTATGATCCATCACACAGATAAAAAAAAAAAAAAGTCTCAATATTCTCACAGTTGTGCAGGTGCAAGATGAACCTGAGGTTGAATATGCCACAAGGACAAGGACACCTTATTAAAGTAGCGAAATAAACTTCCTCTCAACTCCTAAATGTCAAAATGTTATTTTTTTATGTTGACTTAAGTTGTGACTTGTCCATTTACCTCACAAATAAATAAATATGTTAAATGAGATGCAGCAATTATATAAACAATTAAATATGTAGAACTATATCTTGGCAAAAGTACCACTCAAGCAGCATTGTTGCCATGTACCACACAATCAATGCAAGAGTTGAAGCTGCTTGGAGGTTATGTTGTCACTGAGGTCAGGTGTAGCAATCCACTCCCAGAGACTATGCCAAAGCGGGGGTTAGTCAGACTGGGAGCAGTACTTAAAGTGATGGATACAGAAAATAATAACTACTAGTATTAGATCTTGAAAAAAACTGATTTTAGCTTGGAGTGAAGAGGATTCTTTGAGTTTTAAGAAAGCTTAAAGGGAACATTACCTTATAGTAGTCTGCATGGTGGTTTAAAGTGTTAAATGAATCTAGTTCATTTGAATCATCCATCCATCCATCCATCTTCTGCACCCAATTAATTCTCTTCGGGGTCTCCGGGCAGATGATTCATCCAGTGCTTGTTATTGAAAGTTTTCCCATGACACATTTCCTCTTGGAATCCCCACTAGGCTCACTCAGTGATGGTACCCCACAACACAGGCAGTTACAGGAAAACACTTAACTCTCCCTTACGGTCAAGATGACTCAGTATGACTCTTTCTCCTTTAAAGGCACCTGTCAGGTCCTTCATTGCACCTGTCGGCTTAGAGGTGCAATCATTTCTTCTCCACAGCATCATAATGAAACAAAGTGTGAACAAGGTGCTCTATATGTACAATGTATTTTTACCTGCAACATGATAGTTATAATTTATAAATGCCTCCGTGACATGAATTAACCCCTTGATGGAATTTGAACGTGATGATTGATGTTTTTTTGGCACAAGCCTGGTCTGGTGTGTTTGGTTCATGTTAAAGCTGAGCTTGCCAGAGGCCCCAAACAACTGCGCCTCATCCCTGTGATGCCTCAACAGTTGTAGCATCTAATGAACACAATCCGGCTGGGGTCAATGAGTCAATCTCTGTTATCTTTTCAAATCACTGTTCTTCAGACATCCACTTACTGTAATGTCTTGTGAAAAGATGATGGGGCAAATATTCATGCCAGCGCGTTGACTGCTCTTGCGGTCTGGGGCCTTTTCATCTGTCTTGTTACAAAAACTGGCGTGTTCTGTAAGTGTGGATGGAAGAGGGCGAAGAATCCGGTTATAACTGTTTAAAACTTGTCATCCCTCATTTGTTCAGCGGTTTATTGGACACACAGGTTGTTTTTTCACATCTCATGTGTTGAGCATAATCCCTTTTAGGCTCAAATAACACCGTATTTGTGTTCACTTTGGGCTCTCAAATAACATAATGAAAGAATTGTGCAACAGCTTGAGACTCATCATGGTCACAGTTATTACTCTACACTACATGAAGAGCCTCTTTATATTCGTGTATGCCTGATGAATACCATTAATGTGTTTTTTGACTCTGTTTTTTGTATGTGTGGTGCTTTATTCAGGCCTAATGTCTGTGGAGGACAGCAGTGCTGCTCTGGTTGGGTGGTGGCACCAGGAACCAACCGCTGCATAAAACGTAAGTTTTACCAGCATGATTTCCTACAGTGTGTTGATATAAAAGAAGTTGGATGTTTTTATTTTATTTATTCTTTCAACTTTTATCATAGAACAGTGTTCCCCAATTCAGGTCCTCGAGGCCGCTGCCCTGCACGTTTCAGGCCCCATCCGCATGAAGCCGAACTCAGGCTTAAACGCAAAAGTATTTTATAAAACCATAGAGTATGAATCCATACAAAGCCAGCATTTTGGGGGTCTTTAAACGATCCTTTTTGAAACCACGTTCCAGAGTGGAAAGATTTGAACACGCCGTTTATGTGGCTCAGTTGTTACTGCCTCTCCACAACGTTTCAGAGACACTTGCTTGCATGTCACTCGTACTTCCCCGTTTAGAGATTTCTGCACAAGTGCGCATACACAATGTTTCCGTCAAAGCATCACAGCGCCATTCATGTGGACGCACACATTTACTGACACGTATCCATCTTTACTAAGAACGTTTCGTTTTTCGTCTTCATGTAGATACAGCCTTAGATGTTTCCCTGCTCGATCACACCTGATTCAAATGAATGGATCATTAACAGATAGATTTGTGCAGACCTTGACGATAAGCTAATGGTGATCTGAACATTTGAATCGGGTGGCATGGGAAACATTGCCTCAGGCAGTAACATTGCCACACAATAATGACATTTAGACTGGTTCCAGTAACTCTTTAAGGAGTCCTTAAGAAAGGGTGGTTCCCATTACATCACAAATGATGTACATCTGCATTTTAAGAGCTTAATATTAGGGTGTTTTTCCTGTTAAATGAAATAGTGGGTTCTATTCTTATATCCTTTGCAGAGTTTCTTTTATTTTCTAAAGATAAGTTAGCATAACTACGCAGATGACACACAACTTTACATTACAATATCACCCGGAGACAATGAGCCCATACAAATATTGAGTAGATACATGGAACAAATTAATGAGTGGATGTGCTGTAACTTTCCTCAGTTGAAAACAAACAAAACGGAAAGAAAAGTAGTTGTTTTTGGACCAAAAGAAGAGTGTTTAAGAGTCAGTGTACAGCTTCAGCTATTATAGCAACAAATCACTGATAAGGTTTGAAATCTGGGTGTAGTCATGGACTCGGAGCTGAACTCTCAGAGACACATTAGAACAATTAAAAAGTCGGCCTTCTATCACCTGAAAAACATCTCCAGGATCAAAAGACTAATGTCTCAGCAGGACCTTGAAAAACTCATCCATGCATTCATTTTCACTCGAATTGATTACTCCAACAGTGTCTTCACAGGTCTGCCTAAAAAGTCAATCAGACAGCTACAGCTGATCCAGAACGCTGCTGCCCCGGGTTCTCACCAGAACTAAGAAAGTGGATCACTTCACTCCAGTTCTGAGGTCTTTACACTGGCTCCCTGTTTCTCAGAGAACAGACTTTAAAATACTTCTGTTAGTTCATAAATCACTGAATGATTTAGGACAAAAATACACCAGGGGCTTGTTGCTGCCATGTCAACCATGCAGATCTGTCAGGTTTTCTGGTTCAGGTTTACTCCGTGTCCCCAGAATCAGAACCGAACATGGAGAAGCAGAATTCCGCTTTTATGTTCCACAGATCTGAACAAACTTCCAGAAAATTGCAGGAATGCAGAAACTTTCAGTCCCTTTAAATCAAAGTTAAAAGACAATTACCCATACGTCTCCCGCCTACCTTCACTCCTTCATTAATAGCTACACTCCCTCTCGACAGCTCCGCTCAGCCAGTGAAAGACGCCAGGTGTTTCCACCACAACGTGACATGAAATCAGTAGCGTAACTCTTTTCCTCCACTGTTCCCCCATGGTGGAATGACCTACCAAACTCGATCCGCAAGGTCTGTACTTACTTTTAAGAGCAAGCTAAAGACTTTTTAAGGAGCATTTCTGCATCTAATAAACTTCTCTGCTCATCAGAACGAGTTAGAAGATTCATCCAGCTCTTTGCATGACTCAGCACTGAGACAGCTGCATGCACTTATGACATGATGATCGTATGATGCTCTCTTTTAAGACATACTTTTCTTGTATAAAGGGACTGTTGTGCTGGATGGGAAGGGAACACTTCAACAAAAAAATAAAATGAAATACAAATTCTAAAAAGAACAACCTAGCACTGGCATGGCAGCACCTGTATCCAACTGGACTCTCAGCGGTCTGACTATGGGGATAAAACTACAACACTTTGGATAAAACCGTCTGCTAAATGACAGTAGAAGTAGTAAAGTAGTAAAAACCCATTTGTTTACAGCTGACTTTGACTGAGTTATTTAAACTATTTTGAATGTAACTTTGAACAATGTTAATTTCCGTCTTCAATTGTAACTCTAGTTTAAGTCCAACTTTTCTTTTATTCAGCCACTGCACTGTAACCTTTTTTCTCCTCCTCACTCTTCATATATTTATTATGTACCGGTAAAGCACCTTGAATTACCTTGTAGCGGGCATGTGCTATACAAATAAACTTGCCTTACATTGCCTTGCGTTAAGATACACAGTGTATATATGATACTTATCTTTCTTTTCTTAAGACTTAAGAAAGACTTAAAAACCTTCTATCTGCATCATGTCTCCAATATAAACTAAATTAATCAATGAACTCAAGTTTTTTCTATTCCCCTCCTCCACCCTGATGCCAGCTCGAACTGTACACTGCAAAACCAGTCTCTGTAGAAATAAGCCTACTGTTGCATGAATTGTGTCATAATTGTATTATTTTAAACAAAAATAGCATTGCTAATGGGGGTTAGAAAAAGGTTCTTTACTCGAATTCTTCTAATTTTCATGAAACAGATTGTTTTTGTTACTTTCTCAGAACTGAGTTTTTGCAGTGTATTTGTTTACAGGAGGCAATATTAAAAAAAAAAAAATCTCAATACATAACAAATTTCTATTACAACTTTGGCTCTTATATTTTCTCTCTTTTACTGTAGTGTTGATTACAGTATTTCATGTTCTGTACTGCTGGGACGAGTTGCGCAAACTGAGAGCGATGTGATCTTTGCAGCAGCATAGTTGGCAGTAATACCAATTGGAAATGCTAGAAGGGAAAACTGTCAATTGCAATTTCTTCCCCGTCATTCAGCTTCTAAAGTTCATTGTTTGGCAATGAGTGTTGTACGTTTATGTGAGATCAAAAGTAAGCTGACATGCATTATGAATATTAGTATATTCTCTATTCATAAACTTTGACAAGCTTAAACGTGTATGCGCGTGAGCTGAAATAATAACACAGAAAATAGATCCTAATAACTATCCTGTGAAGTGCAATTGGCGTATAAAAGTTTTTTAGGGTCTTATTGCCCGTATGGTGATGTTCATCGTGTGCTATTTGTCTTTTCTTTTTTTTTTTTTCCTCGTTAGATCCCTATTTGAAATTACGAGCAGTTAGCTCGAGGCTTTTTTTTTCTTTTTGACACCAGCATATAATTATAGGTGTAACAGCTCTTTTTTTTTATTTGACCACAGCAGTACTAGTTATATAAACTCCCAGATCATTATAGTGGAGTAGGAGACACCAACAACTGTATGAATGAAAAATCAGCCACTTAGTTCCCTTTTTTAGATTTGTTTTACAGGTTGATCTTAAAATAAAAATTGCTGCAGCAGACTAACTCCTTGCATGTCTTGTTTCAGTTTCAGAGTGTTATGACCACTATTGTTTCCAGCAAACTGAAATAAGAAGTTAGAACTACTTTTTTTTCTTATGGTTAAAGTTATTTTTAAATTTTACGAGTAAAGTAAAGCCTAGACTGCAAGTGACATCTCTCGAGCAGAGAAACAGATCTCTCTCTCTCTTTGTTACTTGTTTAATGTTTTCTCTGTTCCTGCTCTGCTGATTATTTCTTCTCACACGCAAAACACATTTCACACACATTTCAGACAGTTAATTACACAACAAGCTGACTGGCCCCGGCAGTCCCCTTATTGGATCTCCTTCCCTCCTGCCTAGTGCAAAGCCTCCGTCCATGTTTTTCCCTCTCAATTCCCAGACACACTTACAAAGGTGGGGATGCAGTTACCCAAATTAAAAGAGTAAATACTTTTAATCGTCCAGAAAGTAACAGGTTCAGCCAAACGTGCCTGCATTAAACGAGGCTGTGCATTGGAGGAGGCCAGGGGTCTTTCCAACCATCTGGACCCCCTCACAGCTTGGCCCTCGCCCAGGTCTGACTGGAGGCTATGTTATCGTCAGCTGAGCGAAGCCCGACGGCCGGCAAAGTGCCAACACAAAGGCCCCAGACTGGAATTGGGACTGGAAGCCCCCGCATAGAAGACCCCCATTGAGGAAAATCTTTAGTCCACCATCGCCAGCATCCCAGGCCGCTTTATTAGAAGATGGCAGCATGAGAAAACATGTTCACAGTGGGGGAAAGAAAAGGAGCAATCATGTCGTTTCGGAGCAAAAGTGAAAACATAACCTGGCCTGGCTGTGTTTAGGAACTTCTTGCTGAAGGGATTTGTGTAATTTATCATGTTAAAGGTGTCAGCTGCAGGCTTGGATTATGTGTCTCGAATCGAGGCTTCCAAACAATACCTCCTTGTGCAACCGGGTTGAGCTCAGAGCAAATACATCACAGGACCTCCATCCCTTTATCCAGGAAGTGCGCCTACGTATCTTGAGAAATATAATTATAAAAAGATCTATGCCTGGGTCTGCATGGGTCGAGTTAGAGATTGTCATCTGGCTAACTAAAAACTTGCCCTCACTCATATCCTGGCAGATTCAGTGCTTAATGTTGCAACTTTAGGATGAATGGTTAGCAGATTTGTTTGTTTACTAAATGAAATTCATATGCTGAAAATAGCCAGTTGTCTTATTTAAAAAACAAAACAAAACACAAAAAAAACCCAACTTTGATCCATTAATAGAAAACAAGGCATTTCGCCTGATTTGTTATATTTTATTTGGGCAAGTTGCAACCTTAATTAATAAAAGCTCATAGATTTATAAGATGTTATTAATGGTGGCTGAGAAGCAGAGGTGTCTGTGTTGTGGCTGGCCCGTAATATGAGGCCAGGCATGAGCTTGGCTGCGCTTTAGTGAGGAGAATCCTGAAAAGATGAATGGGGCATCGTGTTTCTGGGTCACCACTCGTCCTTAATCCTCACTTTGTTGACCTTCACATCTGTTCATCAGAAGCTTTGCAGCTAGAAGAGAAGCAGAGGGATTCAATATTTGACCAGTTAAAGTCCAGCAGTACTCTGCTTTCATATGTCAAGATTACCAGCGACTTGCACTACTGTTGCTTTCAATGCGCTGATGCAATGCCTGTGCTGAGCAATAGAGATGGTAAAAACAGTTTTAACTATCATTTTAACACTTGGACAAATCACTGAATCCACTAGTTATGATAAGCCATGGGAACATTATGCGGTTTTCTAAATGGTTATTGTCAAAAGACGATGTAGAATGTTGCTTTATTGCCAACAAATCTGTATGTCCCACTGAGCAGATTGCGTTGAAAATGGCCACTGTTTACAAAACAGTACCTTACTTAGCTGCGGAATTAGAGTGGAAGTTTGAATTGCTGGTCTGTTTTACGGTAAATACAGTAACCTTCAATTAGATGTCTTGTTCAACACTACAGCCGCAATTCCAAAAATTGTTGTGTCGCTGTGTAAAATGTAAACCCAAAAAGAATTCAGTGATTTGAAAATCTCATAAACCCATATTTTTTTTTCCAATATAACATAAACAACAAATATTTTTCAAAAAAAGATCTCTAAGATTTTGTAAGAGGGTGATGTTTACCATTGTAGCACACCCCCTTCTTTTAACAACCACCTGTAAATGTCTGGGAAATGAGGAGACCAGTTGCTGGAATTTTAGTGGAGGAATGTTTGCAGGATTCTAACTTCTCCAAGGTCTGGACTGCAGACAGGACAGTTCAGTGCCCAGACTGTGCTCCAGCAGAGCCATGCCGTTGTGATGGATGCGGCATATGGTTTAGCATTGTCTTGCTGAAATATATAGCACCTTCCCTGTAAGAGATGTTACCTGGATGGAGGCAGATGTTTCTCTAAAACATCTATGTACTTTTCAGAAGTGTAAGCTGCCCATGCCATAGATACTAATGCAACCCCATACCATCAGGCATGCAGGCTTTTAAACTAAGCATGGATAACAAGCTCCTCTGTAGTGCTCAGGAAATGGCATCCATGGTTTCCAAAAATTATTTCAAATTTTGATTCATCTGACCACAGAACAGTTTTCCATTTTGCCTCAGACAATTTTAAATGAGCTTTGGCCCAGAGATGACGACGACATTTCTGGATCATGTTCATATGTGGCTTCTTCTTTAATCATAGAGCCATTATACACTGTAGATGTTGGGATCTTCAAAAGTCCTCGCAATTTTACTTTAAACATTTTCCTGAAACTGTCACAGTCTGTTGATGCTTTTTGTTGCAGATTGGTGAACCGCTGCCCATCTTTACATCCGAGAGGCTCTGGTTCTCTAAGATGCTCTTTTTGTACACAGTCATCCTACTGACTTGTTGCCAGTTAACCTAATTAGTTGTCAAATGCTCCTTCAGTTGATTTTGATTTGTGCTAATTACATTTCCAGCCTTTTGTTTGCTGCTTTCCCCTTTCCTCAGTTGAGAGAGCTGAACTACGTAAGACGCACCGCTCCCTGCTTAAATTGAAAACTTGTGCAGAGAGAAACATGGCCACCAATTTTGAATTTGAGTGGTTTATCCATATGTTTGAGCCGGGGTTAGATACAACGTGTTTCCAGTGCTAATTTGGAGCTAGTGCCAGACTTAGCACTAGTTTTTTGCTTGTCGATGGTCGGCTGCATGGAAAACACGGTGTCAGGGCCATGAAAATTAGTGCTACGCTAGGCAGGGCCGCCGCAAGGGGTGTTTTTTTCAAAAAAAAATTTTTTTTTCGTTTTTTCTTTCTTTCCCTTATAAATATCAACAGTCACGTTCCATTACAGACCTAAATGTGTACTAGTCTGTGCATATCAATAAATATATGTGCAATGATGCGCGTGTCTGTTGTCCAATACAACTGCGTCTGACCAAGCGCGTTGACGCAAGGTGCTCTGATCCAGACGGGGGAGTTGGAACAAACTGTCACACAATGTCGAGAGAACGAGACAGATTCAGGAAATTTCCATCAGGGGATGAAAAAAGAAAAAAACAAAAGAAAATGGAAGAGTTTAATGCCTCTCTGAAAGGCTCGTTTGATAAATTTGTTAGAAAAATCACCGATCCGCCCGGGTCTCAAGCAGCCATGGGGCCCCGCGTCGAGGCAAGAGATGATGATGAGGCAGGGGAAGGTATCCAGTATTTTGCTAATTGGAGAGTTAAAATTGCGCATATAGACACCCG
Source organism: Cololabis saira (assembly GCF_033807715.1). NCBI lineage: Eukaryota > Metazoa > Chordata > Actinopteri > Beloniformes > Belonidae > Cololabis > Cololabis saira. Next base: position 24,569,912 of record NC_084602.1, read on the forward strand.
ATCGACCCGAAAAACCCAAAAGTTTGCCCCCCTCAGCCATTTCGCACAGGGCCTTGCAAATCTCCCAGACGGCTCTGACGCTAGGTCCCACTTCATCAATGCGGGGGCTGTAATTATTCTTACCTACCAAAACAATGCAACCGGCATATTTAGAGGATGGACTATGAGCATGATACATCTGCTGCTCACGAAGACTAAAAATATGTCAGATCTTTGGAATTGCTTGTCAGTAGTAATGAAATTCTGGCCTAGAGCACTATAATGAAGTCCTGGTGTGACGTAGAAACAGGACCAAACTCTGACAGTCTCCTCTTCGTCCTGATTGTGACAGCATACGGAAGACAGACTTTAATATGATCAATTTAATCACATTTAATGTTGAACATTTTACATTTATCTACTTAGTTTGGATTCACATTGATCTTGGCTGTCATGCTGTATTCCCATGGATAGCTTACTAACTCCTTATCATCCATCCATCCATCCATCCATCCATCCATCCATCCATCCATCCATCCATCCATCCATCCATCCATCCATCCATCCATCCATCCATCCATCCATCCATCCATCCATCCATCCATCCATCCATCCATCCATCTCTTTGACTCATATTCTGTGGAAGGTGCTTTTAGAGTATGGGGAACTGGATCCTTTGCTAAAGGGCATTTGGCCCCTACAAACCCAGAATGAGGGCTTAGATGTGGGAGAAAAAAATGTTGTGGGTGTTCAATTCAAACAGTCAAGGATTACATATTTGCTTTTTTGTAGATGATGTGGTCTTGTTGACTTCATCAAGTGGAAATCTCCAATAGGAACTTGGGTGGTTTGCAGTGAAGTTTGAAGCAGATGAGATGAGAATTAACATACAACCATGTCTGAGGATGATATCTGCCAGAAGAAAGTGGATGATCTACTCCAGATTGACACTGAGTATCTGAAGTTTTGGAGTTTAAGTATCTCATTTTCCTTTTTTTTGAGAGTTGGTTGAACAGAAAGGGAGATTGACAGGTGAATTGAGCCAGCATCTACATCTCAATTGGCAACAAGAGAACTCATCTGAAAGGCAAAGCTGACAATTTAGCAGTCTATAATTATAATCAATTATAATTATAGTCATGAGCTCAGGGTAGGGACCCCCACAAGTGGGAAAAAAAGACAAAATGAGCTTCCACAGAAGGGTGGCTGCTACAGGGTGAGGAGCTCAGTCATGGAAGGGCTCGCTGCTCCTCCGTATTGAAATGAACCAGTTTAGGTGGTTTAGGCATCTGGTTAGGACGCTTTCCAGATGCCTTCAAAGGAGAGGGTTTCAGACATGGCCCACTGGAACGAGGCCAGACGGCAGACCCAGAACTCACTGGGGGGATTATAGGCCTCAGCTGGCTTGGAAATGCCTTAGTGTCTTACACTGGGAAGTGTGTGAATCTTTGCTCAGTCTGTTACGCCTACGACCCAACCTCACAATGTGACAGAAAGTGGGTGGATGGATGGAATGAGGGATGATATATTTCATAGGAGTAGCCATAGTTCTCACAGTCAGAACTTTGTCCCCTGGCCATCTTTTATCCTTCTTCACAGAGTGACATAAAACCACAATTTTGGATTCATGGTCAAAGATATCATCATGACTCTTTTACATTTATTTAATTTGGCTTGAACAGTTGAAAACCCCCTGATATAGGCTACAGTGTATTCACTATTCACTGAACTCTAATTGTAGATTAAATCTATGTATTTTACAGGGCTGAGGATCTGAATGTATTTGAGTAGCCCCTTGAGACAACTTAATATTAAGCATTGCTGTAAAATAATGGTTATCATTAGCATACTATTAGCATGCATACTGTACATGCACACAATCCTACATTTAAGCGTGTAAAAATATACAAATATGACAGATCTGTTTAGTTAGTAATATTTACCAGGTGCAGTACTTCAGTTTTGTCTGTTAGCATACTAACTTTTGTTATCAAGAGAAAATGCAATTCAGTTTATTGGAACATCAGATACGTTTCAGTGTTGGTCAATATGAAATTTAATGCTTGAGACATGGATCACCAAAGTAATACAATTGTATCGCTGCCAAATTTAATGAAAATCTGTCAAACAGTTATAGTAAACCTCAATGTAATTCTAGAGGAAATGTTGGGGGACCACCAGAGTTTGCTGGATTGAAACTTTCGGAGTCTTTGATTATTTTATTTCAGAGTGGTTTATTACAGAGTGGTAAGTTATTGAAATATTTTAGTTTGGATATCAAACAGCACAACTCTGGCATGAATACAAGATATGCAACACCAACACATGAAAATGGCTGTTGTCGGTCATACTTGCAGCTGCCTCGTAACAATAAGTTGTGTTGATATAGCTGTTGAAGTAATTGGATTAATGGCATGGTCTGCCACACACAGATCATTGAACATACTGGAATATATCAAAAATCTGAGGAATGGATCTCTTCAGCACAGACATGAACTGTACCACAGCTTAAGTGCATGCTTGTGGATTCTTCTGGAGTATTAATTTTACCACATTATACATCACAATGTTTCGTTGAAAGCATGTGCCACATATGGCAAAGTTCTGCATGTAATGCCAACAGTAAGCGTTTGACTCTGCCTACAAAAACACACACATGGTCTTTGATTTAAAACTGCTGTTTAGAGTGCAGATGAAATGTGCATTGCTCACACGGAAGAATAAAGTTGTTTGCAGTCTCATAAGCATTTGATGATTGACAGAAAGAAAGGTGGTGGCGAGGGGTTTCATTTTGATTCCCTTCCAGCTTTCTTTGGCCTGCTGTGCCGCTCACAGTCCTGTATCTGCTCGAACATAACTCCTAAAGCATAAAAGTCACTTCTTCTCCTGCCTTTCCCATCACAAGGTAACTTTTTCTCATCTTTCTAAACAAACACTGCCTGCAGTCTTCAAGTTCTTGGTCTACTTTGGGTTGGATCTACGTACATGATGGACGGACTGAGAATTATGTTGACTTACAAAATTACCTTGACATTTATTTTATCTCTGTTTAGATAGGGCATAATATTAGTTGAACTCGAGAGCTCATTTAAAGTCTGAAGAGGGAATTACATCTTCAGAAATGCCAGTTACATAATTCGATACAGTGAATCTAAAGCAGTTTAGACTTTAGTACTTCATGACCAGGGATGACTATCATTGACTATATGTAGCAGGAAACGAATGGAGTGTATGTATCGAGTACTTCATCATTCATAAATTTAATAAAATCATGTTTAATCAAGCATATAGTTTTTAATAATGATTTGTTGGATTCCCCTATGATAAATATATCAAGATTTTACTCATGTTAAGATGTCCATTAGATGTCTTTTTTTATATGTTACAAGACAGTTGTAGGGTGGCGAGGAATTGATAGGTTACTGTAGAAGAACTGAGGTTATGTGAGGGAGCATGATGGTGTAGGACACCTGTGTGATAGGGCTGTTTACAGAGGCCTTTGTGCATGAAGAGAAGTAATTTGACGTAATTTGTAATTCAAGTTTTTATTTCTTATTCTTTGGTGTTTGACAGTACAAAACTTCACATTGTGAGACATTTCCTATTATACACATTACATGTAATATCAGTGTCAGAGCAAAACCAAAATAAACTAAAGATGCAAACTAAAGATGCAGCGTGAGCATTACTGTTCGTAAAGAGAGCATATGGATGGATCCATAGCTGTAGAGTACACTGGACTATAGTGCCGGATATGGTACAATCGGAGGGAGGTATTCATACTGTAGAATCATCAGGTAGTGCGATGTGAGCCCAGAACGAGTCCCAGTCTGGTGCCTTGGTCTTGTCTATATTGTTCAACCTGTTGAGCATGAGTTCATACGAAGCCGTCTTTATCATGATGTTTATCCACTCTTTCAGTTCAGGGGGTTTTGGTGTTTTCCACAGTTTCAGTATCGTCCTGGCAGCCGTTGTAGTCCCTGCCATGATTACAGAGAATTGTCCGCTTGTTATATTGTGTATTTGGCTTCTGTCCCCTAATAGGCATATTCTGGGAGATAATGGTATGTCACTTCCCAACCAGTTGCTCAGATTGTTCACGACCGCTTTCCAGAAAGGCAATTTGACGTAATTTGAATTGTATTCATTGAGCTATGGGCAACCTGTGGGTTTTTTCAGGAGAACAGGGGGGGGGGGGGGGGGGGGGGGGGGGAATCTTGTGTGTTTTTAGTAAGTGATTGTGTGGCAATCTATTTTATCGCAGTCCAGCTTGATGACATTGGATTACATTCGTGATTCGATCTTGGAATCAGACTCCAGTGATGCACCTGGTCAAAGTGGAGTGGGTGCCAGGGGTGATGAATTTAGTGGAGATGTAGAACTGAATGTCATCAGCATAGCAGTCATAGTAGAGACCATGTTGATGTATGATATGACCAAGGGGAGCATATAAAGAATAAATAGCAGGGGGCCAAGCACCAAACCCTGGGGGACACCTTAAGATGGAGGAGCATAGGAAGAAATGCAGTTATTGATGCTGATGAACTGTTGCCTGTTTTTGAGAACTGCAGCCAAGATAGGGTGGCCCCGGTGACGCTAAGGGTGGAATCAGGCAGGGAGATAAGAATGTTATGGTGCAACTAGTGCAATTTATGTTAGTTATTAGCACAGGCTAGAAGCAAGGCAGTGTTTTCCTGTACATTTATGATGCTTTTCTATTTGATATAAATTATTTCACTTTCTTTCTGATTTGTTCAAACATGTACAGCAAAATAAATCCGTATTTAAAACTGGACATTGCATCGCATAAAAAAATTGCAAGGGACAGACAGTTAAGTGTTATCTGCCAGAGCGGACAGATATACTGTACATGTGGGGCCAGATAAGTGTAGATCATGATCCACTAAATAAGGAAAAAAAACCTTTTAAGGTCTTTCTTTTTCTTCTTCATGGCAAAAAAACTTCAGCATACAGTTTTGAGAAACATTATACATTTAGAGTGAATTAATAACGGCACTTTATAGAATTAGGATGTACTAAATGATTGTTGACAATGATAATCAAGAGCTGCTAGTGGGAAATAGCCAGTAAACCATTTCTGTACATCAGTACTTCGTCAGAAAATATTTGAGAAATGCTTTATTGTCTATCATCAAAATACTCCTGATTTGTCCCTTACTCATTATTTAAAGCTGCCCAAAGGGAGTTTTGATATCTTTAGCACAGAGTTCCCCTTGAGATTAAGTCTCTTTCATGACAGTGAAAAGAAGACAGCGACCACTCTCTTGTTCACTCTCTTGTTTTGTCCTCCATCTTTGCTTTCTTGAGTCTCTTAATTTCCTCGACCATGAAATCCTCTGCAGCTCTGTGAGCTAGTTGTTGATGCTTTTTATAGTCCCAGAAAGCAACATGAAGTCATTGCAAAAGGCAACTAATATAGGGCTCCAATGTTACTTTTGGTGATTTTTACAGATAGTACTCTCAACTCAACTGAATTTTATTTATAAAACACTTTTAAGACAATGCAACACATAGAGAAATTAAAGCTGCAAGCAGCGATGAACGGGCCTTCGCACCCTTGTGCACATTCAGGCGTGCTGCAGTGGAAGCGCTTGTATGACTTGCATGTAGATTCTTCAGGCCTGGACATTTAGCGGATGACAACACCCACGACTCTCTATATCAAACCATTCAAAAGTTATGGCAGAAAGTAGGAACTATCAGATATCGACCAATCAGATGAAGGGGCGGGGCTAATCAAGGCCAATGAAGGTCAAGTACTCAATACCGAGTCAGATGACACCACCCACGAGTCTTTATGTCAAACCATTCAAAAGTTATGGCAAAGAATAGGGACTATCAAATATTGACCAATCAGAAGAAGGGGCGGGGCTAATTTGCACCAATTATGTTCAAGAACTCAAAACCGAGTCCGATGACACCACCCACGAGTCTTTATATCACACAATTCAAAAGTTATGGCAGAAAGTAGGAACTATCAAATATGGACCAACCAGATGAAGGGGGGCGTGCATTTTGGCATCTATCCTCGCCACGGTAACGCTTATCAGTGAGAAAAGTAATGCGCGTCGTCGCAGGATGGAGACGCACATTTTGATGTATAACACACCTGGGTGCACGTTACGGTTCGGGCGAAGAAGCGGCTGAAGAAATGAAAATTTCACCAAAATGACACGATTAATTCAAAATGGCCGACTTCCTGTTCGGTTTCGGCCATGGCGCCAAGAGACTTTTCTTGTTGGGACATGATACAGGTGTGTACCGATTTTTGTGCATGTACGTCAAACCGTATTGTGGGGCTTGAGGCACAAACTTTTCTAGGGGGCGCTGTTGAGCCATCTTGCCACGCCCATTAATGCAAACCATTAAATATCAAATTTTTCGCCAGGCCTGGCTTGCGTGCAAAATTTGGTGACTTTTGGGGCACGTTTAGGGGGGCAAAAAGGCCCTCCTTTCATCAGAAGGAAAAGGAAAATAAAGAAAGAAAAGAATAATTCCTACGGATACAATAGGGCCTTCGCACTGTAAGTGCTCGGGCCCTAATAACAAAAGATGAAATAAACTCAAAATAGAGCGTCTGTCTGCCACCACCAAATACAGATAAAACACAAATCACTTTAAAAGCCAAATAGGTTTTAAGAGTGAATTTAGAAACAGGAAGTGAGTGCCATACGAGTGCCAGACGTTTAAAAGAAAATAAAAGAATATTATAATCAAACCGAAAGCGAATAACAAAAACATGAAAAACGCCACTAATGTGAGTAGCGGCAGACAGCATGCCAAACACACTGGTCTTCTTCTTAATCCTAGTGTAAAGTAATCCAATATTCTTTGAAATGTAATTGGAGTAGATGTATTTACCACAAAATAACTTTCGCTACTACCTGAAATTTGGTTTGAAATTACAACTTAACTACTGATTAAAAATGTTTGTGCTCCTGTAGATGACAAGAGAGTTAAGGAACTACAGTTTGGTTGTTACATCTTGCATTGAACGCCTTTTGCTTTAGATTTTGTAGAATTTTTGCTCAGTTGAGGAATAATTATTTTGACTCAGCCTGTGTTCATCCTGGTGGGTGTTAAAGGGTTAATGCCTCTCTTTAGCTGCTACATGTGGAAAACAGCTGGTGAACTATTGAGGGCATACATGTGTGAACATTTTCTAACCTAAAAAAAACTGCATCCAAAAATATGGGTCATCCATATTATTTATGGTTTGAGCTATTTCAGTTTGCCTTCTGTTAAGCCTCCTGCCAGACACACAATGAAATATAAATATTTTGGAATAATCTTTTGACTTACTGCAAGAGAAAAAAATGTATCATGAAGATCTAGAAGTTATATTTCATATCTATTGTTCTGGGACATTTTCAGTACCAAACAAGACACACGAATGCATGTCTTTATTGGCAGAAAATATATTTAATGAATGTAGCAAATGTTTGAACTGTGGAGTTGCAGGTTCGTTGTGTCATGTGCACTTCATTAGCCTGTCTAGCTATTCTATTTATTTTGTTTGTCTGTTTCTCTTCAATACAAATATTTAGTGTGGTTCTTCAGGATTTTACTTTGATTTCCAGGGGGCAGTGTCTATCAATGGATGTAGAAGAACGGCCCCCGGAGGCCATTGGATAGGCGGGAAACCAGTCATAGAAATGAAGCGTGTGATCTAAGCAGAACAACAACCAGATTTGTAAGGCAAGGCAAGACAAGGCACGTTTAATTGTGTAGCACATTTCATGCACAAGACAATTCAAAGTGCTTTACATAAAAGGATTTTAAAAAATGCATTAAAAAATGAAATAGGTTAAAAGCAGAAATTAAAGACAGACAGACATAGGTTGAAAGTAATTGAACATATGAGATGCAAGAAATGAAGGTTGCAGTGAATTATGGTGGATCGCTGAAAAACAGCCTTGAGTTAAAGCAAATGAGAATTTCAGTAGCCCTGATGCATTCTGGGAGTTTGTTCCACAGGTGAGGAGCATAAAAGCTTAACGCTGCCTCACTGTGTTTAGTTGTGATGGTTCCGGTTGGTTCATAATGAACCAGGAGATCAGAGATGTATTTTGGCCCGAGACGATTCAGAGATTTATAAACCGACAGCAGGATTTTAAAATCTATTCTGTGACAGACAGGAAGGCAGTGTAAAGACTTAAGCACTGGAGTTATATGGTCTCTTGGTCTTAGTGAGGACTCAGGCAGCAGCGTTCTGGACTAACTGCAGCTGTTTGATGGATTTTTTAGGGAGGCCCGTGAGAGCAGCATTACAGTAGTCCAGTCTACAGTATCTGGACAGTAGTCCAGAAATGTTCTTTAGGTGATAATGGGATGACTTTACTACTGTCTTAAAGTGGCTGTTAAAATTCACGTCTGAGTCCAGAACCACTCCCAGATTTCTGGCTTGGCCATTGGCTTAACTTTACTGCTTGAAACTGAGTGCTGACTTTTATCTTTCTTCCTTGGCTTCAAATACTATTATTTCTGTGTTATCTTCATTTAACAAAAAGAAATTCTGGAACATCCACTCTTAAATTTGATCAATGGATTGTTCAATGTTTGAATTGGATTATAGTCTCCTGGTGAGACAGTTGTCTAGATTTGTGTGTCATCCGTGCAGATATGGTAACACTTTTTGTTTTGTTTCTTCACAATTTGAGCGAGTGGGAGCATATAAATGTTAAACAACAGAATTAAACCTTGAGAAACTCCACATGTTATTTTTGTTAGCTCCGATTTGTTGTTACCTAAAGACACAAAATAGTCCCTGTCTTTTAGATAGCACTCCAACCAGGCAAGTGCTGTGCCAGGAAGTCCCACCCAGTTCTTCGACTGGTCTATCAAGATGTTATGGTCGACCGTCTCAAATGCAACACTGAGATCCAGTAAGACCAATACTGAAATCTTGCTGCTATTCGTATTGGAGCGGATGTCATTAAGGACCTTTAGAGCATTAGACATTATGACCTTTAGAGCGGTCTCAGTGCTGTGATGTGGCCGGAAACCTGACTGGAAGAAATCCAAACAGTCGTTCAGTGTCAGGAGGGCATACAGCTGTTGAAAAACAGCTTTTTAAAAATGATTTCAGAAAAAATATACGGGCCTATAGCTGTTCATAAGTGACCTAACTAGACTACTCTTTTTTTAAAGTGGCTTAATGACACCTGATTTTAGGCACTGAGAGAACCTGAAAGCAAAGATGCATTTATAATGTCTAGACCGGGGGTCGGCAACCTGCGGCTCTAGAGCCGCATACGGCTCTTTAGTGCCGTCCTAGTGGCTCCCTGGAGCTTTTTCAAAAATGTTTGACCTTTTTTTCATTTTTTCTTCTTTTTTTCATTTTTTTCTCTTTTTTTCTCTTTTTTTCTTCCTTTTTCCTTTCCTTTTTAATCTCGACATTTTGACTTTTTTTCTCAAAATTTTGACTTTTTTCTCAACATTTCGACTTTTTTTTTTGACATTTCGACTTTTTTCCCGAGATTGTACTTCAACATTAATCTCGACTTTTTTCTCGAAATTTTGACTTTTTCTCAACATTTGGACTTTTTTCACGAAATTTTGACTCTTTTCTCGATATTTCGCCTTTTTTCTCAAGATTGTACTTCAACATTAATCTTGACATTAACAACATTAATCTTGGACGTTTTTCTTGAAATTTCAACTTTTTATTCTCGACATTTCGACTTTTTTCTCGAAGTGCATAATGAAAAAAAATAATCTTCCCCCAGTTATAACTAATATAGATACATGCAGCATGTGTTGCCTTCATTATAAGGCTTATACAAGACTTCATTTTTTGCGGCTCCAGACATATTTGTTTTTTGTGTTTTTGGTCCAATATGGCTCTCTCAACATTTTGGGTTGCCGACCCCTAGTCTAGACTCTCTGGACGGCCGTACAATGTGCAATACTTGTTAAAAACCCTGTTGGGAGAGTATCAAGGCAGAGGTGTTGGAATTCAGGTGATGTATGATGTCATCCAAGTTCTTATGAGTGATCTAGCATAGGAGCACTGACTGACTGTTGGATTTTCTGAATTGTGTCAGTAAAGGAGGCACATTCATTGCAGGGATGGTTGGATAGAAGTTAGGTTTGTTAACCTGTCAACAGTAGTGAACAAAGTGCATGCATTATTGTTGTTTTTGGCAGTGATATCAGAAAAATGTGATTGCCTTGCATTCCTCAGATCCATATTATATATGTTGGGGCTCTCTTTATAGATATCATAATGAACCTACAATTCAGTTTTCCATCACCTGCATTCAGCTTTTCAACACTTTCAGCTTTTTTCAGCTCTGACCTGTCCAACATTTCTCCATGGAAGTTTCTTTTTAGCAGTGATAACCTGCACCTTGGTGGGAGCAGTGGTATCAAGAATACTAATAATTTTACTATTGGATTTATCCACAAGCTCATTAAGTGAAGATGAGTGGAGGATGGGTGAGGAGGAATAGATCTGAATAAACATTTCAGAGGCATTTTCACCTACGTGCCATTTCTTGATGATTTCTGCCTGGAAGCTTCTGGTCACATTACGGTAATACAACTCCCAAAGAAAACACAATGATGGGCAGACAGAGCAATATCTGTCACCATAACCTTACAGATGTTCAGATCTTTGGATATTATTTGCTGTTGTCTGTGTTGCACTAGAAACTTGTATATCACAGGTGTTAATAGCAATTCTGCAGCAACTTTGCTTTTTTGTGAAATGGTTCTTTGTAACACATGTATGAGTCACTGCCTGCCCCGCTGTGATTAGTTCAGGTACATTCTGAATTGGTAAATCTGGCCAAGCCAGTGCTTCATAGGATGGATACTGGTGAGTAACACATCTTAATGGATGTTTATCAGTAGGGTTAGTGAAGATATGAAGAGTTTTGTAGAAGATAGGACCCTTTTTTAATCTATAAAGAGAAATTGTCCGACAAGCAAAGGGGGTGTCCTACTAACTAAATCTATACTTCAACAGTTTTGAGACATTCTTTTTAGAAAAAAAATAAGAAAGAAAGAAATATTTAAGTCTAAAGTGTAACAAAAAGTGCACCAATGACCACCGAGCCAGCATTCTCTGTTTTACAAGAACAAGAGGAGGTTTTAAAGACGCTGTTGTCTCTGGTGATATCATTGAGCCCGGCTTGAAATTACTGCAACACAGACAGGCCGGCTTGGCTTTTAAATGTCGTGTGTGGATTTGTGGGGGTTGCGCAGTTTACAGTTTGGGGGCATGACACTCCTTTGGCAGGCTTGCAGAGAGTTACAGCCCATTAGACAGATCCTGTAATCAATACACACTTCATGGTCCAAAACCCCATCATTAACATAGACGCTGGACAGCTCGTTCTCACTTTGTCTCCCCAAACTAGGAGTGCTGCTTTCTCCACTCCAGCTGGTGTGTCTGTTTCTAGGTTGCAATTGAGTTCTGTTTTTTGGCGTCTTTCTTCACATGTTGTTCTAATTGCTACCATTGAGAAAAAAAGCTGTGAAAATTAAGTACTATAGAACATCTGGTTTGTTTTAGAACTATTTGTCTAATTTATTTACACATTATTCACCATAGGTTGTGAATGGAGATAAAGCTTTAAGATATTCCTCATTTGCACTCAATAACATCTTTTATTTTCTTTATTACAATACATTAAAGACCATGAGATGAAACAAGCGACTTCCACTGATACGCAGACCCACTGAGACTGAAGGTAGTCCTAACCATATATCATAGCACCTTCCAGAATAAACACCATATGGAAGTTGTTGGGATGTGATCCCTCAGGAGGATGGGTTTTGAGGTTTTTAGTAAACACCGCGCCTCTCAGAGTCAGCTTTACAAGTAGTCGGTAAACCCCCCCAACCGCCTCCTCACACACACACACACACACACACACACACACACACACACACACACACACACACACACACACACAGTCCACCCCCTTCCCCCGAGATACAGATATCCTACACAGAGGGCCCCCAGCATGTGGCCCATTAAAGGCTGAACGCTTGCGTTTGAGGGGTGTGGTGGAAGCATAATATGGCATGGCGAAAATTAATATACACTGTGTCCTGGGTCAGACGTAGGTTAACAAAATTCCCACACCGGCTTAAGGTGGATTTGAGGAGCAAAAGCTTGAACTGCTGTGGTAGACCAAAAAAAAAAAAAAGGGAAAGAAAAAAACTTGACCTATGTGCATCTTCTATGAGGCACCTTCACATGGTAAAGTATAATTAAATAAAGTATCAGTCAAACTGTGTTGTTGTCTGGTTTTGATGAGAAAAAACAGAGACGTTTGTTTCCGAGCATTTAATGAAAACTTGTGGTAACAACTGTTTGGTTTTAGGCAGTAAAGATAGTGTTTAGCAAACCTGAAATGACAGCACTTGTACTGGCAGCCATGTGGAAATCACATGTTGCAAAGAGATTAACACTCACTTGAAATAATTACCATTGAGGGGCAATTGCATTAACTGCTCAATAGACCAATTCTTACTTCTTCAGTGAACAGAAATTATGGATGAGAGTCAAATTTTCAAGCTTGTTCTTCCTGTCACAGAGGTTTTATACTTGTCTGTTGATGTTCTGTATACCTCTTTGAAAAACTCCAGCCCCTTCACATGTATTGCATCCACAACACACACATTCTCGACCTGCAACATTAACAAATTGAGACTTCGAAAACCAGCCAAAAGTTGTTTTTTTACCTAATGATAATTTTGATTTGTTCTTCTTTCTGTTTCATGTTTCTTAGTTTCAGGGTTTGACAGAGCATTTAGTCAAGATTTTAGTCAAATTCTGCCAAATTCTCACATTCAGATCATCTTGTCATCCATACGTCTCATACTTATGTTCAGAGCCTTTAAAAGAGTCTTTCCCGAGATTATTATGTTTATGCTTTTATTGTCATATTTTGTTCATAAATGTCAGGTTATAGGTGCACTGTTGACCCGAAGAGGTTTCTCAACATCTTTGAAGTATCTCTACGTTGGTTCCAGATTGGCCCATTCTCCACAAAAAGACTATAAAGATTTGATGGGTTGTATTTCAAGGAGAGGGAAGGCCAATCTCTGGTGGATTATAATAAAGTGGGAGCAAGCACAAGTATGAAATTAGAGTCCAGAAGAAGAGGAGGGGTGAAGGGTTCAAAAATACTAATCTTAGTTACAGTAAATGCATAAGCCTAAACTCATTGCAGACAACTGCACTCAACTGCAGACCCACTGGAGAAATTATGAAAAATACACACGCCAGTAAAGTTCCTGGCAATGCTTGAATATAGGTTGCGAACTATTGTGTCATTGTCTCAAATGGAGCCTTGTACGTTGCAATAGTCCTTATTTATACAATATGTTGTGAATGTTTGCTTAACCTCTAGCAAACCTTGAACATTGGATTGACGTTTGCTTTAACGATATGCATCAGGGCTTTTCTGAGAAATGCTCCCCAAGCAGTAAAGTTTTTCTTGAACCTTAAAGATGCACATCTTTCTGGAGTCTCAAGTTCTTTGAACCCCAAAAAACAAATAATCAAAATTGGAGACATGGCAGTGTATCTCTTTATGCCTTAAGATGGCCTGCATGTAACTCAATAAAATCCTTAACCTGTGATACATTTCCCAGAATATTTGTTCTTTTGTCAAATCAACACAATATATTTGCAGAATTTTTAAGCAAAATAAGTAGTAACACAGATATAGTTTCATGGCCAGATTTAGAAATCTCAGTTTCAGCAATTTATTTTACCAAGGAGACAAGAATGTAGAAATATGTCCCATCTCATTTTTCCTCTCATCTATAACTGTAGCTACAAATGTGTGTATTTGTTTCTAGTGACGCACATGGCGTATCTGGTAGCTGGTGAGGCACGTGCACGTGAAATAAAGAGAAAAAAGGAGAGCAACAAAAGAACAGTAGAGACTCTTCTACTAAAATAGATTGAAAGCACATGTGAATAATATGAGCCTTTGACATGACCGTCAAAAAACTATTACCGTTGCTGACTGCTAATGTCAGATAAACGTACTCCTACATCCATCTAGTCCCCTGCAGGTTCAAAGGGTTAGTATAAAAAACATTTATAGGCTCCTTACCTTCAACAAAGATTACAATGACTATTTGATGCTTTGTTTTTGCTCTAGGGATGAGCGGTAGGAATCCAAGTTAGCTGTGGCAACTAGGCAACTCATATAACTGATCTACACCAAAAAAGGTGCGACGCTGCTGGCTAACGTTTGCAGTGGAATATCCCTTTTCAGATGTTGTTATTTAAATGTAATTTAGTGAATCCAGATAAAAAATGACCACTCTTTTCAATTGACACTGGTTTAGTACAAACAGATGATTGCTGCGTTATGCTTCGTAGCATGACAATGACCGATAACAAAGTGATAATGCTTCACCATTGACTAAGTCGACTGCTAATCAAAATGCAACATACTATATTTCAAATCAATATATGAGGCTATATAAATTCACCTGGCCTGGTACAACCTATTCCCTGGTTCTCATTAGGGCTGGGGATCGATTCAAATGTCAAGAATCGATTTGATTCCGATTCTTAAGATTCAGAATCGATTATCAAGATTTGATTCGATCCGATTCGATCCGATTCCGATATTGATTTGGGTTAGTGTTATTAAAACTGTTTTTTGAGCTGTTGCATGAATTATATGACTGTAGTTATGCAAAATATTATTACTAGTATTATATTGAGATTAAACAGCAAGTATTGTCAGCTAATGATGCTGTAAGGACCAATTGCCTCCCAGAATGCTGATAGAACTGCTTTCAGAAACATCGTGTGGGTCAGAATTACCAAACAGATCCAGGGCAGCAAACAGAGACGGATTAAATCGGTTTTATTTTTTCCCACATTCCGTTTTTATTTCTTCCATTTTCGGTCTATTTTGGTTTTTAATTTTTGAGCATTTGGTTTTTAGCATTTTTTGCAAATGTAACCCCAAGACAGTATATAAAGTAATGAAATATAGACAATTTATGCAATTATAACCTAACACTTTAGTGTTTTCATACCTTTAAACATATTTAAAGGCAAAAACATGGCACCAGTTATTCTCGTGTCCAACAAAACATTCCTTTTTTGGGGATAAACAAAAAAATAACCAAAAGTTGTAATGTAATGATGAAAAACAAAAAACATGAATAAATAAATAAAAGAAAAAAAAAAAAGAAAAATGAATCGATTTTTAGGAATTAATATGAGAATCGATTTAGAATTGGGAAATCGATTTTTTCAACACAGGCCTAGTTCTCATGGATGTGGTTTGACATTGTACCATGGGAGTCTATGGAGAATGACTCGCCGTTGAAGCCAGCCCCCAGTGGTCAGTCGAGGAATTGCAATTTCCTTTGTTCTGGATTGAGCTCAATACAGAAGTAGGATTGTTGGCGGTTGGTGAAACTGAAGTAATATGACTCAAACCTGTGTAATGGAACAGGAGGGGTGCACACGCTACACCAAGGAGTATAGCCTGGAACTGAGAGAAGTGTGAGAGCAAAGGAGTTATTAATGTCTATAAGACTGACTGAAAAACAAATAATTAC
Organism: Cololabis saira; assembly: GCF_033807715.1. Classification (NCBI taxonomy): domain Eukaryota; kingdom Metazoa; phylum Chordata; class Actinopteri; order Beloniformes; family Belonidae; genus Cololabis; species Cololabis saira. The sequence continues at coordinate 24,585,470 of NC_084602.1, forward strand.
ATTTAAAACATTCCTAATAATCTAGATACCCAATTGAAAACTGGATATCGACATCATGAATAAATATCCAGATATATCAGAGTATTTGTGTTCTGGTTCCTTGCATATAAAAACCTGGGTATTGAATTTGTGGTTTTGATCTGTTCTGCCATGCTATGGACCTCTTTTTTCCCTCATGATATGTCATGATACCAAATGGAGAACACCACAAAGACATCTTAACAAGGTCGAAGATAATACCTTAAGTTCGGAAGGATCGGATGATGTGGATAATTCAACAAATTCCAAAGCGCCGTTTGAGTTTTAACCATGATACGTCTGGATTAGTTTGTTTGCATGGGGAATGCTCAAAGCTTCAGTCTAACAGTCTCCTCTTTTCAGATGATTGGATGTGGACACAACCTCCAAAAACTGAGCCAGGCTGACTCAGTCATAATTAAGGCTGAAGTGGCAATGCCAGGAATGTTTGCCATTTCTCCTCTTTTATTTCCGATGGATTCTCATTTTATTATTACTGTCGCAAAGTAATAATTGCTGCACATATTTGTGAAATGGATGGAATGTGAGGCAATTAGTTTTAATGAAGTGCAAGAAAAATCTGCACGACAGCAATTACTGTGACAATGTGTTCAACAGCCCAGAGGCAGGGCCCAGAGACAACACAGATAGGCAGTGACACTGCGAGCCTTGGCCACGCAAGCTTCACGTGGGGCATATGTCAGGCCCAGAGTCGGTGACCTCTCCAGTCTTTTGTCAGCACAGGCGACAGATTTGTCTGCCATCAGTTTTGTGTCTCACAGTGGAAAGCTCATAAAACGTGTGCTATTGTATGGCGGTCCCGTGCTGTTTCTCATGTCAGTTTGGACAGTTTTATTCAGGGAATGTAGTTTCACACATTACCAAGTTGTCCCCTTCCAGCATAATGTCCCTGGAATCTGTAGTGTACTTGATCCAAGACTCCATCTCAAACATGAGCTTGACCAGACTCCGGACAAGGGAGCAGCAACCAGCTCGCCCGTACTTAAGTTAGATGATAGATCTTTGCTTCTTGCCAAACAGAACTCAGGCAATCCCTGTTTTATCCCGTAATGGAAAATTCACGTCACATCCCAAGTTATACAAATCCCACAACCACAGTACTTTAAATGTGGATGGATCATCAAAAAAGCTTGTACATTTTCCCCCCGAGCACTTAAAAGGCAATATATGAGTTAAGTAGTTGGTTAAAAAAAAAAAAAAATTCTTCACAGTACCGCAAAATAGAGTTGTCACTGTCTGATGTTTCATCATCGGTTTGTTAATGTTTGTCCGCAAACCGTCTCCTGACAATTAATAATCCAGTGCCTTTTAATTAAACATGTGTAATACATCATAAAACACCAATTCTGATTACATATCTGGTTATCTTAGGAACTCACTGTAGTACTGGTAAATAAAGTCAGATGCTACTGTTACATATCACCGTCACGCTTCTCTCTGTCCATTTCCAACTTGTGTAATCAAAAACAATGTTCTCGGTGTCCAGTGTGCTTTTACTGAAGACCACAGGAAACAAAGTGGTCAGAGTCTGAGCAGCGTTGCAATAACAGGAAGTGTGCAGCAGGTGAAGCGTTGTTCGTACCCAGTCGGCTCCTTTCTGACTCCCAGCAAGAGCTGTGATTGTGTTCCTGCCTGCGATTTCTCAGTGTTCACAGCATTTGTGTCAATAGCATTCCATAGCCCTGTTGACAGAGCGCCACTGTTTGCTTTAGCCACCAAAGACCAGTGGCCTGATATACTGTTTGAGGACAGTGTCATAAATCCCGACACAAGATCAGCTTGTTTATTTTAAATTGCGTGCCACGCGGTCTTTCATTACTTGAAGTAACTGGAATGTGATGCAGGGTCGTGGGGTGGCGGTGGAGAACAGATTATTTTTCCTTGACTATGAAATAACCACAGCACTCTGTATTTGCAGACTACTGATAAATATTATGCACACATTCATCTTTATAAGTGCAGGGATAAACATCTGATTTTATTTGCTTCTCAAATAGAGGAGTCAACTCTGCAGGCCATCTCTGTGATGAAATGTCAAAGATTCACGGCTGGTTTCCAGGATATTTTTTTTTCCTATTTTGTATTTTCTCTTTTTTTATGACGTTTTACTTTTATGACCATTTTTAGCTGTTTCTGTTACAGTGAAAGCACACACTGGATTTTAAGTCCAGGACGAACTGCATAGAAGTGCCCCCAGCATTTCAGCAGATCTCTGAGCTTGTCATAGAGGCTTTACCTCAGGCAAAAATTGGATAAAGATTTAATGTAAGCGATCATTTACATTTAGACTAAACAGGGCAGTTTAACTTGGGTGAAATTGAAACCGACAGCCTTTTCAGGGTCTCGGCTCAATTTAAAAAGACTAAACTGGTTAAGCATTGACGCTAATGGACCCCTGATTGAATCAATTCAAACTGAACCCCGGTGTTGAGACCAGGAAAATACATTTCTGCTACTGCCTCTTCATACAAGTGGGCACATGCTCTAACATGCTGAAAACTCAATCTGCATCTGTGCTCTCCCCCCCAGCCGACTGCCAGCCCCCCTGCCAGAACCGCGGCTCCTGCAGCCGGCCTCATATCTGCGTGTGCCGCTCAGGCTTCCAGGGGCCCCGCTGTGAGGAGGTGGCCCCGGAGCAGGTGTACATCCATGAACGAGGCACCCTGAGACGCATCAAGCCTGGAAGCAACATTTTCCAGAGGGACCAACCGCAGAGGCGGCTGTCGGAGAGGCAGGACAGCACAGACACCACCAAGGTCCAGACCCCGCGGCCTGCAACAGCCAAACAGTCTGCACAAACCACGTAAGTGCTTCTCTGTTTCTATTAGAGCCTGAAACAGGCTTGCAAGCAAAAGGTACGATTTTACAAACCTCCCACGACCCTCAAGTCGGTAGAATAATGTGTACCTCCAGTCGTCATACTTTGTTCAGAGCAAAGATCTCTCTTTGTGGTTTACTGTTGGTAAACAGTTCAAATTTGCTTGTCAAACACACTATTGATTCTGCAAACAAACTCACAGTTTGTGGCCATTCCACCAAGATGTCATGTGTGTCCTTCTGTTGTAATTGCCTGATTGTTCAGGCCTTTAAGATCTTATTTTGCACTTAATCAGACTTTTGGTTTCAAAGTATGTAGTGTTTCTTTTCAATTTGTCGAATGAGCTCCCATACAGTATTTAGTGGTTTTTCCACGGATACACAGTATATTGGTTTTAGCCACAGTAGGCGGGGGTGGGGGGGTAAACAAATTGACAGGCTCAGCTATTTAAAAGACTGTTGAGTAAACGGTGGTGTATTACCAGCATCCTCCGTGTTGCTTTTTTATTGTAGCTGTAAATCAAGTCAGAAGACTAAATTTACGTATAAAATATTTGATATGGTCTTTGTAAAACAATATAAAAAAGAACGTAAGCTCTTGCTGCCACTTGGTGACAAGACTAAATTTAGATCTGTAAGATTGAGGAAAATAAAACATCACTTACTATAAGATTGTATTTAAGATTACAATTTTGTTTAGACTTCATTTTTTCTTGATTTATTGAAATAATTGTGACTATAAAGCATCCTACCAATAATTGCTGAGATGAAGGCTCCAAAGACTGCTAATCAGACAGAGCTAATACTTGGCTTTGACGTCTTACTGTTTAAATTCCAGTCTTTTTGGTAATAATGGCTTGGTCTGATTAATCATTTTTCCGCGGCTTGAACCATATTCCTGATCAAAGATGTTGAAAGGGAATAATTGTTTCCGGGAATATTCTAATGGACTGTTATTACTCACAGGTTCTGATTCGTATTGTCAGAATCGTGCTCGATATTGGAACTCAGTGCTTTTCTTATCTGGTCAGAGTCTGGCTTAAGTTTTATAATTTGTTTGGGCACTGAGGTCATTGCGCACTATTTAGCCTGTTTTTCATCTGGGTAATTTCTCCCCATGAAACCGCAGAAACATTCTCAATTATAACTGACATTTATGGAGCTCCCCTTGTTAATTGTGAAAGTCTTGTGTCATTTTGGGCTTTTGTTGGCGTTGTGGAAGAATGTTGGCCGAGCCATCCACGTGTTTGTGGTAGCTCAGTGAAACTTGACTAAATATCTCAGCAGATGATTCATAAAAGGTTTTTTTTATACATCCTCCTTCCCAAAACAATTATCTTGAAGTCGTAGTAAATCTTTTAATCAATACAAGATCTCTGGAGAGTGCACAGTTGCTGTGCATGTGTTTTCTTTGTTCTTGAGTCACAGGACATATTTGTGTACTGAGTCACAAATCTGCGATAAATAGAGACCGAAGCGCAGGTTCAACATTGTAAGAAGTAAACAGTGCTCTTGAATCACAAATACCCAGTCTATGACTGTGTTTCTGCTGAAGCTGACTAACCGTTTGAATGAGGTGTTACTCTAAGTTCAACACGAGTCATCTTCCTCTTTAAAATGTCCAGCAAATCCAAGTATTAGAGCCCTTTTTTTCCAGGACAGAATAATAACTTCTGCCAAAAAAATTGTACAATGTCTTCATTTAAAGATTAATCACAAAATTATTTAAAGGCCTGACTTAGTTCTTCCAGGAAGCTATTTGAGCTTTTGGAAACCGCTGCAAATTTTCTGCATTCTCTCTGTCTCGAATGATCTTTCAGGGGTGTTACAGCTTTCTCTCTGGATAACTTGTGGATGCAAGTGTCGGTTTCAGATATCAGCCCGAGGTTCCACTGCTTCCAAAGCCAGGAAAGCACGAGCAATGCGAGGTCACGGAGAGTGAGAATCAGATAGCAAGGCCGGTGCCAATGATCAGGAAAAAAAAGGACAAAGAGGAGAGGAGAAGGGAGGACAGATGCTCAGGCTGAGATATAGCATGTCGGCCTTGCCCCCTCTTATATACTGAGGGAGCAAAGGCCACTTAATACTTGCAGCACGCAGCCAGCCTCCTTTCATTTGTCACTACTAGAGAAGGTGCGAGGTGCTATATATGTCTTTCTTGGAGCAGACTTAGTTTGTTATGTCAGCGGCACCCTGTAACTAACCCAGGCTGTCAGGTGGCGCCAAGAACAAGAAATAGCTTAAAGAAATACAAACTAAAATGATGATATCAAGAAAATCTGACGTTTTCCTTTTTTCCAGACGGTCCGCCTGGACTTCTGTCATTAGTTATTTGTAGTTTTAAAACCTCACAATTTGTACATGAATAAAATGTGATGTTGCTTCCTTCTCAGTCGATATGTATTTTAACCTTTTATGGCTTAAAAAAACAGCTTTGTTGACAAACCCAAATACATTTTTTTTTGTTTTTTGTGTTTTTTAATAAAGGTAAGGATTTTTATCATGTGGAAACCTTTCAACATTGTCCTTCTTACCCCATAAATTACAGAAATGAACTGGAGTACAGCGTAAATAGCAGATGTTTTTACATTTGTGCCATAACAGAAATTACAATATCCTCGAGCATCATGTGATTATAGACCTTTCCCAATCCTTGTTCAAGGCAACACTGTTTGCCGTTATATGATCTTGCCGTTCTATGTGAAAATGATCAAATGAGGTGTATTGTTGGTGCGCCTTTAAGCTGGCAGGTGAAGTAACAACAAAACTGAATCAAAAAGCATGTGTTGGGGCGTGTTGTTGATGCTAGCTCTTCCTCTGTTCTGTAAAGAATTCCCAGTGTTTTATGGTTTAAAAGCCTCTCTGCACTTGTTTGTATTGGTCATCAAAATAAAAACAGTGAGATGCTCTGAACATATCCCACCAAGGGAAACACTGCCTTCCAACACTCTCAGAAAGTTTATTTTTTTGTTTTACCTGCTTCTAGGAATGGGCGATATTTTACCGTTCACGATATACCGTCAAAAAAATTCCTCACGATAAGAATTTGTCATCTCGCGGTAAAAACGATAAATTCCCGTTGATGACGTTTTTGTGTAAAACCTGATTTATGGTTCTGTGTTAAATCCACGCACAACGTACGTGAAGGAAGGAAGGAAGGAAGGAAGGAAGGAAGGAAGGAAGGAAGGAAGGAAGGAAGGAAGGAAGGAAGGAAGGAAGGAAGGAAGGAAGGAAGGAAGGAAGGAAGGAAGGAAGGAAGGAAGGAAGGAAGGAAAGAAGGAAGGAAGGAAGGAAGGAAGGGAGAAAACAAGGAAGGAAGGAAGGAAGGAAGGAAGGAAGGAAGGAAGGAAGGAAGGAAGGAAGGAAGGAAGGAAGGAAAGAAGGAAGGAAGGAAGGAAGGAAGGAAGGAAGGAAGGAAGGAAGGAAGGAAGGAAGGAAAGAAGGAAGGAAGGGAGAAAACAAGGAAAGGAGGAAGGAAGGGAGAAAAGAGGAAGGGAAGAAGGAAGGAGAGAGCAGGAGGAAAGAAGGAAGGAAGGGAAAAAGGAAGGAAGGAAATGAGCCTGAAAGAAAGAACGAAAGAAAGAAAGAAAGAAAGAAAGAAAGAAAGAAAGAAAGAAAGAAAGAAAGAAAGAAAGAAAGAAAGAAAGAAAGAAAGAAAGAAAGAAAGAAAGATAAATTCCCGTTGATGACGTTTTTGTGTAACAAACATGGCGGATCTGAAAGCGAGATAGATTTATAGTTAAAAAGATGGAGTTGAATTGGAATTTTCTTTTATCGTCATTTTTATCGTTACCGGGATAAATGCCAGAAATTATCGTGATACATTTTTTAGTCCATACCGCCCATCCCTACCTGCTTCTCCACTGCCTGTTATTGTTTCAATGGTGGGCAGCACAAGCCATTTCTTTTTCTTTTTATTCATTTTCATTTTCCATTTTATTCTCCATAGCTCTGCATGGATAATATAGCCTATACCTAACCATCACCCTCCTGTCATGTACTGTACTTTCTAACTAGTCCATGAACAGTTTTACAGAATGAATATATGTTCTGCCTTCGAAATATGTCATGGGGGACGTAAAGTAAAAAAATAAAAACTCCTAGAAACCTCCAAGACTGTTAGGTTTGGGGCCATGAGATCATAACTGTATATTGCTAGTCCCTGTTGTTTTATTCTTGTTATACATTTTCCAACCCTTTTCAAACCCTCTTAACAATTTCCCACATGTCCTGTGTGCCTGTTCTGTAGGATGTTAATGTTAAAATTTAAAGTAAGTAGAGGCTAACTGCAGCTGACAACCAAATAATGGTCTCCTCCTCTGACCTGTGCTGTGGAACAAATGCATTTCACTGTAACCCTGTGTTTCCTGTGAGGACTGTGCTCGGCCGTAAAAGGCTGTGAGAGGCTGGTCCCCATCAGCTGTCCATCCAGATATGAAGGTCATGGTCAGTGGTGAATATTAACGGTTTAGCTGAAACAATTATAATGCATACAGGACATATTCACAACCTCCTGTGAGTCCTACATATCATCTCCACTGACCCACCATCCTCTGACATCAGCACTCTGCAGGAAACAGAGCAGGGCAGAGCAGGAAGTGCGTCTTGTATGCAGGTCATCTTTTCAAAGGTCATGTCTCCCTGTTCTAACTAACATAATCAGACTCAGGGCAGCTGCAAGTTGCGACCTGGACAACAGACCTGTACAGTTGTACTGCATGCAGCTCACGTTTAAGGCAAGCTAATCTGGACTTGAAACCATCTAATGATACTTTGGAAGAGGTGGCTTACTCTAGTACGGCTTAACTTTGGGTATAGCCTACCTTAACGTTGAACAGATAAAGTACTTTTTGTTAGCTCTACTTTTGCCACAGCATCATCTATGCAGCCTCACAGTGTATTTCTCCCCACTGAACTCCTGATTCTGTCCAATCAGTGATAGAGATCTTGAAATATGTTTCTTTTGTGTTAACTCATAGATGCATGCAGATGTGGAAGCAGAAACAGCTGCATGAAAGAGCTGGATCTAAACGACTCCCTTTCAAAACGCATTTCATTATTTCATTAAGTACTAACTAAACAAATGGTTCTCATTAATCACTAAAATTCCATTAGTTAAACTAATGTTTTTCCACAACACTCATATATATATACATGTCCCACCAATCATTTGAGCCTATGAAAATGAAGATAATTTTCCGAGAACGTTTTTTTCAAAATATGACATGCCATATTTTTGTAAAATTCTCTCTCTCTACCCATTTCCTGTCTACTTCCTTTATTTAGAAAGGAAGTAGACAGGAAATGGGTAAATAAAGGCCACTAGTGCCACAAAAACCTTTAAAAAAAAGGAAAACTCTGTCATTATCAAAATAGTTTTATCCAGTCAAGTTTAAGTGTCCGGCTCCTTGATCAAACTTGGTCTCACATATACACAGTGTCTATTTAGATATAGATCCTACTTTTAATGTTAATTGGTGATCCTGCACCAACCCTAGAAGTGTCAGCTCGGTGTTTGTCTTGTTTGTCTCCGTGTGGATCTGTCATCCACTAGAAACCTGTCCGGGGGATCTGTTTGGATTCATTTCTGGGCAGAATTGTCAATACAAAAACCAGTTGCGCTCCTATTTCCACTTGTCGCTTGCAAACAGCTGTTCTTTGTAAACACTCTTAATTATTCAATCTGACTGTGTTAACAATTAGTTTATAATCTTATGTTATTACAAGAAGTTTCACCCCAAGTCCCCACAATACAGCTGGCAGAAATGTTCAGCTAATTATTTTGTTAATGATATTTTTACGAGCTCATAAAATAAACTATTTGGCAGTGCGACAAAGTAACTTTTTTAACACTTTTAAAAGCACCAAACATAGCACCCCTTAAATCAACTTCATCACAACACTTACATTTTTTTCTCTACATCTTAACTCAGTTTCTGAAGAAGCTTTGGTAATAAACATTTTGATAAACAATATAAATGAATACTGATCTGTACTTTTAGTTGAGAAAAGAAAAAAAATACTCAGAGTGCCGTAAAACTTATGATGAGGAAAACAAGACATTAAGCGCTTGACATATTAAAATAAAAAAAAATAAACATTGGCAGCTATGTCTGTAATAAGTTAGTTACCTCATGGTTTAGATCCAGTTACAGTTTTAGGGTACTTATGAGATTGTTTTGTTGAGCAGTAAAGCTCCAAAAAGGAAATGGGAGGCAAATTAATGTTTTTTTTATTTCTATTTTCCACTTATAAGAATAAAAACTGTAAAAGCAAAAAACAGCATTCACCAGGTCTGCTGGAGCCTATCCCAGCTCATTACAGGCGAGAGGCAGGGGTACGTCTTGCACAGGTCGCCACTATTGCAGGGCCACATATACAGACAGACAACCACGCACACCTACGGGCAATTAGGGATAATCAATTAAGCTAGTATGCATGTTTTTGGACCGTGTGAAGAAGCTGGATTAACTGGAGGGAACCCACACAAGCACAGGGAGAACATGCAAACTCCACGCAGAAAGACTCTGGCTGGACCCGGGAGTCGAACCAGGAAACTTCTTGCAATGACCTTACTAACCACTAAGCCACTGTGTTGCCCCACTCGGTGACATGGTGACGTTTAATATTTCCTCAGAAATGTTTAAATGTCTAATGCGGACCGGAGGCTACTGTGCACTAGGGCTGTTCGATTAATCGATTTTAAATCGTAATCGCGATTATGTAATTAGAACGATGTTAAAACGTGAAAATCGTAAAATCGATTTTTCACTTTTTTTTTTACCTTGTCTGCAAACATATTAATGATTGATACCATATTAATGACTGATGGAAATACCTCTCAATACCTGCGACAAGTGCCCCATGGGAGAGGCTCTTTAGTGTAGGAGGGGGCGTTGGAACATGCCACCGGGCATCCCTCAAGCCAGATGCGGTAGACCGGCTCGTGTTCCTTGCAAAAAACTTGCAAATGTGAATAGCAAATGTAATGAGTGACATTACACACCTCTACCTCCTTCATGGGTTGCATTATTATTTAGCATGCAAAGACCCAGTTTAGTTTAATTAGAAAATGTCTTGTTTTATTTAATTGGAAATATAACTTATTGTATGTTTGCATGTGCTGATTTGCTGATTTTTTTTTTCAGAGATAAAACTTTTTTTCAACTTATTTTACAGAGTTTTGCACTTTATTCATTCATTTTTGGTTTAATAAGAGCAAAGTTTGCACTTAAAGCCCAATGGGGCAAATGTTCAATAAAAAAACAGCATATTTGAAATCATTTCTTTTCCTTTTGTCAATTCACAAAATAATCGTAATCGTAATCGAAAATCGGATTTTGAGAGAAAAAAATCGAGATTTTATTTTTGGGCAAAATCGAACAGCCCTACTGTGCACCAAGTTTTGACAAAGGTTCAAGTTCAGTTAACTGGCTGACACTTCTATATCACTGACAATAAAATGGACACATGGTGTAAGTCAGGTTTACTTATGTTTCTATGAATAGTTTCGCTTATGAAGTTGTCTCACTTGGAGCTATGAATCAGCTTTCAAACTGTGGAAGGATTGCTTGAAAAACATTTTCTTTTCAATGCCCTCTGTGTGCCCATTAGTACATTTCTTTGCTGGTAAGCTTGTTTAATACTGTTTTTGTGCTTTATGAGTGTTTTCTGTTTAAATTAAAGTGTCTGTGCTGGGCAACAGAGTGAGTTCTACTTTCTTTGCCATATTGTTACCTCATAAACGGCGTGAGTGTTTCATACTGGAAGGAACATGTCTGCTTTTTTTCACCCCAATTTCAACAAAATGATTTGCTAGTTTTATGAGGTGAGTGACAGAGATAGAAGAACAAAAATCAAGTGACACTTTTGTTTCTGCCTTGTGTTGTAGTGATGATGAAAACTTCATGCTCCCCTCAGTGTTTATATGATAAAGATTTAACAAATAATATGGAAAAAATAGCATAGATACTGTATATTTTATAATATATGTACTGTATTACAATATTCAAAATTTTTAGGTCCTGAAAAGTTTGGAGGCACTACATAAATTTAGGATATCTTTTTTTGTTTTTGCAAGTCTCAATCAAATTTTTATCTTCCTAGTACAGTAGGTGTAGCATAATAAACGCATTGCTTTGTTTTCCATGGGACAAGAGATGGATATCGCCCATCGACCCAACCTTACTTGGCAGCCAAGTTTTTCACAGAAAACACACAGAAAACCTCCTCTCAGACAGGCCACAGCGTTACAAACATTTGGTCGAACCTAGAAAACATATTTCGATGTTGAAAGTGAAAACGCTCAGTGAAGACATCAAGGCATGGAGTTTTCTCTGCATTTGGTGTTACGCTTATGTCGGCTCCACTGTTTTACTGGTGACTAATGCGGCTGGTGGTTATGTGGCTTGTTGACTCAAGGCTTTGCACATAGCCACCCAGTCGGTTTTCAGAGGAAACTGTGGTCATAGTGGGAGTTCTCCGTGTTTATCATGGATCACTGGTCTCTTTCACTCCCACTCCAGACAGACCACACTACCAGCGCTGGCGGGAGCTGCTGTCAAAATCCCCTACAGAAGGTGATCTCTGCACCTGCACACAAATATTGTCTTGCCATTACGCATTGGTCACAATGATCACTGAAAACTGCTAGACAATGAATGTGAAAATAACACAGGGCTAGAAGAAAATACCATCATAAATCTGGAAATGCACTTAAATTGCTCTTAACTTAGTCGAGACATCAATCATTTTTACAGTCCAGTAGCTTCTTATCACTCTTGATCGGTTACGATCAGTTAAACATGAACATGGTAGATGTCTTAATGTTCAGCTCGCAAAAGTTTTCCGACTGCATCAACAGGCAGTCTGCTTATTGTACTTACTAGAAGAGGTTACGTCCAGAATTGTTTCCTGCTTCCAAAAACAGAGGAGTCCTTGTAGATGGGAAGTCTGGTTCCAGCAGAGTAAAGGGGTAAAAGGAAGGGTAATTCCCACAGGTTGTACAGCACTGTATGCTCTCCACTGAATAGGGCTCTATGCTTATTTTAAACCAGGCATGTGATCGTGTGTCTGGAGTTATGATTTGTATCCTTCTGTGGTTAGGCTGGGAATGAACTTGAATGGGGTAAGGTTAACTGGTCTTCTGCTTGCAGGCGTGTTTGTGCTGTGTACTGCTGCTGAAAAGTTGACTCACGCCCTGACCTCAGTCCTTGGTGAGCAAGTTTCTCCTGTCATATGATGAGGACAGGGTTTACCAGAGTATGACATGACATTCTATGTCATGGCTTCGATGTAACGAGGGCTGTCATTTCAAACTTCTGCTGCAAGTTACTCAGAGGTGAAGGCCATCTTGTTTTCAATCAATCTGTCAGTGCTGAGCCTTTTTTTTTTTTTTTTAATGTGCCTCTATATGCACTAGGACTGGGCGATTTTGGACAAAAATAAAATCCCGATTTTTTTCTCTGAAAACCCGATTTTCGATTTCGATTTCGATTTTTTTGGTAAAACTCCAAAAGACAATGGAATAAATTTCAAATATTTTATCTTTATTTTTAAAGAAAAATAGCAAACAAATTTCCCTATTGGGAATGAAGTGCAATTGAAAGATACTGTAAATCCTCCTTGAGTTTAGTAAAGTGGCAACATTTACAATTTTCTTGACCAAACAAAGATGACTAGACGAGCTCTGTCTGTAATGCAGCCAGATGCAGAAAAGGAAAATCGATTTTCCGATTTTCCTTTTTTTAACATCGATTGTGATTAATAAATCGTATTTAGATTTAAAATCGATTAATCGCACAGCCCTAATATGCACATATGATGGTATAGCCTATACATCATAGTTCAAATTTGCCAAAACTGATTCAGCAGTTCTCTGATGTGTTTCCCAATATACAAGTCTAAATGTACTTTAGATTTCTGGCTGTGAGCAGCTTTAATACAGAATACTTCCTGAACCAGAGCTGGAAGAGTTGGTGTTTCTCTTCTCACAAAGACAGACTCAACGAGTCCCTTGGGTCGTTGGCTTCCTGCTAGGCCAGTGGGAAAAAAGGACTATAGAGAACTGAACCCTCAGCATGGGACAGATATGTCTTTCATTTGGGGAGTCTGCATCCGTAGCCAAATCCATCTTATCCTTCTCACATAGGCTTCTGAACATGCAGCTGTCAGAGACGCTCAAGCACTGTGCGGACGTCAAGGGCGCCTTTCCCAGAACGCACTCCAGCTCTGGTGCTAAGGTAGATGGAGACAACATCGATCAGGCTCATCTCCTAGATATGAAGCGTGGTGTTGAAAGCTGGGCTCATATGGCTCTACTGGGACCATTTAATCCATTCACATGTCAGGACTTAAGGTTCCTGTGGGGCTGAGCAGTGGTGTAGGCCTTGAGACTGTGCAATGATGTACTTCCAACAAGTTCAAGAACGACACACAGATTTAGTTTCTTGTCTATAACCCTACTTCGTGTTGGCCGCCTTCATGCCTACATTTATCCACTCTGTTCTCTGTGAAGCTCTGCTACAGTTTTCATGGCTTTTCAAATCAGTGTTATACGCATTCTTTTTTTAAAGTTCCCTCAATCATCTCCCTTGCTGGAAGCCCTTTTTTGGCTTATCGTCAGAGCAGTCTGACATATGATGCTGACCAGCAAATAGGCAAATCCTCAGTCAGCACTTTGTAATGGCTCTTCCTGCTGACCTGTCTTGTGGCATTTCAGTAAGTGAATGATCAGAGCAGCTACAATAAACTAGAGAATATTGAATGGCCCTTCAGCTCACCATGCCTCCAGGCCTTTTGATTCCAGCCCCTAAACCACATCGCCCACACTGCCTTGCTTCCAACCAGAATCAAGACTTTCTGGGGTTCTTACACTTTGAAAGCCCTGCTTTATAAATGCTGAGGTGAAAACAGACAGGCTGGCACGCTGACTGCTCCCCTGGAGATATGGAACTGTTTATTTCACAGCTTTTGGCCTGTGATTAAGTAGGCTGCAGTAGTCATAAGTTTGGATCATGTAGAGTCTGCAAACCTCAATGAGGTCAAATTTACACAAAATCTATTTTCATACGCTTGCTGAGTAAAGTCATACCTAACAAGTTAAGTGGAACTTCAGATTTTCATTTATCTATGTAGCAACTAGGCTAATCTAAATAACAGTGTTTGCTAAGTGAATCTTGGCCCAGCGGTTGCACTCGTACTGTAAAAACTTTCACCCATCTTTCTGACTCACCCTGACTTTGTTGCATTTTATTTCACCCAAGTTGTGGCTGCTATGAACATTCCTGGAAGAACATCCAGACGGAGGGAACATGATTTAATCCAGCCCCCGTTGCTGGTGCGATAAACGCTGAGGCACACCCAGCTTTTTTAAAAGGGGAAATATTCAGCCAGGACCCACAATTATCCAACGTCATAATGACAAGAAATATTATCAAAGAAAAAAAGACTGGACCTTAATTGCTCACTGATGTTTGGCCTTATGTGACCACCTTACAAGGAAAACGTGTTTCAGTAGAAAGCAGCTTACTATATTATTACAGCACATGTTTCTGGGACCAGTGGCTAACAGAGCAGATGCTCTTTGAACAACTGGGAACACAAAGCACTGTTAATTCAGTTCCATTGGTCTGTATTAGGGATGTAACGATGCATCCTGACACGATTAAAAATCAGTACAAATGCTTGATGATTAGCCCGGTTGACAGAAAAAATGTATCGCGGAGGCCAGAGAAGTACGATACATTGTTTTTTTTTTCAATTCATTTTTTTTTAGAAATAGGTTACGTTATCTTAAAAAGTCACTGGTTGGTGATTAATTTGTTCAACTTTAGACGTCAAGCAATGTGATTTACGTCACTCTGTAGGTACTGGGAACAGAACGAGGGAATACATGGCGACATTAAGTAACAACTTTGAACTAGAGGATGCACTGAGCGCTTTTAAATTCCTTGTGTGGCAGCATTTTGAATTCCCCATATACACAAATACAACCGGTGAGAAATGGACAGACAAAACCAAAACAGCATGTAAATATTGCAAGAAACTGCTAACATATACCGGCAACACGAGCAACTTGCAGCAGGGTATTAGCCGTACTGTATGTAAAGTTAGCCCACCTCCTGAGTGTAAATTGCAGACAAGAGGCTTTACATTTCCCCTCCCCCATAACAATGTAAGAGCGCAAGAAATTACCAGAGCAATTGGAGCCATTTTCCATCGTTGAACATGAGGGCTTTCGGCTGTTGATGAACACGCTCGAGCCAAGATACCGCGTCCCGTCACGATAGCATGTCAGCCAGGTGGTCGTGCCAAAACTCTACCAGAGGATGAGAGCTCATGTGGTGGAGGTTCCCCAGGGTGCTGATACTGTGTCTATCACAAATGACGGGTAGACATTTAGAGCGGAATGGCAGCTGGAAGGGGAACAAGGTATCACTGGTGTCACAGACAACGGATGTGGCGGTGTTTAAACAGTGTTTCTGTGAAGAGAGGACCTCATTTTTTGGTCAAGATTTTATATTCTTGTTATTTAAAATATTTAACACCAGTTTACTTGTGAGATTATTTCTAAAGAAAGGAGATATTTTTAATGTATTTTGTTGTTTAAAGGAGCTTGATGCCGGATTGAGGCAGGATTTATGAAAAAAATTCGTATACGTTTTAAGTTTTATAGTAATAATGTCAGATGAAGCGTTCCAAACCCAAAAGGATGAGCCCTCTAGTGTATCTCTCCTTTGCCTTGAACAGGCTGTGTGCTGCAAAATGTGCTGCAATTCGGGCCCAAATTTCCCGTGCTGGGCGGCGGATGTGACGTCACATGACGCTGCATGCGCGTTCTCCCCGTTCTCCCGTGCCGGCTTCGCTGTTGGCTGCAGTACCCCCGACGGCCGTCGTGGCGAAGGGTGGCGCTAGAGAGTCTCATTTCTTAAAAGAAGCCTCATGCTCCTTTAAGGTGACTATGCAAGTTGTACTTTTTATAAGAGGACACAAACTGTTTTGCAGAGTTTCTGTAATTTTTTCCAATGCATACATGATCATTTAATTTGGTCATAATTTGTCTGTAGCTCATTTTGATTAACAAAAGAAAAAAAAAAAGATTGTGTGAGAAAATCGTATTGTGAACAAAATCGTGAATCGTATAGAAGTGTGAGATGAGTGCATCGTTACATCCCAAGTCTGTATATATTTGGCTTGCGCACATCTCAGTGTCTCCTTTGAATAATTCTTGTTTTTTTCTTAATCCCTACCACAGTTCAACTTGAAATTGTAAATATTATATGAGCAAAGAGCCATTACACTCTTACCTGTGTAGTAAAGGTGTAGATCAGGAGGAAGAAACAGCTAGTACTGCTAAATAAAAAAAAACTCACCAGCTTTAGATTTGCACATAGCACATATACTACAAGAGTGACCTTTTTTCTGTCTTTGTGCAGAACCTATTTTCCAAGATGCTAAACTATTTCTTTTCATTGACATGAAGCTCTTGTCTAGTTTTAGCAATGTGCACAAACTGCGTGATTAGTTTGCAAAACCAGCTTTGAGAAACTGCAGAGGCAAACCTTTACTGCCAGAGATTAAATATTCACAAAAAGCTGTAATTTTGGGCAGGACTTTAATGTGACAGTGGTTGGTGTGGAGTTATTTTTGAATTTCCAATGAACACAAACTTCACAGCCGAGCCATTGCATGACCTTGTTGCTATGAGGAACGCACAACAGTATAATGAAATCTCCTTGGGATTGGATATTATATTTATTGGTTCATGCTCAGGATCAGACCTCAGGATTTTATTGAAAGAAGCAGAGGGACCTCGGTGAATGATGAATGGATGAGGGGGTTCTGAATAAAGCCTGAGGAATGAGACCACAGTGGGATTTGACCACTGCTGGTGCAGATGGCTTGGTGCATCTGACTAGCGAGTAAAGGAGAGGGTTAACGACTTTTTTCCACATCCTAAAAATCTTTAGCTCTAAAGAAACAACATCATCTGAATTTTCTTCCCGGTGGCAGAAATGAGGCAGATCAAAGTTAAGTCCATATAGACTATAAGTATCCATTTACTAATTAATTTCTCATAACATATCAGATGTGAAATCTGACATTTTACTTAATCAAATCACATTACACAATAAAAAGAAGTCAGCCTTTGGTATCTTTACTGTTCATCTGACATATTTCCCTCTTTCTGAGCTGCACTGTAGTTCTGTGTCTTGGATGTCAGAGAGATTCATAACACTGTTGGGCTTTGGATAACAAAACATGAACAAGAGTCAAGTGTGTATGTCTTTGCTAATACTCTTGAATAACACCTCCTGGGACTGCTTTCAACAAGTCTGCTCTCTCCTTCCTCGCCCATGAAATGTGGAGCACCATCTACTGTATTGCAGAATTGTTTTCTTAAAAAATACATTTGTTGACATTTTCAAATAAAAAAAAAGTTTTAAGAGATTATCTATCCATTTCAAAGTTTCCATGCTTAATCATGCTGATCCAGATTTTTTTTTTTTTACACTTCATGACATACAACCTCAATTCAAATCTCTTAACAACTGCCTTTCCCATTGGTTCAGGAAAACATTTTTGGACGAGGGCCATGGTGTGTTTATACCCCACACAGAGTGTTGTGTATAGTTCACAGCTCCCCCCTGTTCCACTGCAAATGTTTGTTTCCCAAATGCTCTAATAAATCTTGTCTCTTAATTGTTGCCAACAGTGTTTGCGGCATTTGAGCCGCAAGTGTTTTCATTGTTTCAGCTGCTGTTTTCACAGTTTTTTAAGATTTCTGCTGCCCTCACTTAGACTGATGATATGCATATCCAAATGTTGTCTTTGAAATAATAAAAGGTGTAGAACTTTTAACCTGTATGAGATTAAATATTACACATCATCATTGATGACCATCAATTATATATCTGTTAACAAGTGGACTCCAAATTGCTCTAATTATATGTAATTGTTATGCAGTAAGGGCTGTTGGCTGATCTTTCATGTTGGAAAAAGAAGTCAATTTATCTTCTAGAACATGTCGTCAAAACCAAAAGTCATGCACTGTGTGTGTGTGTGTGTGTGTGTGTGGATTTTGTCAAAGGAAACTTTAGAGGTCGTTTCCATTCCATCACAAAAGAAAACTGACAGGAAAAGGTGACAAAGCAGGGAGTTACTGAGTTGTGCAGTGCAACCTAGACTGGGATGCTAACGGTAAATACCTCTGCCTGCTGTCACAATGTTGTGTTTAGACATTCTATTCAGTGCCAAACGGCTTCATCCAATAACAGACAACTTTTTCATATCGGCCTAGTTTCTGTGTTGGCTGCTATAAGCCAAAAATCCAAGCCGTTAGATGTTGGTATGGACTTTGTTATTCTCAAACAATTCAAAATGAAAAATGTGCTTTGCCAAGAAGGATCTGTGCTGAGCTTCAGCGCTGAAAGAGCTGGGGAAAAACAATTTTATATCACTATGCTGACCTTCTTTCCAACAAGGCATCCTCAGCCCAGAAGTAGGCTCCCTGCTTGGAATACATCAACTGTCAAGAATGCTTTATTTCTTCAGAAGATTTATTGAGACAGAGGATCATGAAAGCACCTCAGAGAACTGTTAGTGAATGAATCAGCTGCGGCCCATACGTTACCTCGCAGCGCTTCACATAAACACTGATCGAGCCTCGCCAAGCAGAGTGGGCTGCGGAGATGGTTCAAGATGTAAACAGTTCCAGCGAATCTGGGTCATGGTGCGTGTGTGTGTGTGTGTGTGTGTGTGTGTGTGTGTGTGTGTGTGTGTGTGAGGATCATCAGATAAATCCAGAATTCCTCTGTTTATCTAAGGCACACTTGTTTCCCAGTGGACAACTTACAGAAAAAACACAGTCACCGTTTGGATGATTGGAGGTGATGTTTTTCAAGCCTCCACTACAGGGGTTTCCTGGCTCTCAAACAAAAGCCACCTAGCTGAATTTCACTCCCTGTCCCCACACACACCTCCTCAAGTAACCTCTTCGAAAACACACAAACTTCAAAGTACACCTAGCATTTTGTTTGGCAGGGTAATTCATTTCACTTTATGATCAACATGGCTTATGGACAGCATCAGCAGAAGATCAAAGATCAGAGAGTTTGTAGCCCACTTGACTGTCCTCCAGTTCTTGATACTGACTTGTGTTTTCGTAGCGCTCGACTGTGCAAAGTCCAAGCGTGCCTCTTCTCCAACTCATCTGGCTCCGGAGGCGAAGCTGGAACTGCCACATGCACTGCCTGTCTTGCCTTTTTTATGAAAAGTCAGATTCACATGTTGAAATACAGTGTTGAGCTAAAAAAGACTCAGCCAAGTGCCAAGTAATACTTTTGTAATCCTCTGGAAGCTTTGTGGAATTGTTTCATGCGTGATGAAGATTCTTGGCCATTCTTGTCTGTGATTGGTAATTTCCTCAGATGTGTTGAGGTTTAGCTCTGATTCTTTTCCATGTGCACATATGAAACAAATGATAACGACTGCAGGTAGACAGTGCCAATGATTTCATGTCTGAGAGGCTTCTTCTGCTGTCACTTTAATCAAGTGTTTGGCCTGAGATTTATCAGAATTCATTGCTTCACTTGGAATATGATTATTGAACATATGTTGTGAACATGCACATAGTCAGAGGAAATGTATGCTGGATGGCAGTGAATCCTCTTAATTTAATCAAAAAGCCTTAGTAATAAAACTCGCATGGCTTGATTTAATGTCAGTACTTCAACATCTTGTGTGTACCATAAAGATATCTTACATTTGACAGTTATTGAAACTAATGTCGTATCTGCATGCAAAAATGCTGGAGTTGCTAAAGAAAAAAACTCCCAAAAAAAAGCACAGCAAAACTGCTGTGCTTCTCATTACAATCTTTTGCGAAGATAGATGAACTTTGTCCTGGTTGGGCCACGCTCTTTGAGCCTTCCCAAGTGAAGTAGTCTCCTGCAATGAGACAGAAGGAATAAGTTTGAGCCAAAAACTGTTATTCTGTTACTGTAAACCCTTCTTAATTGATTACACATGACATAATTAATTTAGTTTCATTCCCATAGATCAGAAACCATATCCATTAAGTAAACTGAGTCATGAAATGAAGTTAAACAGTGTACTGTAAACAGTGCATCAGTAGACCAGTGATTCTCAACCGGGTGTAATTGGTGCGTGATAATAATATATATATATATATTTTATATAGATCCTCTGACATTTATAGAAATAGATTATCGTGTTACTCAAATGTGACCGAGACCTTTATCTACCTAAACTAGAGAGGGTAACATGACCTTCTTTTACTCTTTACAAGTGTTTTGTATTTTATTGTTGTATTTTAATAAGAAATCTTGCATCCGTTTGCATTGAAGTTACTGCATGACACCGTTAATACAAACGTAACACAATCTGCATCCTTTTCAAATTATGGGCCCCTTAGCGTTTCAGTGGGAATACACCCTTCATTTCTTTATAATGCTTTTATTGTGAAATATTTGCAAGAAGCTGTTGGGGAATGCTCATTAACTTGCAAAGTTCAAGTTAGCGCTCGAAATTGCAATAATGTTAAAAAAACTAAAACAAAGAAGAACATGATAAGTACAATGACACAAAGAAGAAGAAGAAAAACATAAGTAGACCATGATGGCTCGTAATAGAAAAAAGATCCAAACGTAGCAGACTTTGAGCCACTGGAAAAGAAAAAGAAAACAGACAGAAAAAAGAGACTTTATAAAGAAGAATATATCATTTTGGGATTAACAGCAACTGATTGGGACCCTCAGCAGCCTCTGTGTTTTTTATGTGGAGAGGTTCTGTCCAAAATATTTGTAATAGACAGCAGAATATACCATTTAACATGTTGATGCGACGGGAAATCAAAAATTGCCGTCACATTTTGCTTAAGCTAGGTTAACACAGTGGGTGGTTGCTTCGATTAGAACAGTAGCACGATGATTACAGATGAGGAAGTGATAGTGGCTAACCATAGGTTGGGCTGACCGTCGAAAAAATCATATTAGAAATAAATTTGATGCTTTATAAAAACTCCTGGTGTGGTACACCCTCAGAGTTCTCATGGATGTGAAATCAAACAATTAATACCAAAATGTTATTTTGAACCAGGCTGTTAATATGTTTATTTCTCCTCTAAAGTTTGACATTTTACCATGGAGGTCAATGGAGATTGACTCGCTTCTGCAGACGGCCTGGATTGGTCAGTTGAGGAACTGCAACAAATCTTAGTTCCCCATAACACTGAGTGTGGAAGTAAGATGGTTTGAGCTTGGGGGCTAACAAGACAGAGGTGCAAACAATCAGGATCGATGCAGTCAAGGGAAGTCAAACAAGAACCTTATACACAAACACAGACTTTCAAAATAGAACAGGAAACAAGTTACAAACACAAGACCAAACCTGAACAATCAAGTAAATTACAAAAGAGGAAACCCAAAACCCAATAGAAGATATAGAGCATGGCGTGCTAGAGCTAAACGTTTGCTTGAAGAACATTCTAACAATTTTGACATGTTTTAAAAACAAGTCCCCTTGAAATTCAGGTTATGATTGTAAATAATAAATCTAGCCTTCAAGAGAGATCTCAAAAGGAACATCTGTTAGAGGTTTTTGAGCAGAAGAAAGATTGGGGAAACTCTCCGGATTAGATCATGCACCAAAGAACATGCTTGTGGTCAGTCTCATTAAATATTTGCTCACATCTCCCACCCAACAACATCATGCCCAAATGAAAGTGATCACAACCCTAAGACATGTAGTAAAAGGAAAAATGCAACAGCGCTTATAAAAGTGCTTATTGCTTGTCAACCAAAACCAGTTTGGGCGTCAGATTCCTTGTTTGCTCTTTATAGAAGCTTTACATAATAAATATCAGGGGCCTCATTTATAAAGCTTGCGTGCCCACAAAACAGGGCTTGACAGATGTGCACGCCACCTTCGACGCAATGGTTGGGATTTAAAAAAAAAAAACTTAACGGGAAAATGTGCGTATCTCTACGCAAACTTTGATCCTAGCGAACAAACAATTTGAAGATATGGGGAACTGGCGACGCAGACGGTGAGGTGGTGAAATGAAGCCAGATTCATGTCATACTTTTAATGTCATCACATATCAGACTTGTAATATAATAGCGCTGATCGTGTCCCTCTGTGTTTGAGGCACAGCGTCAGTCAGGACACGTCCACTTCCAGCTGCGCCATGTGCTTGATTCGCTCTGGTGCTGCTGGTGCAGCCGCGGTGCAGGACACGCCGGGCCGGGAACCTCCTCGTCACCCACCGCTTCCAGCTGTAGAGTGACTGAGGACAGAACAAATAGGTGCCGGGCCACTCTCCTCTCGGCCTCCACCTTCAGATCACACCACTTCTTTTTTATTTCTGCCACAGATCTGTCCGTGGCACTCACGGCGTTTAGCGCAGCAACGACGTGCTGCTACCCACTCGCTTTCTTTTTGTTAGTGATGCCAATACTGTGACCACCAAATAATGTGGTTTTCCTGGCCTCCACCTCACAAGCATCTCGATCTCGGTCTCCGTGAAATTTAGTGGCACGGTGGCCTGGCTCCACACATGACTCATTCATCCTGACGCGCAGCCGAAACAGACTGCAGGCAGGCGCTGCGCATGATCAGCAGGCTCATTCATATGCAAATACATTCATCAAGTATTTTCCATTGACCATTCATGGTAAAAAGTGGGCGTGTAGAGGGCGGGATATGAGGCAAATTCACGTGCGCAACCTTCCAGGTGGACTGTGATTTGTAAAGAGAACATTGCGTGCAAGTGTGCCTGCACACGGTTTTATAAATCAGGATTTTTTTGTGCGCACGCCTTTTTTTGGTTTTTGAGCACACGTTCACTTTTAGTATGAATCCTACACACTCTTTTATAAATGAGGCCCCAGGACTTGAATAAACTTTCCAATTATCACAGAAACTGAAACCTCAGCAAATCTCTAACAATGATATCAAAAAGACAAAGTATTAGCAGCACGCTAAACCAGTGGAAACAAGCATCTTTATCACAATGTGAACATAATTTCTTTGCCTATTTTTAAACTATGGTCCATAAGTAAATGAAAGATGTTCATGACATATTTGAACAGAGATTAAAGTGGACATGGCATGCTTGCTGTGTTTTTATACACGTTTTTAGGTGTTGCAATGATGAATTCTTGCCTTAGATGTCATTATAAGCTCAAAAAAGAGGTGTACTAGGTGTTGTATTTCTATGCAAAATAGATATAGTGCAATGAAGTCATGAAAACTCTTAAGATGCAGACTTAAAAGATGAGGAAAGCCTTGACCTTGAGAGTACCACTGACCAAAGGTTCCTGTGTGCATCACCTCCAGCCTGGACCGCATCATGATGTCACTGGCCCAGCTGACATGAAAAGGCGACGTTGAAATGCAATCAATCAGAAGACACCTAAGAATCTTTAAACATTCGATCAATCAAAAAACAGAGAGGACAACATCATCCCATTTTCAGGAAGTTGTATTACCCATGATATTTGTCCTTATTGTTCTAAAGGAATATCACATTGTTTAGAGGTATGATGGGTGCAAAGTTAATGTAAAAAGGCCCTAAATAAGAGGAAAATAGCTGGAAATGCCATCTAATGTGTATTAATGCTACTGTATATATGCTTTACCTTCCAAATTCTCCATCACCAACTATCATTTAGAGTACTGTTTTGTACTGTGTTCTTTTTGCTTTTTTAAGAAAGAACAAATGAAGGGATGAATAAATGAACAAACAGAGGAATGAACAAATGAGCAAACAAATGACTAAATCTACCATACAACAGGGTCAATCACACCTCATCACCAAAGTATGTATTTTCCCTCTTCCTCAATCAGTGTTTCTCATTATAGGCATTCCTAAATGTAAACGTTTTACTGAATATTTTCATTCTTAGTAAGAAGCTCTTTAAAAGTTTTTGCAGAGCATTTGTAAGCACAGTCTTTGAATAATGAAAGCTTGGTATTTACTCTCTTTTCAGCCTTTTTTGTGGGTCACTGCCATCTTTTGCCTTTATATGTTCCCCAACTGACCTGCCCAGGGTATATCCATGACCATGAGCACGATAAAGTGAAGAGTTGGAGACAACTGACAGTTGTGGAAATTAATCGAAACTGTTAACACATGTGTAGCAAAAGCCAAAGAATTCATAAATAATTTTATTAGTGTTGAGTGGAAATGCAAAATCCAACAATAATAAAGGTATAAATGTAATTTTTCCAAGTCATTTTATTCAACTCTTTATTTTTCTTAAAGTCGTGTGCTAATGCAACAGCTTTCTTTTTTGGCACTCTCAGTTACTTAATTAAAAGTGAAAAACCATCACTTGATACTCCAAAACATTTTTTCCATCCGTCTGCTGAACCGTGTTCCGTGTAATTCTGGCAGAGATCTGCCAAACTGCTTTCAACTAACCCAGAACAAGGTTGGAGGATGGATCTTCTCTGGGCCTCAGGGGCCCCGAAGTCTCGAATGATGACATCACGCGCGCAGAGCATGTCATGCTTTCCCTCCGTGCCCCCTGATCCGCAGGCTGAGAGGGTAGTGGTGAGCTCATGTGGAGAGGAAGTTACTTTGCCATTTAAAATGAAAGACCAACATCTGGCAAAGCCTCGGAAGTGGGGCAGGATGCTTGCAGGCCACGTGTCAAAGTTAGTGATGGAAAAACACAACTTTAATTCTAACTGAAAGCTGAAAGTTGGTTTGGAACCTCACGTCTGACCTTACCACCATGACACTACAACCTTTCATTTCTCTGTGTCCCATCCTATCCCAAGAACCCCCCTGAAGATTCAGGATCTGGGTCGGCATCTGCCAGCTGTAGGTGCTGCTTATACCGATGTGAGAGGCCTTTATCAAGGGTTTTTCTCTCTTTTCATTTAGTCGTCTGGTTCGTTTTGGCAGCAGGAATGTAGTTTGTACTCCATGAATGAAGAGGCTTGCCGAGGCTTGTGCTACGTTTAGCACAGCTGGGACAAGCTGTGCATGTCTGCTTTTGCATTTGCAAATGTGTTCACATGTGGACATTTGTGTTGAATGTGCACGCAGAGGTTTTTATTTTATGTGTGTTGTAGACTGTCAGAGCTAGCATGATGTGTAAAAACATGACGTAATGAATGTTACGTGCTTAATGCTCTCATTAGGGGTTTGATTACAGCCCCTAATACATTCACGAACACAGGTGTGTTTTGTGGAACAGTCTGTCTCGTGTATCAGATGTTTAATGCTGCTGACTGGATGTCAGGGCAGGTCAGTGGAAGCCAGATGTTTTTGTTGGGGCTGGATCCCAGCATTCCAAGATCAATGCTACAACTCAAGTAGGCCCGCATCTACCTCAGAAGCCGGGACCTCCTCCAGGTCACACACAGGTTCAGCTTTCCGGTGGTTCAACCAAAACTCAATTACTGACCTAAAAGTCAAATGTTATCTGGTAAATAAATAATTTCCCTTGAAGTTATGGTTGAGCTTTGTCTACCTTAGTTCAATTCCTCCAATCCAGTAAAGAAAAAATCAAGATATTGCTCCTTGGTTGGTTACAGTCAGAAAAAAGCCTGTCAACCCGTCACACGCTTTTATGAGATCACAACCTCACATCTACACATTGAGATCAGTAACTCTTACTTCCTTCGCTTGGCTGCTAATTTATCTTTTGATAATCAAACGTTAATTATTTACTCTTTCAAGATTTAATGAATGACTAGCTCAGTATTTCACCAGATGAGATAGTGTTGCCTCTCTGCAGTACACGATAGTTGAGAACCCCTGTGCTCTTCAAGACTGATTGCATTATTTAAAGGAGCATGAGGCAAGAATAAGAAATGAGACTCATTAGCGCCACGACGGCCGTCGGGGTTCCTGCAGCCAACAGCTAAGCCGGCACGGGAGTGCGCACGGACTCCTTACTTCTTTGCGGCTAATGCTACTTAGCACTTTAGGCCACTCCGACTCCTTGGTAATCTCATGTGATTTTCAAATCAAGCTCTAAATATGACTTACAATGTTATCTTACCTGGTCAGTAGGAAATGAGCCATGTCAGCATCTGTTTTCAGTCCCAATTCAAGTTGAAGCTGCCTCCATGACTCAAACGCGTATCCAATGTTTACTCGTGTGCCTGCCCGTTTTTGCTCGTAATTTCTTTTCGACTCGCGACTTGTCTCTGATAAAGGCTTCGTTTTCTTCTTGGTAGCACTTTTTAGTGGGCTTTGAGTGGCGCTGGGTCGTTTGCCGGCTGTGGAAGAAGGGACCAGAATTGCAGCGCATTTTGCAGCACACAGCCTGTTCAAGGCAACGGAGAGATACGCTACAGGGCTCATTCTTTTCAGTTTGGAACGCTTCATCTGACATTATTACTAGAAAACTTAAAACGTATACGCATTTTTTTTATAAATCCTGCCTCATGCTCCTTTAATTAAGACAAACTTATTTATGAATCATTGTGCTTTATGAATACAATTAATTAAGTAAAATCAATGAATCCCCGCCCCTTCTCAGGAATGCTATAATCTTTTGTCCTCACTGACAACACACAAACTTTTCTTCTTTTTTTTTTCAACTTTGATTACACGTGGACACCGTCTAAGGTCACATGTTTATGGTTCTGTGGTGATGTGATTGGCAGGAGCCAAGTGAGATGGGGACTCTCGGACTCCTCCCCTCAGCAGACGGGGACCTCCCGGACTGTGAAACGTTATCCATCATCGTCTGGGCCAATAACCTCCAACGCTCTGCCGAGCAGCACCGTGGATGCTGACGGTCATGGCGGCGAGCACAGGACCTGGTATGGACACAGGAACGGACACACAGGACCCTCCTTTAACGCTCACAGGCCGACCGGCAACGGCCAGCTGCACGGACAGTTCAACAACGCTTTGCTGCCAGCAGGTAAGAACAAAAAGCTGAACATGTATATTGCCCGTGTCACGATATCAACAAACGTAAATCTGTGAATTTCCACTCCTCCCGAGAAACTTCAAAACAAGCACTTCCCATTCTGGCACCGTTAACAGCTGCTGCAATATGTGCATACACTTCCTATGGTGTCACTGTTAATCGGAACATTTGCAGCAAGAAAAAAAACTGGCAGCGTCCCAGACGACTCATCCCTCTGTCCACCCACCTCACCCTCTGCATGGCCTCCATCACACAGACAGACGTTTCATATCAAGGCTGCAGTAACTGTGTGTGTTTGGACTTACATGCTTTGAATCTACACTGTCACCTCTTCTGCGTGACAGGCACTGGACTCTGGCGCCATTAGCCACAACAAAAACTAATGTGACCTTGTCTTCCCTAATCCCCCTCCCCTCCCTTCACTACTTCACCTTTTTCTGATATATCATCCAGCGTTCACAGCTGTCTGTTGTTCTGGCTTGTATTTTTCCTTTGTACCAGGGCAACGGCTGTTGACCAGATCCCCCCATTACACAATGTTCACTTGCACTTATTCTCTTTCTGTCTCCCTCCCATACACACACCCGAACCACCTCCTTTCAAAGATAAAGTGCTTGGACGCTTGCCCGATGCCTAATAGTATTGTTCTTCCCATTTGCTCAACTGTGGCACATCGCTCTTTCAGCTGCGGCGTGCCACTGGCTAACAGTCAGCACACACCCTTACACTTATAAACCTCCCTTTGCCTAGACGGGGAGTAAGTCACTGTGAAGCTTAAGTGGGGAAGGATGCAGTTCCTCTCCGACGCGTCTCCACTGCTGTTTCTTTTCATGCAGGTGTGTGTGTGTTTTCCAGGGGCCAACCTCACCTCCAGCCTGGACCGCATTAAGATTGTCTTCACACCTATGATGTGCCGCAGGGTGTGCAACGGTGGCCGCTGCTACAACAGCTGCGAGAAGGGCGACATCACGACCGTATACAGCGAGGCCTCACTCCACCAGCAGCAGCAGCAGCAGCAGCAACAGCAGCAGCAGCAGCAGCAGCAGCTGCCCAACACCCAGGGCTTCAGACTCTGTAAGTGTTGAAACCAGGTCCAGATTCATCCTTGTTGTACTCGTCCTTTGTCTCACTTCTGCTTTCGCAGTGTCACTTTCGCTTACTTTCACATACTTTCTCGGTGTCTCAATTCTGGCATGTCATTCTTGCTTTAAAGAGGTGAGCCGGGCAAAGTGGGTTCCCAGTGTCACGCTGTCTCCGTTGAATACTAAGCTCAGACGGGAGGCAGAGCGATACAGATTAAAACTGAAAGCTGAGCTAAAAACTCTCACTGACAAGGAGAAGGATAGATGGGGAAAGAAACTGAGACATGGCTAGAACAGAATTAAAGTGGGCTCTGTGGAAGAGGGCTAATCTCCCTTTCGTAGACACACACGTGGTGCTGGTGGTCCCACGCTCCGAGCACTTAGCCCCATCTATTTGCGGTTTGCACCTCGCGGTTGGCCCCGCCGTTAACCATTTAACATGCTCCCTGGGAGAGCAGAAACTAATGAAAGAGGAGAGGGAGCAGTAGAGAGAGTGAAAAGGTAGCAGCATGAATCAGATTTTATAGGGATTACATTAAACCTGCCATTTATGCAGAGGGCTTTGCTCTGAATTCTGCACATAGGTGTCCATGGGAAAGGAGTGGGTGGTCACTGCCAGTGGGAGTTTTTGCATTTCTGTATGTTTCCAGACCAGGTTTATAAATTAAACATGAAACATAACTCAGAGTTTGAAGTAAAAATCATGAGATGCCAACCTATCTGTAGAGTGTTGTCTTGTCTCAGATGACACCCATGAATAATGATATGTGTAACCACTAATCATGTATGTTTTTCTAACCTTAAACATGCAATATGTAACATCTCAATCGTGTCAGTTGTGTGCATTGACATGTAACAAGCTCTCCCGTGTGAGCATCACCACAAAGCAAGAACATCTTGGGATACAGAGCACAAGTCCTGTTTATTACACCTCACTTAAGACAAACTGAAACAGGCAGGCGGTCAAGCCACTCTCACCTAATCGCATTAGGCTTTCCAGAGAGCGAATCTGCCAGACTTATTAACATATAAACTAGGCTGCTCTTGCAGATTTATGTGCCCACTGGTGAGGTTTTAGGACATGGTGCTGATACTTTAAACACTTCAGCATCCTGAAACAGGCCTCGCACACAATTAAATTCCCTTCACTGCCACTTTTCCCCTCAACATGTTGTTTTTCCTCTCGAAAAAACTTCCTTCAGTCAATGTATAAAAGCATGCTTTAACGAACATTACAAAAATTGCTTTCCATTTAGACTCGTATCCTGTTATTGCTTGGATCTGCGTGTTACTTGAGGAATGTCAAGTGGACAGCAAACAGTTATCTCATGCTGTTGTTATGTTGCCTACATGGTGCAGTAAAATCTGGCTGGATAATTATAACAGACTCTTGATTCACACCCCATGTACGACTCTTACTTCAAAGTTACATATTAGCCTGGGTGGAAAGTGTAGATGTCTGTTAATTGAGTGAAAAGTGTTTGTCTGCTGGTGAGGTAGTTGGATGGAGAGAGGGGATACATGTTTTCCATGAATTGCTCCTGCCTCATGCCGGGTCACAACTGGCACCAGACAGACCCGTGCAGACACGCATCTCACATCGAGATGTTTTAATAGTCTCTCCAGATGATTATTTAGCCTGCATGTCAAATCACAGGAGACCTTTTTGTGCTTTTGGACACCACTGCGGGCCAAATTTAGTCTCTGTGTTCGGCTCGCATAATTTTTTCAGCTGTACAGCCTTTCCTCTCTTTCTTCCTCTTACTGTGTCTTCTCTGTTTTCAAGCTATTATGTTAACATTCCTCCCTAATCCATTTCAATCTCTATTTATACTCTCTAATTTTATTCCATTCCTCCTCTTTGTCCTCCTCCAGTCTTAATGCTGTTAATGCTACGTGACAGGGAGCTCATTGCTCTACATGCCATCGAGACTGTCCAGTGTCTCTCTGTTCTCTGTTTACACTTTGTTGGTGTGTTACGTTCTGTCAGTGAACCAGAGAGGATGCAGTTACCATCCCAGCCTGATTTAATGACAGTATGTGGGCCATTTGTATCTCTAACTTTCCTGTTAAACAGTTCCTCATATCGTGTTACAGCAGAACTAAAAATTTAATTCAATTTAATAAAGGACTATGCTTTGTTTTTCCATCGTTTGCACCCCTTAAAAAAGTTTGCTGTATTCATTATTGCAGGACGGATTTGCTTTCATTTTATTGGCTTTGATGTTTTGAGTTAGGAGAGGTCATGTCAGGGCAAATCTGTAGATGGGAGCAGGCCCAGGTATGCAGGGTGCTGGCCTGGCACCTATACTTTATGCCAAAAGATAAGGTCCGTGAAAAGTCTGTCTGTGAAAGCACTGTCAAACACCATCTGGCCGGTACTGGCCCTTTTCCCCTTCTTTATGGTGTATTGCAAACTATGTCTGAAATTGTAGACCGAATTTGTTTTGGTATTCTTTTTTTTTTTTTTACTTGGAGGCATTTGTTTCCCTTTGAAATTTGTACAAGATTTGATTGTTTCTGAGATTCCGGTTTTGTCTCCCCGTGCCAGCTAATGATTATTGGATGAGTCACGGATCATCACTCACTACCCTGTTCAGGAGTATGTAATTACTGATGTGAAGCAAAGCACGCTTATGAGGGAGCTGCAGCGCAAAGGGGCAGTGCCGCATCTCTGTCACTGTTTACTGCAAGCCTACTTACAGGAAACTAAAAAAACATGCCCTTCATACTAGGATTACCCATTCTGTTTCTTATTATCAAATCTTTATGTGAGAGGGTGCTCCTTTGCAGTCTTGAAAGTATGGAGAAATGTGATATTCTTTTAAGCCGAAATGTGGAAAAGAAATGAGTGACAGAATAGAAACTAATTTGTATTTAGAGAATATTTTAACTATTATGTTTTCCAAAATATAAAAATGTTAATTTCTAAAAACAAGAATCTCCCTAGATTGGTTTACCAGGTTTATCTTATAGAGCCATATTGTTATATAACGTTGAACTTTTCTTCTCAAAAATATTATTTGAACCTCTCTCAAGTATGGGCAAAGTGGACAGTATTCACGGATACCTTCTGCACGTAATAAGATATTCAAACTTAGAGAATACACTGGTTTTATACTAGTTCTACACAGAGGTGGGTAGTAACGAGTTACATTTACTTGAGTAAGTTTTGGGAAATTTTGTACTTTTAGGAGTAGTTTTTAATCACTATACTTTGTACTTTTACTTGAGTAGATTTGTGAAGAAGAAACTGTTACTCTTACTCCGCTACATTAGGCCACGTTGAGCTTGTTACTTTTCTTTTATCCCCTCGACGTACGCGTCAATCTCATGACATCACTGAGGGATTCTTTGGGAAAAATGTTTGTTTTTGCATGTTTTGTCACATATACACAGACTCAAACACACACAGAGTTTATATGAGTTCATGGGTTTATTCTAGTTCTGCCTGGTTAAAAAGGAAAAGTACAAAGGCTTGAAATTTTGTGCTACTTGTGGTTAATTAATTTTTTTATTCTGTTATTTTATTTATTTTATTATTTATTAAAGTACTTGAATTTACTTTAAGATTATTTTAATTCAAGCTATTTTTTATTTTTTATTAATTTAAATTTATTTTGTTATTTTATTGATTTAATTTAACTGAAGATGATTATTTTGTACTTTTTTCTGTTTGAATGGTTGTGTTAAAAACATAATTCAGACACTACTCAACAGTTACTCAGTACTTGAGTAGTTTTTTCACCAAGTACTTTTTTACTTTTACTCAAGTCATTATTTGGATGACTACTTTTTACTTCTACTTGAGTCATATTATTCTGAAGTAACAGTACTTTTCCTTGAGTACAATTTTTGGCTACTTTACCCACCTCTGGTTCTACACCAGTTCTCTTTGTTTTTCTGGGTTCATGGTAATTTTACAGACACTTTCTGGTAAAGGAGATTGTTCGCATCTCCGTTACCAGGGACTTCCCTGTAACAAGGCTAGTCCCAATTTAGGTTAGGAATTTCACCATGACCCTGAAAAATTGCTGTCATGGACAATTGGGTGTGCCATAGCTTCTTCCATGTTTACTTTATCTTATTTTGATGTCTTTTTCTCTTTTCCCATTGTCATCTTCTTGTATTATTTTATCAGCAGTTAACAAACAGTGACAGTGTTGCATTGCTGCCGTCGAGTTAGTTTGCTAGGTCAGTGGATCCTACTGGGGTCGACACTGTTATTGAGACACAACAGCTGAAAGAAGTGAGGAGGAGGTCAGCCCTGGTACAGTTCCCACCGCCATGGCTTCTCCCCAGACCGTTAAAGGACCTGCCTACAGTCTTAGATCTTCATAACCTAGCTCAGAACCCTTTGTCCTACGCAGTTGTTTGCTTTGAAAATCAAAGTGTTGATGGGTCCTTTTGCTAACCTGAATCTGGTACTTTGGCTGTCAGGACCAAAAGTTATAAGGTAGGCTCTGATTCCAAAGTAGAAATGCAATGGACCTTACGTTTGCCTATAAGGCTTTATGGGCAGGATGAGTGGGAAGATCAGTTGAAGAACAGATTGCTCCCACATTGCAAGATTTCCTTCCCTGTATGCTTTAGGGTCTTTGGCCAAGGCACTAAATCCCAAGATGTGTGGAAATGACAACTGCCAGGCAGCATTTACCTTGCTTGGCAGCCACATATGAAAAACACATTGCCTGTACCTTGTTAGTGTTAAAAGGTTTATTATAATTAACAATGTGTAAGTCACAAGTTACCCCAGCCTTAACGCAAATCATGCTTTACTCTTTATTGAATTCAAAATTCGACAAAACTTGTAGAAAAAGAACATTGGATTGCATTGAAGTAAGCTCAGACCTTGTCATTAAGACCATAAGCACATTACGGAAACTGGCAACAAATGGGAAAGATGGTGTTTTTCCTACAGCCTGACTTATATATGCCTCTAGACCAATGCTTGCAATCCTGGTTTTCAGACATCTTCTTGCTTCAATACCACGATTCTGATGATTGGATCACCGCATCAGCTTGTCATCATCGTTTGCACACTGATTTGAATTATGTGTGTTGGAACTGGGAAGCATCTAAAACATGCAGGGCAGTACGCCAGGATTGAGAAACACTATTCTAGAGGCATGCCCCTGTAGGCCATTAAAGAAGTTACAGACTGATGGCACTTTGCATTGGATTTACTTCTCAGATCTGGATCCAAAAGAATCATTTCTTTTATCACATATGTGTAGATCATTTTTGTAGTGGTTGTAGTAGGCAACTGGTGTGAGCCAGGGGAGCGAGTGTGTATCCAACACATATGACTATTGCATGATTGTGTGAATAGACAAGACTAAACAGAAAATTGCAAATGTTTATAGCTGGTTTTAGGTTCTTATTCATAACAGAGGCTAGCATACAGTATATAAGGGAAACAAAATGTTACCTATATATCATACTGTTGAGTCAATATGTTGGAAGCAAAAGGAAAATATGGCCTCATTGGTTTATTTTCTCTCTGGTCGAAGATGGTTTTGCTTTTCTGCGTTGCTCATTGTGTTAGCACTTGCAGCATAAATAAAATACAATGTACTACTTTGGCAGTAAATGATTTACAAGGGCTGCAGTATCTAGAACTTAAATCTTTTGTTAAATATTTGGCAGTATAATGGTTCTTAAAAAAAAAGCAAAATCTTCACCATCTTCAACAGATTTCCAAACAATTTCCAAAGACGGAAAAAACCTGGCATTTGAGTCTGAGAAAAGTATAAAACTTTCAAACTTGATTTTGCAGAATAACGCAGAATCTTTGAGTGCAGTTTAATGTGGCATGTTGTGCTTGCTAATCTCGCATCCCTCCTTCCCTTTCTGCAGATTTCTGTCAAATCCCCTGTCAAAATGGAGGCCGGTGCATTGGCAGAGACCTGTGCTGGTGTCCGTCAAACTCAACAGGAAAGTTTTGCCACCTGGCAGTACCGCCTCCTGCCAGACCCACTCCCCGCAGCCGAACTGATGCCGTCCACCAGGGACCCAGATCTCCATTCCACACCAAGTACACGCTGCCGCTGTCCAATCAGGACTGTAAGTACTATTATAATACTAACATGACTAGTGACAAGGTAGAGCTCTGAGTAATATCTCTTTAGGACAACGTGTATATATGTGCCTCAAATAAATATAGATTTCACTTTTTTGGAAAACAAAATTTGAATATCCTCTGACATTGATGCAAATTATCCACCAATAAGCTCCTTTTGTCATTATTGTTGAATAATTTGTAACATTTTATTCATATATTCTGTGTCTTTGCATTTATTATGGACTAGGGCTGTTCGATTTTGCCCAAAAATAAAATCTCGATTTTTTTTCTCTCAAAATCCGATTTTCGATTACGATTACGATTATTTTGTGAATTGACAAAAGGCAAAGAAATGATTTCAAATATGCTGTTTTTTATTGAACATTTGCCCCATTGGACTTTAAGTGCAAACTTTGCTCTTATTAAACCAAAAAGGAATGAATAAAGTGCAAAACTCTGTAAAATAAGTTAAAAAAAAGTTTTAAAAAATATAATAAAATATAAAGTTTTATCTCTGAAAAAAAAAATCAAGGAACACGAGCCGGTCTACCCGGTGGCATGTTCCAATGCCCCCTCCTACACTAAAGAGCCTCTCCCATGGGGCACTTGTCGCAGGTATCAAGAGGTATTTCCATCAATCATTAATATGGTATCAATCATTAATATGTGTGCAGACAAGGTAAAAAAATAAATAAAAAAAAGTGAAAAATCGATTTTACGATTTTCACGTTTTACCATCGTTCTAATTACATAATCGCGATTACGATTTAAAATCGATTAATCGAACAGCCCTATTATGGACTATATTACAAATCATCAATGATTATAAACCACACTCTTAAAATATAGTGACAAAGTTTCTACTGATGGGAATCATTGCATAACAGCCTGGTTGAGAGTAGCATGCTGGGTTGTTGTCAGCATTTTCAGTAGCTCTCATTATTAAATATTTTTATGCTTTTCAAAGGAGAATCAAAACGGGCCCATGGATTCCCTGGCTATTCTTTTCCCATCAAAAGTAAAACTGTCAAGACACCCTGGAATTGGCCAGTTGCTCCCATTGCTCAATGTTTTTATAAGCAAATTCAAGAACATGAATTATGCCACAAAATGAAATTCATTAAGAGGGAAAACTCTTGAAAGTACTGTCCTTGATTTTCAGGATTTCTTTCACAGTGTAGTACTTCGCTTCTGTTGGCCAGCTACGAGGTCAGACTCTATTTTGAGCAAATTATCTAATGATGACTCAGTGGAAATCCTCACACTGTTGCACAATGCTGCTTTCATCAAAACAGGAGTGGTTATCAGAAACAGGATAGAAACTTCATCTTATATAAATAGAAAAATGAAATGTTCTTCTCATCCTCTTCTATTTTTAATGTAATCCTTGCATCTCAGTCAGTATCTAAACATGGCAAACCCTAAATGGGTGGGAGATTTATGTTGGTGACACTTCATAAAGTGGTGTCTTCCTGGATGTTGCTGCCTGTCTAGAAGATTGATTCATGAGTGGGTTGGAATTCTGGGAAGAAAGGCTGTTTATGTTTATTTAAATAAAGATGGTTTCACTCAGTCTCTCACTCAGACATTGCAACATCTTCTCAGCTCTTTGCCAATCTGGTTTTGGTTGATAAAATGAATTGATTTAAACCAGAAAATCACACAAGTCTTTGGAGTTTTCGTTGTTGTTGTTGTTGTTTGCTGTGTTGTGGTAGTTTGCCAGGAATTCCCAGTATACTCTTGATATCATAATTTGCAAATAAAGACGCTGTTTGATTAAGTGTATTTTTCAAATGTTTGGTGGCTGCTCAAAAATGGCAGTATGTACTAGGGCTGGGCGATATGGACCAAAAGTCATATCTCGATATTTTCTAGCTAAATGGCGATACTCGATATATATCGATATTTTTTCTGTGCCATAATTGGGGTTTCCCCCAAAGCATTATAGCATAGCATCTCTGTTAGCTTCATTTTTTTCTGAGGCAAACCCTTAAAAAAACAGTCAGTTTTAATACAAAGCCTCGTGCCAAATGTCACACAGGTTCCTTTATTAACAGAGGTCTGCACAATATCAAAATGTATAAAACAAATGAAATAAAAATAAACTGCCTGCATATATAGAATAAAAATGCTTCTTGAATAAAATAAAACAAATATCCCTTTCCTGCATAACAATTAAATTAAAATACACTGTGCAATTAATACAATGTAGACAGTAACAGGCAGACTTTTCCACTGAGGTTGACAGTTGTGCAAATAACAAAACATTTGTGCAAATCTCAAATAAAACATTCAAGTCAATTTGTCACAAAATAAGCTATATAAAAATAAAAAATTTTAATCGATATAAACGATATTGTCTCGTACTATATCGCGTTTGAGAATATATCGATATATATATTAAAATCTCGATATATCGCCCAGCCCTAGTATGTACTGTATATAAAGCTTTTAAGTTGTAGCTGAAGCTGCCTCCACCTACGTGAACTATTCATCAAGTATGTTTGAACAAACTCTGGATCTGTCTTGTTCCAGCGTCTCTCCATCCATCCTTGGTGAACGTCCACATTCAGCATCCAGCAGAGGCTGAGGTCAAGGTGCACCAGGTAGCTCGAGTTCAACATGGGCACAGGCCGGCCACCACGGATGGGGTTCACTCCGTCCAGCAGCGATCCCAGCCAGGAAATGGACACGAACACACCAGCAAACAGAACGGCAGACACTCACACACCAACGGGTTCGAGAACGGCCACGCTACCACGTTCAACCGCCATGTTGAACATGTCGGGAGATGCTTTCAGGAGACAATTGATGGACAGGTATTGTGTTAAGTCTTTGAAACACACTGTACATGTAGACTACACTTGTTGATCTCCAAAATCACGATCAAGCCACTGAAACTAGTAGGTTAAAGTATAGCACAGTTGCTGTTTTCATCATTTTGTCCATAGCTGCTGTGTCAAATGGGAATTTAATTTATTTTTTAATTTATTTATTTCAGATCCCCATTAGTTGCTGCCTCAGCAGCAACTATTCTTCCTGGGGTCCAACAGTACAAATATACATTTCTAAAAAACTTTTACAGTACAATATAAAATGTTAGTTAAACAGAATAAAACAAAGTAGATAACAAGTACAAAGAACAACAACTAAAAAGAAAAACAAGACAAAAAACAAAAACTAATAAAAACTAAAGATAATAAGAAGCAGAAAACAATGAAAAAAAAGAAAATTAATTTTCCTAAATGAAAAAAAGAAAATGAAAAAAACAAATAACAACCAAAAACAGATAGATTAAAGATAAATCCAAGTACAACTAAAGATAAATAAGTGCATACTAAATGAGGCAAATACAAAAACAAAAAAATGGCTAAAACCATTAGACACAATCTAAAACAACCAGTTTCTTTTAAAACTTCCGGAATGGAGGCCGTCTGATTGAATATGATGTAAAGTTCAGGATTTATGTGACCATGGGACACTGCTCATCTTATTTTCCACCAGTTTCCTATAAAAGACGCCTGTTATAAATCAGGATGTGTCAGAGCACAGAGGTTAAGCTTGAAATGGTGCATGTGGTTCTCTGTGTGGCTTTTTGTGGTGTCTGTGTTCACTGTCTGGCCCATATTGTTTATTTGTGTTCTTTGTACGGTCAAGAACGACCAGAACAAGCTGGCTGTGGTCACAGTCGTGTATTGAAACCAAGTTAGGAGAGGAAAGGACTTCAGTCCCTTGACCCCAGATTAGCCGTGTTGACGAGCGTGCCTTAACTTCAATTGCAACTTTATTAGAGGAATTAAAACTGCGGTTTGTCAACACAATGCCAAAGAAGAGCAAAACTTCAACATAAAAGGAGCATGAAAGCGTGTTCGCGTGCAGGAAAATAAATACCCTTAAGTTTTATCTCTACAGGCCAAAAATTCAACTAACTATAGTTTGATAGGACTCTCTCGTCACAATTAACTGAGTGCTTTAATTAGGCACACCAGGCGGTTCATAATTGGTCTTAGGGGTCTGTGTTTATGTGTTCCTCCAACTAAATAATATCAGATGTGTCTGGTTCACTCTGTCCTTGGAGAATATGTATTTACGCACACTCTGACATAACTACACTAACGCCCTTGCCAACACACAAACACTCACACATAAACAAGCACGCACGCACAAACTTGCAATTCCCAAAAACTTGTTTCATTGATTAAACACAGATGTGTGTTGTTGTAGTGTGGCAAGCCTCTGCCAGGCCTAACCAAACAGGATGATTGCTGTGGAAGTGTCGGTGCATCCTGGGGTCTAAATAAGTGCCAGAAGTGCCCGGCCAAACCAGGTAAGCCCTCGGGACAAAAGCTATCAGATCCAAACATTTCTTTTTGTTTGTGAATGTGTGTTTGTACTGTATGTGTGTGTGTGTGTGTGTGTGTGTGTGTGTGTGTGTGTGTGTGTGTGTGTGTGTGTGTGTTTCCATTATATGTTTTAATCTAATTTCTTCCTGTTGATGCTTTTCTCTACTCGTGCTGTATTTGTGAAGAGATTAGCAGGTGATTTATTTTATATTCTTTGGCATCCATTGTTTATGCCTGATAGATTTTATTTTTTTCATCACAGTATTTATCACAGGCTTAAACACAAGGACTAATGACGATTAACACACTGCAGTTCTCATTAGATGGCGCTCTGATTCGTCCTTGCACCAAGTGATTCAAATTAAGATGGTTTCGCTTCCATAAAACCAAAACTGGAAAGGAAATGAAAACACATTTAGCATACAGATGAGATTCTGGCAGTCATGCCACCCACTCCGCGGGCAGAGAGAGCCAAAGTGGCCTTGAAAGAGTGAGGAAATGAACAGCTTTCCAACCAGAGCTGCGGTAGGTTTGAGGAGAAGCAGCAGGGTGGTTGCTTTCTGGAAAACAGGGTGGGTGGCAGCGCCATCCACTTCAGATTGAGACTGTCACTCAGTCTGACAGCCTTGTGTGCGTAGGGAGTCACCGTTCGTCCCTCCGCTGGTGCAGACCTCATGGGAAACGGCTACAGCATTTTTCTGCATGGGATACTTGGTTATTTCCCAGCTCTCTCTGTCATATTATAGCCATACCCATGGATGCCACTTGGCCGCCAGATTGCCTGAACCATTTTTGACTGGAACTTAATCAGAAGCAGATGTGAAACCTCAGTCTCTTCCATCGATAATAGATGTCGATCCGTTCTTTTCCCTCACACGGTTTGTCTTCCCTGGAATTTCAGGTTTCTGCTCTAAGTCCCCAGCATGATCTCTTTTGGTTCCCAGATGTTTCACCTTCCTCCTTTGAAGTTTTGGGGTGAATACCCTGATTTCTCATCTTTTGTGGAGATGTTTTTTTTTTTGTGTTTTCATTCTGTAGGCTGTAGGGTCACATGCAGAAAGACATGAAAGGGCAAACGGAATGATAGAGGGAAAAATGAAGTAAGAACTTTACTAAGAAAAAAATACTTAGAATTCCTTCAGAAAGTTATTTTTCTTAGTTTAGACATGTTGACTTATCTTTTGACCACAGTACATTCTTCTCTGAATGGTCTGAAGTAGATTTTCTCATTCTGATGTTATATAATTGATATAATTTCATAATGAATGAGCTGGTGTCAGCTTGCAGCTTAGGGAGAAGTTGTATGGCTTTATATGAGTCCCCTGTGAGTCTCCTTTTGAGTGTGTGATAATTATGTCATAAAAGCCCATTTCATGTTTAGGCGTACAACACTACCAATGGTCAGTTTATAGTTGCTTGGAAATACACTGTTCACTCAGGACAAGACTGGCTACCTCATCCTTTTACTGTCCCTGCAGAGGATTTGCCTTTATGACTACAGCATAATGAGGTTCTGATGCTCGCAGGATTTTAAGCCTTTCCTTCCTGTATGCACATGAATTTTAGTAAATTTACATCAGCCTCACTTAAAACAGTGACATATTTTGAAAATAAGTTGATTGTCTGTGCAGTCTGGGTGTGTCTGTGAAGTCTTTAATTGTACATATAGGCATTTCAGGGCAGTTATGTCACTGTTGTGTCACTAGGAGGTGTATATGAAGGAGGGCTGACATTTTGGAGGCACTGATGCCCGTGTGCTCCATCTTGGTGAGAGCTGAAGCTTTTTAAAAGCCAAATGCTGAGGATTCCTGGCCTGTAATGAGATCCAGATCGACCAGAACAGGCTGAAACCCAT
Source organism: Cololabis saira (assembly GCF_033807715.1). Taxonomy (NCBI): domain Eukaryota; kingdom Metazoa; phylum Chordata; class Actinopteri; order Beloniformes; family Belonidae; genus Cololabis; species Cololabis saira. The sequence continues at coordinate 24,625,594 of NC_084602.1, forward strand.
TCCTCTGACTGAGATGGAGTAACAAAACATCATTGTCCTTGGCTTTGAGCTCATTCCATAATTGCAATTTATGAAAGTAGCGTTGAGATGCTCAAGCTTGTCCTCAAGTATGAAAACTTCTCAGCAGATCATTGAATCTAGAGAGAATGTGAAGAGAGCAATGTGCTTACATAAGCCCTCATTTATTAAGATGCCGAAAAGGAATCTGATCCTTGAAATGTGTGGAGTTGGAGTAGAGTTGTTTGTGTAGTTTTGGGGTCATCTTAAAAAAACACTTTTGTCAGCAAAGGTACATTGCTGCTGTCCAAGGCTGACCTGGCAGGACTTTCTTGCTCAAGGGCAGCTTTCCTTGTGACTCTCAGTTAGGGCTGTTCGATTTTGCCCAAAAATAAAATCTCGATTTTTTTCTCTCAAAATCCGATTTTCGATTACGATTACGATTATTTTGTGAATTGACAAAAGGCAAAGAAATGATTTCAAATATGCTGTTTTTTTATTGAACATTTGCCCCATTGGGCTTTAAGTGCAAACTTTGCTCTTATTAAACCAAAAATGAATCAATAAAGTGCAAAACTCTGTGAAATAAGTTGAAAAAAAGTTTTAAAAAATATAATAAAATATAAAGTTTTATCTCTGAAAAAAAAAATCAGCAAACTGGCAAACATACAGTAAGTTATATTTCCAATTAAATAAAACAAGACATTTTCTAATTAAACTAAACTGGGTCTTTGCATGCTAAATAATAATGCAACCCATGAAGGAGGTAGAGGTGTGTAATGTCAGTCATTACATTTGCTATTCACATTTGCAAGTTTTTTGCGAGGAACACGAGCCGGTCTGCCCGGTGGCATGTTCCAACGCCCCCTCCTACACTAAAGAGCCTCTCCGATGGGGCACTTGTCGCAGGTATTGAGAGGTATTTCCATCAATCATTAATATGGTATCAATCATTAATATGTGTGCACACAAGGTAAAAAAAATAAATAAAAAAGTGAAAAATCGATTTTACGAGTTTCACGTTTTAACATCGTTCTAATTACATAATCGCGATTATGATTTAAAATCGATTAATCGAACAGCCCTACTCTCAGTGATGTTGAAAGGGTCCAGATCATACATCCCCTGAGCATAAAGTAACCACCACATCCACAGGAGCCTTGGCTCCCTCTGAATCTCCTCCCCTGGGTTATGCAGGTAGTGTTATCCTTCTTTTCCCTCTGAGTCTCTCTCTCTCTCTCTTTCTCTCTCTGCGTGTGTGATGAGAACAGTCAGATCAAGCAAAGTTGGTCCACTGAGGCTCATCAGTCCCAGATCTTCCCACATGAACTCATCCAATTCTTCCATCTATTCCAGTAACATTTAATCGACATCCACAGAGAGCCCAGAGCTTGTCCTCCTTCCTTTTTTATTAGCTCTGATCAAACAAAAACACTTGTCGCTATTCAAAAAAAAATGGTGTTGGGGTGACTAAGCCTCAGAACGCATGCGCTGGAATCATTCCATGGCAGCTTTTCCTTGTGATTACTTAAAGATGTCACAGTTCTCTGATAGTACTTTATACAGTGATGTTGCCTTGATGTTATCCCTTCACAACTAGAATAAGGAAACTATTCTCGAAGCAGGAGCGTGGATAATCAGGGTCGAGCAGACCTAACCACTAAACCAAATTAATTCCACTTGGATGAAGATGTATATGAAATTCTTGATCCATTTCTTAATGGGATCCAAACTACATTAAACACTGTGAATGTACCGTGTCATTTGGAACAAGCCCAGATGGTTAACACACTGAACTGGTAATCAATGAAGGAATGTGGATCTGTTTCAAATGTGTTTGTCATGGGTTACAGTGTCATCATCTCCAAAAAGGGGGTTAACATAGATGGTCATAGGGCTGTGCGATTAATCGATTTTAAATCTAAATCGGATTTATTAATCACAATCGATGTTAAACAAAGGAAAATCGATTTTTTTTTAAGCTGGCTGCATTACAGACAGAGCTCGTCTAGTCATCTTTGTTTGGTCAAGAAAATTGTAAATGTTGTCACTTTACTAAACTCGAGGATTTACAGTATCTTTCAATTGCACTTCATTCCCAATAGGGAAATTTGTTTGCTATTTTTCTTTAAAAATAAAGATAAAATATTTGAAACAATTTATTCCATTGTCTTTTGTAGTTTTACCAAAAAAATCAAAATCGAAATCGAAAATCGGGTTTTCAGAGAAAAAAATCAGGATTTTATTTTTGTCCAAAATCGCCCAGCCCTAGATGCTCATATTACGGAGAGCTTAAATGCTTACTTTCTTAGGTAGAAGCAGTTAAATGTATGTTATTGGTAAAGATTTGATGTAGACAAGCGACTCATTAAAGCCTTTCTGATGTTGCATCATACAGTGGGGCAAAAAGTATTTAGTCAGCCACCAATTGTGCAAGTTTCCCCACTTAAAAAGATGAGAGAGGCCTGTAATTTTCATCATAGGTAACTTCAACTATGAGAGACAAAATGGGGGGAAAGAATCCAGGAAATCACATTGTAGGATTTTTACTGAATTATTTGGCAAATTCCTCAGTAAAATAAGTATTTGGTCACCTACAAACAAGCAAGATTTCTGGCTTTCAAAGACCTGTAACTTCTTCTCTAATGGCGCTTTTGCACTAGTACCGCATCAGCTCGTCGCGGCTCCACCCGTTTTGTCCCCGTTTGTTTTTCCACAGCCAGGGGAGAAGTGGGGGGGTTTGGGTGAAGCTGCTGTGACGTACTCGATTGCGCAACACCTTTGTTCGTGTCGGCGCAGATGAGAAATCAGCTGGAGCCGCGAGCAGCTGAGAAAAAAACAGCCCGTCTACATCCCTTTTTTAATTCTCTCGTCAGCCACCAGGTTTATGAACATCTGCACCTCAGAGTTGGATCACCAAACAGACGTTTGTGCTGTATAATAAAATTGCTGCGAGCCGCGGGTCGCTCCTGCTCTGACTCCCGCTTCCTGATTCAAACGTCTGACGGCCCCACCCCCCGACCAATCAGAGGCGTGGAGGGGGTGATGTCAGAAATAGTCCCGGCTCAGCCCGGTTAGAACTTCGCCAGAATGGTTACAGAAAAAGTATCTGCTTGGAGCGGCTCTAACCGCCTCAGCCCCTAGTGCAAAAGCGCAAGACGGGGCCGTGGCGGGTAGAAGCGAGCTGAGGTGGTACTAGTGCAAAAAGGCCATAAGAGGCTCCTCTGTCCTCCACTCCTTGTCTGTATTAATGGCACCTGTTTCCTGTGATCCGTGTAAGGGAAAGAATGAATGGGGCCATGTATCGTGAGATTTTGAGTGAAAACCTCCTTCCATCAGCAGGGCATTGAAGATGAAACGTGGCTGGGTCTTTCAGCATGACAATGATCCCAAACACACTGCCCGGGCAATGAAGGAGTGGCTTCGTAAGAAACATTTCAAGGTCCTGGAGTGGCCTAGCCAGTCTCCAGATCTCAACCCCATAGAAAATCTTTGGAGGGAGTTGAAAGTCTGTGTTGCCCAGCAACAGCCCCAAAACATCACTGCTCTAGAGGAGATCTGCATGGAGGAATGAACCAAAATACCAGCAACAGTGTGTGAAAACCTTGTGAAGACTTACAGAAACCGTTTGACCTCTGTCATTGCCAACAAAGGGTATATAACAAAGTATTGAGATGAACTTTTGTTATTGACCAAATAATTCTCTCATAGTTGAGAGGTGATGAAAATTACAGGCCTCTTATCTTTTTAAGTTGGAGAACTTGCACAACTGGTGTCTGACTAAATACTTTTTTGCCCCACTGTATGTGTTAATGGATAGATATGTCCTCACCATCTACTAGCTGCCCATCTCATAAGCTCACTGTACACAGAAGAAAAAGGGTCTCGATACACCGCCTTGGCTCCGTAAAATGGAAACAAAGTGGTGGCAGCCTTCTCCCCAAGCCATAACAAACATTGCTTTAGCCAGTTTCTCTTCTCTGTTTCCTGGTTCTTTTTCTCTTAACATATGTTCTTATTTTGCACAAGCCATCCTTTCATTTGGATTGCCATCAGTGCGTTTCTGTTAGCACATTTTTTATAAGGGGTTTGCTAAAATAAGATTGGCCAGCACAAGCAATCAGGAAAGCTCAAGAAATTTGAATTACACTTTCAGGTTTAGGGGAATTTGAGCAAATATTATTGAATAGTCTTCACTGGAATGGAAGGCACAGCACAATTGAACGAAGATGGACAATAAATTAGTGAGGGAAGATGAAATCTTTTGTTATAAAGGGCTAAATGGATAATCAACAATGGGAAGCACGCAGACAAGTCTGCATCTACAGTCCGTAACCAAGGGTGACACTAATGATGCGCAGCTTGAGCTCACTCTTGCAAGCCACTGCCAGTGTAGCTCTATATTTCCTAAAAAAAATAATTGTAGAAACAAGCATGAGAAATTGTACGTAATTAAATCTTTTAGGGATAATATCATCCTTTTCCTTTTTGTTTAGGGAAATTCCATGGCCCTGTTGTCACTCTTTTCTTTTTTTCACAAGACTCAAGACTCTGTATTTCTGCCCCAAATCGTTGAAGTTGGTTAAATAAAAGGTTGAGACCATATACATCTTATAGTAACAGTTTTGAACAAGCCATCGTCAGCTTCTTTTATACTGAACTGCAGCTGGTTTTTCAAACTTAACTGCAATCAAATTGCTCCCTGGGAACAATAAACATCAACTGTGCTATATTCCAATGACCAGCACTTTGAATCCCAGGCATGCCTAAGGAAAGGCTGAGTTCTGTCTCCCAAATTACATCCTATGTGCACATTAAGTTTGATGAGCGTATCGTGTCCACTTTCTGGTACACTATAAATGAAAGCATACCAAGCTACAAAAAGTTTTTCCTGCTCTTTTTCCCCTCCTCTCAAGCCATTTTAAACCATTTGGCATAATCTGTCTCTCAGATTCATGGCGAATTTCTTATTTGCTTGAGAGGTCTCCCTGATATTAAGCTTTATTGACCTTCCTTTATCTGCCCTGCTGTCACTCAGCCCAGACAGGCCCTGATGCCATCGCTGCAGGAGGACGCGGCCACCACCCTTTTACGACAGCTCATTACTCAGAAACTTTGGATGAGGATTAGCTTTAGGAGTGTGTAGAGGAAGATGATGAGGTGGGACGGTCGTGTGTGTGTGTTGGGGGGGACGTTTTGACACAGTTCCCTGTTTTCTCGCTACCCGCTTCATACTGACCCATTTCTGCTCCTTCAACTCTCAGGTACTTTGACCCTGCCTGCTCGACTGCGTCACAGCAGGACCGAAACACATCACAGCTTCTAGGACTTCATTCCCAGCAAATCTGCATGTGCCAGACATTCCAGTCACTCCTGGGAAAATGACACGAACTCATGACCAATTGCAAGGGTTTATTTGATGTAACGTATTTAGATTCCTGTCAGGGGAAAATTTAAACCTCAAACAATGCGGTCAGCACAATAACAACTTTTACAATGAGCTTTGAGTTACTGGGTGAGCATCTGATGGCGGGCTAACACTGGATATTTGCTCTATAATATGTGTTTATTGTTCATTCGCTGTCTGGTGTTAAGAGAACAAGTGAGATCTTGTCTCCTGCTGCTTGGCCAGGTAGGCATCCAGATTTACATCATACCATAGCAGACTTTCAGTCAACACTTTGGTTTGCTTGAGCTGTGGCCAAAAATACAATGTGGCTTTTCTTGTTTTCCATGAGCACTCTGCTATGGGAATAGCTTTGTTTGCTTGGTAAGCAGTGATTAGCAGGTTTGTTTTATGTCTTCGGTCCTCTTTTATGTTGCATACCATGCTTTCTAACTCTCTTTGAGCTTTGACTGGATGATGATATGACACATACAAGTGAATAACATTAATCATCCACTTACGATGCATTTAGGATCATGGCATTCGTGTGGATATTACTGTGACGCATATATATGACGAAATGCAGAGGTGCAGTACATTAATTGTCTTTTCAGCCATGTGTTTGCAGCCCTGCTTTTAGCAGCTGCTTTTACTGGGTGGAGTCAAACACTTGACTCAACCCTTCTCTTCTGTGGGGTTTGCTACTTTTGAGCTCGCTTCTATAGCTTTGTGCTGCTCACTTCTATGATACTCTGAAAAAAGAATGATGTGAAGTTGTGAGTTAAGTTACAACTGGGAGGACATGATCTGAGATGCTCAAAAGCCTCCTGAATTAATTTTCTCAGCAGTAGGAATGGGCGATATTTTACCGTTCACGATAAACCGTCAAAAAAATTCCCACGGTAAGAATTTGTCATCTCGCGATTAAAAACGATAAATTCCCGTTGATGACGTTTTTGTGTAAAGACTGATTTAAGGAAGGAAGGAAGGAAGGAAGGAAGGAAGGAAGGAAGGAAGGAAGGAAGGAAGGAAGGAAGGAAGGAAGGAAGGAAGGAAGGAAGGAAGGAAGGAAGGAAGGAAGGAAGGAAGGAAGGAAGGAAGATATGAGCCTGAAACAAAGAAAGAAAGAAAGAAAGAAAGAAAGAAAGAATAAAAGAATGAAAGAAAGAAAGAAAGAAATGAGCCAGAAAGAAAGAAAGAGAATGAAAGAAAGAAAGAAAGAAAGAAAGAAAGAAATGAGCCAGAAAGAAAGAAAGAAAGAAAGAAAGAAAGAAAGAAAGAAAGAAAGAAAGAAATGAGTCAGAAAGAAAGAAAGAAAGAAAGAAAGGAGTCAGAAAGAAAGAAAGAAAGAAATAAGTCAGAAAGAAAGAAAGAAAGAAAGAAAGAAAGAAAGAAAGAAAGAATAAAAGAATGAAAGAAAGAAATGAGCCAGAAAGAAAGAAAGGAGTCAGAAAGAAAGAAAGAAAGAAAGAAAGAAAGAAAGAAAGAAAGAAAGAAAGAAAGAAAGAAAGAAAGAAAGAAAGAAAGAAAGAAGTCAGAAAGAAAGAAAGAAAGAAAGGAGTCAGAAAGAAAGAAAGAAAGAAAGAAAGAAAGAAAGAATAAAAGAAAGAATAAAAGAATGAAAGAAAGAAATGAGCCAGAAAGAAAGAAAGGAGTCAGAAAGAAAGAAAGAATAAAAGAAAGAAAGAAAGAAAGAATAAAAGAATGAAAGAAAGAAATGAGCCAGAAAGAAAGAAAGGAGTCAGAAAGAAAGAAAGAAAGAAAGAAAGAAAGAAAGAAAGAAAGAAAGAAAGAAAGAAAGAAAGAAAGAAAGAAAGAAAGAAAGAAAGAAAGAAAGAAAGAAAGAAAGAAAGAAAGAAAGAAAGAAAGATAAATTCCCATTGATGACGTTTTGTAGCATTTAGTATCTTTTAGAGCAGTGTTTTGGGGGGTCCAAAGACTGAATGTGGTGACAGATTTATAGTTAAAAAGGTGGAGTTGAATTGTTTTTTGTTTTTTTTATCGTCATTTTTATCGTTATCGGGATAAATGCCAGAAATTATCGTGATCATTTTTTTAGTCCATACCGCCCATCCCTACTCAGCAGGAAGTGATGTCACTTAAGTTCAGATGCCATTAGCAAAACATATAACCATACGAAGGAAGCGGTGTAGTGATGTGGCGTCCATTGGAACAGTTATGTTGGCATAATCTGTCTCTTAGATTCAGGTCTGCATTTGTAAAGATGTGGTCAATATAGGTCCCTTCTTTGAGGAAAAATGCACTTGTGTGAATTGAGTCTGTAATGTTCAAGCACCTTTCTTAACTTGTCATTGTTTAGATGTTCCATGGCTTTGTGTGATGAAATCATCCACAGTGCATGAACATGGAAAATAACAAACAAATGCTGGACAATGTAGTGTAAAATGCCAAAAGGCATTTCTAGGAATGTGTAGCATCCAAGGCAAACCTTCTGCCTGACATCTTTGCAGGTATTTTTTGCACATAGTGTAATTGAGCTTTTTCAACAGCTTTTTTTTGCAACAAGGTATTTTGGGTTGATTTTCTTGCTTGGATGAAACCAAGTCCATGTACTATGTTGCTGGTGGGGTCCTATCTGTCTGCCACTTGAAATTGCACATCACAGTAACTTTCCCCTCTAAAATAATAGCATTAGGCTTGTGAAATCCATCCACTTCGTGTAGTAGCATCTGCTTCAAGAACAGTCAAGCACATATGCGACTGGAGATCCAGCAAAAAAAAAAAATCATAGACGAGAAGTCTGCACCGTCCTCTGACACCATGCTGATGCTTGCTTTTTAACAACATATGGGAGGACTTTATCGTTGACTGGTTTGATGAGGCATGCTTTTTTCCACGACACACATGCAACATCCTCAAATTACAATTTTGTTCCTATTTTTTTTATCATGGCTCATTAGAAACCTCGGTGATCTAATTTAGCAAAATCATCCGCATAAAAATATCTGCTATATAAACAATAGCTCTTAAAACACAGAGAAATGGTGCAGCCCTGAACTTCAGGATTTATTGCGCCAATATGTTTGATGGAAGAATATTGTGATTTTTCAGTGGTCTACCACTCATTAGCCCGTGACCATTACATTACATCAGCGTTCCTGTCTGGGGCGTGAAAGTGATCAGAGAAAACGCCTATCAAGGTATGTTATCCTTGGACCAAAAAGGCTGCAAATCTAGTTTGCAACAGTGAAACTCAACAAATTCCCGTTTGAGCTCTGTCTGTGAAAGAAAGAACAGAGTAGGAGAGAAAAAAAGTCAAAACCCTGCATGCAGCCCTTACTATTTGGAAATTAAAATGTTAAAGTATGTGAGTGAGTTGCCATAGCTGATTTAGCTATTTTGGAATTTGAAATATAAAAATATGTGACTGGGTTGCCAGATATTTTTGGGCAGCCTTTACTATACCCAACAGCCTGCAGTAATACTGTGTGCAGCTCACTGCTTTAACCTGGCTGATTTGGGAGAGTAATGTGGATAGTCTATAACCAAAAAAACAAATCTATCACACTAACAAGCATGTCATCATTTTTTACAGTTCTCTTAAATAAAACACACACTTTTCCCTCTAAAATCAGAAGTTGGAACCTTCACTGTGATATGTGGAGAAACTTGTCAGCTCAGTTTACGTCACAGGAAGATCTGTTACCAGTGATCACACCGTCTCCGCTACGCAACATGCAGAACTTCACAGATGCGAGCGCTTTCTCCCCCTCGCTCTCCGACTCATTCAAACACACAAAGACTCTGGGTGCCATATGATAGCCACATTGAGCCATCTGTACATTTAATGGAGTGTGCTGAGGCGTGACCGGGTGCCGGATGAGTAATGAGAGGACACGTTCAGGCCTCTGTCACTGAAAGGCTGGCTGCACCGGAACATCAACAGAGGCACTGTTTTATTTACCGTAGCACTTCTGTGAACCTCTGATTTACCTGAAGCCCCATGCGATTTCTATTACTTTAGTAAAATAAGCAAGAAGGAGTTTTGACCAGTCACTTTTTGAGAACTGTTTGTTAATTGTCATTCCTTCTGTGCACAGTGAAAGCATCCATCTCATGTTTAGGCAGGTCTGCAGTACGGTTGATGACAAAAGGTCAGGGCTGACACTTCAACATATTTATGATATAAGCACTACCTCCATCTCTCCCAGAGGACAGGAGAATTATCGGCAACGTTTTTATAAATGATGTCAAGTGATATAATGAATTTCTGCTGGATGGCAGTGCTGTCTTATAAATATGTGCATGACAGGAATTCATTTCCATTTACTGAGCCCCATGAGGCCTAATTGTGAGTCCCCTCTTGCTTTTCCCCCTCTTGCTCACATCTGTAAGTTATATGGTCTCCTCTTAAAGCTCGTCTTCTCACTCTGCCAGCTTTGCAACAGTGGTATTCAGCTCCACTTTTTTCTTTCTTTTTGCAGCATACGCAATAATTGCAAACGGACAAGTGGAGTGCCCCCAAGGTTTTAAAAGGATGAATGTTACACATTGTCAAGGTAAGTTGGAACATATATTGAAGGAGGTCATTTCTTAGCGCTAATATACATTTAGTTGATAAATGGGCATAGATTTGTCAGAAGCATTCTATCCATCATTAGGGTTGCCACCCGTCCCGTAAAATACGGAATTGTCCTTTATTTGAGAAAAAAATGTTGCGTCCCGTATTGAACTAATACGGGACACGATTTGTACCGTATTTTCATTAACTTTTACACCATATTCTTGTTGAATTATTGAAATAAATTAACTTTTACACCATATTCTAGTTGAATTATTGAAATAAATTAACCTTTACACCATATTCTAGTTGAATTATTGAAATAAATTAACTTTTACACCATATTCTAGTTGAATTATTGAAATAAATGAACCTTTACACCATATTCTAGTTGAATTATTGAAATAAATTAACCTTTACACCATATTCTAGTTGAATTATTGAAATAAATTAACTTTTACACCATATTCTAGTTGAATTATTGAAATAAGTTAACTTTTACACCATATTCTAGTTGAATTATTGAAATAAATTAACTTTTACACCATATTCTTCACCTGTAGGCTATATTACATCTTGGCTGATGTGGACATACAGAGCATAGGAGGCTATTTCAGTTACTAGTATGGTTGTCTGTACAGTCATGCAAGTTCAATGCTATTAAAGCACTTTAAACTTTAAATCAAAGCATTTTGTTTTTTCATATAAAATAAACACATTTTTATTCAGTTTAGAAGTTTTGGGGCTTTTTTTTTGGCTCCTGCGCTGCTGAAATCGGGGCGTCCCTTATTTCTATTTCTGAAAGGTGGCAACCCTATCCATCATTTCCATACATACATGAATCCCTGTGGACCTCTATAACAGCACTGCTGTTGATCTGACTCCTGTGGGAACCAGGTCAAGACCACAATTAGAGCTCAGGTCCGAGGTCAGCAGCTAATAAGTACCTGGGGGTCCAGTTTTGACTGTTCTTGGTTTTTTTGCAGCAGCAGGCTGTGATTATGGCCAAGGTATTGTTTTGGTATTTTTTATTGCTGCAAACACTTGTGCTGCCTTTCTAAATATGCCAAAAAAAGAAAGCGTCCATGATTTCCAATGAAGCGCCACACTCTGTATGTGGAAACAAACTTCAAAGATCAGTGCAGAACATGTTTTGTCCCACTGTGCATCAGGGGGGGCGGCAGGATTTCTGCTGGCTTGCTGATCCAAGGGGCAATAACCTCCCACTGTGTCATTTTTGAAGACGATCCCCCACTAAATAATTCTAACTCTAGTGCAAAACATTGGAATTAATCACCAAATACAAATGATAGCTTACTGAAGCTTCTTTTAGCAGAACAATATTAGTCTAGTTAACCACTTTGACCACCTCTGCAGTTCTCATGCCCTGGTAAGTCAACCAAACTCAGTTTTTCTTCTCTACACAGAACCATATTTGTTTTTAGGTAATAGTTTAGCAAAAACTTGTTGAGAAGGACACCAGCCACCCAAACTGGCCAACAACTATGGAAATTGTGGAAATTTGTCTTTCTATTTTTCATGCTTTTCTTCTGTAATTGTTTCAAAATGTTCTCTCCTACAGGTTCACATTTCTTGGGTTCCAAAAAAGCAAACCTGACAGTTACCCACAATATTTACTGAAGTCTCTATCACGTTCAGCTGCTGCTCCATTCCACAAAATTGTTTCTACTTTCAGGTCTCGGAGCAGCTGCCAAAAAGGCAAAATTGTCTTTTTCTTGAATTTTTCTTTATTATTATTACTTTCATTATTCTCGGGATTGTCTCCAGCCTGCTCAAGAGCTGCTTCTATTTTGAGGTGATTGTAGAGCGTTTTTTGGAATCAGAGCAGAACTTATTTCGAAACAGCCCAGAGTTAACGCTCCTGAGGCCCCGTCTTCCCTACGGTGTGATAAGATGCCGCATCGTAGACACATGCCTGACCTCGGAGACAGTTCCCTGTTCAGTGAAAGAACCACACGCGCACGTTCAGCCGCTGCTGTGGGTGGTAAACTGGGGCTAACAGAAGGCTGCATTGCTCAAATCACTTCAAGGACAAGAAGGTGGAGGTCTTACGTAACCCCTTTGACATTTGGATCCAGTAAATTAAAACTGTAAACAAATTTTAAACGCTCACAGCCAGAACTTGTCCTCTTGAATCCACCCTGAGACCCTGACATATTGATATGGACCAGGTTTTTAACAAGTTTAACAATGGCTGCTTTGGCTTCTTTGGCTTCTTCTTGAGTGTCTATTTACTTGTATTGACAGTCTTTTAAAACATGGACTTTTGACTTCATGGGTTTTGTGTGATTCAAGACATCTAAGGCAATCCTTTTTTTTTTTGATATATGTTTTTATTGGCAGATTGTTTCCACAATACAGAGCAAAACAGATGAACATACCTTTTTTCTTTTTTCTCCCTCTCCCCATCCTTCCCCCCATGGTTATCATCATTAAATTTCCTTTGGGAATAGCAAAAAATAAATAAAAATAAACAAGAAATAAAACAAATAATAACAATAAAATAAAAAAAAAAAAAGTAAATAAATAAAAATAAAAAAATACTAATACAGTGACATAAAAGTAGTAGTAGTGCAGTGACTAAACTTAAATAAGAAAATAAAGTGAGAACGAAACCGAGATGGGTTATCTAGAGATTAATAATTATTTCTTAGATCAATAATTAGCAATTACAGTAGTAGTCACAAGTTATACTAGTAAACACTTGAGTCGGAATGTTGTCATAGATCACCTCCAGAGTTATATACCAATATAATAGGGCTGTTACTATTTTTAGGGATAGAAAAATGAAAAACAACAAACAACAAGAAACAAAGACATCAGCTCAGTCCTTTGGAAGTACCCTCAAATTTTCAAAATAGGTAATAAATGGTTGCCAGCTCGAGAAGAACCTTTCTAATGAACCTCTAATTGTAAACTTTATTTTTTTCCAATTTTAAGAAATCCATAACATCTTTGAGCCATAAGGTAGTAGAAGGAGGCTTTGGGGATTTCCACCCCAACAATATTCTTCGTCTTGCTATCAGTGTGGTAAATGCTACCATTCTAGACTGTTTATCTAAGGCAATCCTGATGTATACTTTAACCACAACAGCTAAAGCTTAATAAAGAGGCCGATGCCTTCTCATTGACTTTCGATTAACAACTACAGATATTTGTGTGATTTAAGATCAAATAAGGTCAAAGCAAGACTGTTTGGGACTAAGTGAACATGTGTCTTCATGTGTCATTACACTGTAAAAACAATCCAGATGAAAGCTACTTGTGAGCACTCACTGCAAGCATGAGCAGCCAAGCATAAACTCAAAATAGATGTTGAGATTAGTGCTGGTCATGACAGGTTGTCATGGAAGTCAGTTTCAATCCTAATCAACCCACCAGCAGACTGTAACAATAGCACTAATCTGGGACTGAAGCGAACCACGGATTAAGGACCCCATGTGATGAAGGCTGAGCCCAGTGCTGACCTGAACTCTGCCCAGATGCTGCTCAAACTGAAACCAAGTCACTGTGGCACCTGCTCTCAGCAGAGGCCGGCGTGACATCTCTGCTCTCCCTCATCATTTTTAAAGTACGAGGTTCATCCTAGCTCATCAATACAGATCCCTTCTGTGAACAGACACAGGCGTGTTTACGTTCAGGGCATGTTTAAGGTCGGGCTGAGCTCAAGTGGCTGGCATAGAAATGGAAAAAAAAAGAGGAAACAGATTCCAGAGATAGAAAAGAAGAAAAAAAAACAACGAAAGAAACATAGAGACATCCCCTTGATTTGCTCAGTTCTCAAAATGTATCATCTTCAATCCCTTATACGTTTTTTTTTCAGCAGGAAGAAAAAAAAGGAAGCAAGAGCACATTAATTAGAATTGGGGAAAATCTGTGGTGGCAGGCTGTCGGGTTCCAGTCGTCAAAGCAATGGGAAAAGACCTAATGATGTACTCTTTGTTTAACACGGTAGAACAACAAACTTTGCCTGGTCCCAGTGTGATCGCATGACTAAGCACCTCAGATATGTCCCCATATGCTCCTGACTGGCACATTAGCTGGCTTGCTTGCCTTCTTTTGATTCCGTGCAACTGTTGGAGGAGCAAACAAACTCCAGCAGAAACTGAGTGTGACTCCTGCACACGGTTCAGGCTGCAGAGAGACGGAGTGGGAAAAAAAGCAACTTGCACTTGTTGACGTAATCTGAGGATGCTGTTATATCCTGTTACAGAAAAAAAGGAAAAACATTCCGGGGTGTCCTTCGTGTTTGAGGGAACATTTCCCATACCTGTAATGTTTTTAGTACTAAAATTGAAAAAAAAACGATTTTAAACGTATTTTTGTTTTATTTGGTTGAATTTATTATGCATGTCTCCCCCTTGTCATCACTCCTTCTTGCTTTTGAACAAGTCTGAATACCTAAAGTTTCCACATTTCATCACCCCTCAGTAGATTTTAGGACATGATCTATTGCATCTTTCTGATGCCTCTCGGGATGCAAGTGATCTCCCTTCTTTTTTTTTACTTTGACTTTCATCATCTCCCTGGTCTGCAAACATGAAAGCTTGACGTAGCCGCTGTGAATTGCAGATTACTAAATCTGACGTTGATGTTTGAACCAAGTGTAATTGAGAGGTTCGGAGGGAGTTTAAAGTGTTTTGGAATGGGGAAAAATATGACTTCATAATTTTTCCATAATCAAAATGTGCATGACTAATGTACATATTTCACAGACATCAATGAGTGCCTTCTGCCGGGGATCTGCAAGAATGCTGACTGTGTAAACGGCAAAGGAAGCTACAGATGCACTTGTAAACCCGGTCACATGTTAGATGCTGCCAGGAGCCACTGTGTTTGTAAGTATTTATCCCTATTTTTAAAAATGATAATGTGTAAAGTCCATATATAGTGTATGAGAGTATAACAGAGGCGTTGACTTCTCTCCCAGCGGACAAGGCTGTGTCTGACCAGAGGGCGTCATGCTACCGGTCCACTTTAGCAGGCGTCTGCTCTCTGCCACTCGTCAATCACATCACCAAGCAGATTTGCTGCTGCAGCCGCGTGGGCAAGGGCTGGGGACCCGAGTGTGATCGCTGTCCTGTACCAGGCTCAGGTAAAGTTACAAAAAGCTGCTCCGCACTGCAGAAATCAACTGTTCCTCCATCTGCAAACTTACATTTCTGTTGTTACTGTACCTGCTAAGAAAGTCTTTGCAGGGTAAATGATTTTGCAGATATAAAATGTCCCATGTAATTTTATGTTGGGACTAGCAATAGTAGTGAGAGCACAGGCAAAGAATATTTACCACTCAATCACCATTCTGCTCTCTGGCAGGTGTCTAAAGCATTCCAACATGACTAAATGTCTTTGGAAAGGAAAACGACCAAAAATATAACAGTTTTCATATTTTGGAGGCTACATAATGGTGGGAGTCAGTCTTGTATTCTCACTCCAACCCTCAGAGAGAAGCCCCACAAATCTACCGGCAAAGCTTCACAGCAGAAATTCAGAGCTTTGCCAAGTGAAACATGGGAAGTGGTTGTCATCCTTTTCTCCATCCAAATCTAATCTTCAAAGTCACAGAGAGAAACAAGCTGGATTTTTTTGGAGCGTCTGCGTTGGCCAGTGATTCACAGGGGCTGTCATAGATCAGATATCACACGCAGACCTCCATGGTGCTGCGCAACCAGTACAGACAACATCGCAGAGATACACGGCCGGTGATTATTTCGGATGGTGGCTTTCACTTGGCCTTACATGCTCCTGCAGCCGTGTTCCGAGCAAAGCGGCCAGCCAGCCCATTACTTGCGATTCGGTAACAGGAGCTCTTCCATATTTACTCCAGATCCTCTGATGTGGCTCCTCGTCATATACAGCCTCATTTCCCTCCACTTTAACTTCATCATTCAGTAGCCTATCGTATCCACGCTTCCTGCATTTATGCCGACCACATATCTGTCATTACTCATATCTCTATTCCAGACTCTTCTGGCACGGAGTTGCTGCTTTCAGGTCAGGTAAAGGACACGGTGCCTCTCACTTGTAATGGATTCACCATCGCAGAGTTTTGTTGGAACTCAGGCACAAAGAGGTGTAGTCTCTGTCCTTTTATCAACCCGGCCAAACCCCCATTAGCCGCTCACTCTCATGCTTCTTCAGCAAAGAGTTCAAAGGTCAGTTAGTGTTACAGGATCCACTACTTCCCTCAGTGGCATTGCGTCCGTTTGGTTCTGTTGTTCAGATATCCTCCAGTCTTTCCGAATCGTCTCCGTGACAAGTGTCACTGGCATGCTAGCTTGTGATTGCTTGTCACAAGCAATCACTCAACCTCCTCATTCACAACTAGGGTTGCAAAATTCCGGGAATTTTCAAAGTTGGAAACTTTCCATGGGAATTAACGGGAATATATGGGAATTAACGGGAATTAACGGGAATAAATAAGAAATTTACAGAATTGAAGGTTGGCCCTTAACAGGGAACTTAAATATAGTTGGGGGAAATATATTGTAGCATAGTCTTGGCTAAAACAACCAGATTTAATGCAAGTACACTCCTCAATCACATGCACACAGCACATTGCTTACTGCAGGGCTATTGAGGCCACGCCCCGTACATGCACTGTGCATTCCTCCATCACATGCACAGGTGATTTCTTGAAGCCTGGAGGCCACACATTTGAGCTCAAAGCACAAGACTATTGAAGCCACACATTTGAGCCCACGGACTATATAAAGTCAAGTAAGTTTTGATAATATTATGGGGAAAATATATTTGATCTATAATGGTATTAATGTTTAACTTGCAAATATTAAATAAAAATGTATTAACACAGTATAGTAGGTTATAGTATAGTTGGATATGATACAGTTTATTAAATTACCCCCAATTTCCAGTTAATTCCCATAAATTCCCATAATTCCCATAATTCCCATGGAAAGTTTCCAATTTGGAATATTTCCAAAATTCCCCAGCTTAACTTCCCATGGAAAGTTTCCGGAAAGTTTCCGGAAATTTACCGGAAATTTTCCACCCCTTTGCAACCCTATTCACAACATTTCGATAAACACAGCAGGCTCATCCTGAAAGTGACATACAGATTACTTTTGCTGTTACTTTGAGTGTGAGTTTCATCAGAGGTGATGCTTTTTTTTATCAGTTTTGTTTGCTTTTGTGCTTCCGTTCCCACAGACCACTTCAAGGAGATCTGCCCCGCTGGCCACGGATATACTTACTCACGCTCAGATGTGCAGATTTCTGTCAGGCAGCTGGAGGATGATGAGCTTCAAAGCACAGGGGTGACGCTGGAGGAGCAGTATCCTCAGTTTCCATCGTCTCAGCCCTCACTGTTTCCCGGCCGGTCACGATACCCCAGCTACCCAGAGACACCACAAGTGCCCCAGTACCCCGAGTACCCCGAGACACCGCAAAGCCCGCAGTACCCCGAGTACCCCGAGACACCGCAACGGCCGCAGTTCCCCGAGTACCCCGAGACACCGCAAAGCCCACAGTACCCCGAGTACCCCGAGACACCGCAACGGCCGCAGTACCCCAAGTCCCCCGAGACGCCGCAAAGCCCGCAGTACCCCGAGTACCCCGAGACAGCGCAAGGGCCGCAGTACCCTTGGACTCCGCAACATCCGCCTCAGTCAGGGAGAGAAACACCTGAGCCAGAAGGTAACACAAAACCGTTCGGCACATTAGGTCTGTAAATAAATGAATGGAACTTTTAGTTACTATAACATAGTATTGACCATGACAGGAGTAATGCAGAGGAAGCTGAATGATTACACATCTGGATTTTCATCTAAAAGATACAAATAGGTTGGATATTCTGTGTGCATGCAGAGATATTAACATTAACAGAAATATTAAAGTCTTAATAAACAATTTGCACTGTATCATATTATGAATTGCACCAAAGTCTCCCATCCATTGAAGATGAAATGGATATGACCAGAAATTCATAAAAGTAAATGGCCATACAACCACATCCTCTGCATTTTCTGTGAATGTTTTTTCTTGATTTAATGGTTCTGAGGTACTTCTGCTGGCAGGGCCATGACATTTTGATTTATTTGCACGCATAATTCTATTAATATTTAGGGATTTTTGTCTTCATTATCAGAGATCTCTATTTCCTTGTCTCTATTTTGCATTTTTCTTGGACAGTCGTCGGCGCTGGACCTCAAATAAAACCTTTTTTACTGGCTTAGAGGATAGCTGTGCCGTTAGCTTTATTTATTTAGTTAAATAATGGCATTTTAAGCTGCAAGTAACGTGCTGAAGCAGAACGTGGGTATGGTGTATGTACCCAGTAACGGGGCTTGTTAATGTGAGATGAATCTCAGCGTTCACTACTGATAAACCACTTCTCTTTTTTTTCTGTCTTGTGGCAGATGTGGAAATTCTTAGCCCGGTAAGTTTTTCCGTCTTTCTCGATTTCTTCTCATAAGCTTTTGAAATGTTTTTCTGAGCACAATATACGCAAGTTATCTCAGCTAGTAGGCCTGTTATGATTATGAGCCTTATTCAGAATGCACTTTTGGAGCTACACGGCCTGAATTAGCACAGAATTTGTCAACAAAAGAGGATGTTATGAATATAGCAATGAAAAATGCAACCAGATTTGTTTTGACTGAGGAATATTTGCCTGTTTTGCAGCCAGAGGTTGTGACTGAATCACCGCCGGAATACCCAGGTATCTTCTTCTTTTTTTTCTATTTAGCTTGACTCATACTAAACACATTACACTGTGTATTGAACAAGTGCCTTGTTTAATTTAATGCCGCTTGTTCTTTGATAATTCAATCGGGCACAGATGTATTATGTTGTTTCTATGAATTGCCCCCGGACAGCGGGGGCAGTCCCACTCCCCGTCTGCTTCACACTGATGCCAGCGAAAACACTGACATAAAAGCCCTAAGATTGACTGTATTCAATGAGTCCAGTGGATTTATTTGGGATATTGTAATGTTTTTTAACTTGGACAAAAAGAGTTGACCATTTTTAAACTGCTGAGCAATGAGTGGCAGCTGGTGCCGCACTGATTGCAAAAACAAGCAATGTCTTTTTTTGGCTGCAGCGACCTGAGTGAGACACACGAATATGTAACCGCTTTTCATACTCACCTAAAACATAATAATCCACCGTATTCCTTTTAACAGAGACCTCCCCGGACAAGCCGATGCCAGACTCAAAGGAAACAACCCCTGCAGTTACAGCCACAGGTAAGACATAAATCAAAATATCTGTTAAGGAAATAAACTCTGTTTGAATACGATTTAAAGCTAAACCGGCAGCTGGGTCGGGAGCTTTAGCAATATCATAGTGAAGAGCAGCGTGGAGCTCAGCTCTTCATTTTTAATGCTCTCTGTCAACTTTTGGCAGACAGCGGCACATCTCATAAGGATTTTTTGCTAGCTTACCGAAAGTAAAGCCGGAAAAGGGCTTTTATTTTTTTTCAGAGCCAATTTGGCTGTAGGATGAGAGGGTGAGAAACCAGGGACGAGCACGCCTTCTAAATGCACCAGAATCCAGAGGCCAGAATCATGAAAAAACGGAGGAAGAGACAAACAGACGAGAGAGAAATAGTGTTTGGGTCGTTGTCCATTTACAGAATTTACCTTTGTCCCATACAGCTAACGCTTTTTGTTCTGCACAAGACATCAATGGCCAAGGTTTATGTCTCTGTTTTGCCTCACTACTTTTAAATGGAAAAAAAAAAAAAAAAACGAGAGTAAAACTAATGTCAGGCTCCACAGTGCATGACCTGTTTCTTGACGAAATCTTTGTAAGAGTGCCACACCACCTGCTAGAACACTACACGGCTGTAAAACCACTCCTCTCATCCAAGACTCCACCTATAAAACAGTGAGATGGCTACCCGTGGAGAGCAACATGTGTTAGTGGAATGCACTTTCTGATTTTTTTACGGCCTCTATAATTTTGGTTTAGAAATGTTACTGTCTCTTTATGGGTAATGACGATGGGAATCTGTTTTTTTTGTTTTGTTTGTTTTTGTTCCACAGGTATTAACAAGTGTGGCTCAACACCCAATATATGCGGCCGTGGGAAATGTCTTCCTGTGCAGACCGGCTACACTTGCAAGTGCGAGCCAGGTTTTAAGCTCAGTGCACTGCAGACGAACTGCATTGGTGAGTAACACAAAGGGGAGTGAGAGATACAGTAGATTGGGCAAGACAGAGGTAACGGTGGGGTGCTCGAAGAGAAGCAGGGGCAACACAAAAAAACTTCACAGGGCACAGTGGCTTTGTCTGTCATCAGTGCAGAGCAAGCAGGTCCTTAACACCAATCATTACATGGCACAGAAGCCTTGAGAAATCAAGCGAGCCATAATGAAAGGGATCCGTTTGTTTATGCTGACCTGTTCCCTGATGCCTGACAACAGCATACAGAACCCCAACGAGCTGCCAAGACTCTGTGATCCCTTGACTCACAAAGGCCTTGGCCGCAGCCTCTGCTCCACTCGGCTGGGTTTAGCCCCATCGCTAGGGAATGTCTGTATTGTATAAGAGCTCCAAAGTCAGGGCTTTGTATGCGTTTTGTGTCATGTAACGGCAATGTAATTTGTTTGTTCCCTTGTAGATGTGAACGAGTGTGACGAGGAGCCGTGTGAAGGGAAGGGCCGCTGCGTCAACAGTTACGGCTCCTATACCTGTCAATGCTTCAGCGGATACAGCCAGGTGATCACTCAGAACAGGAAGTTCTGTCAAGGTGAGATCCCATCCAATTTATAGTATAAGATATAATCTTTCCAGTAGGGCTGTTCGATTTTGCCCAAAAATAAAATCTCGATTTTTTTTCTCTCAAAATCCGATTTTCGATTACGATTACGATTATTTTGTGAATTGACAAAAGGCAAAGAAATGATTTCAAATATGCTGTTTTTTTATTGAACATTTGCCCCATTGGGCTTTAAGTGCAAACTTTGCTCTTATTAAACCAAAAATGAATGA
Organism: Cololabis saira; assembly: GCF_033807715.1. NCBI lineage: Eukaryota > Metazoa > Chordata > Actinopteri > Beloniformes > Belonidae > Cololabis > Cololabis saira. The sequence continues at coordinate 24,646,478 of NC_084602.1, forward strand.
ATAAAGTGCAAAACTCTGTAAAATAAGTTGAAAAAAACTTTTAAAAAATATAATAAAATATAAAGTTTTATCTCTGAAAAAAAAATCAGCAAATCAGCACTTGCAAACATACAGTAAGTTATATTTCCAATTAAATAAAACAAGACATTTTCTAATTAAACTAAACTGGGTCTTTGCATGCTAAATAATAATGCAACCTATGAAGGAGGTAGAGGTGTGTAATGTCAGTCATTACATTTGCTATTCCATCAATCATTAATATGGTATCAATCATTAATATGTGTGCAGACAAAGTAAAAAAAGTGAAAAATCGATTTTACGATTTTCACATTTTAACATTGTTCTAATTACATAATCGCGATTACGATTTAAAATCGATTAATCGAACAGCCCTACTTTCCAGTAACATCCCAGACTGCTAGAGAAGTGCACGTTTTGCGCCTGTCGGCACTCTTCATTTAAATAAAAATCTTGCCCAAATTATGGCTGTGGAACACAACAGTCACTTTATTTTCCTTTCTCCTTGGTTGTCGTTCAACTGGCAGACATTAATGAGTGCAGCATGCCCAACAAGTGTCAGAATGGCCAATGCGTCAACACAGAGGGATCTTACACCTGTGAATGCAGCAGCGGCTATGCCAAGTCTCGGAGAGGCCTGTGTGAAGGTGACTTGCATGCATCAACATCAGCTTCCACACACACAGAGTTCAAGTTCACACAGCAGCACAATCCCAACTAGGGTTTGTTTGCTGCCATTAATTCACATACAGACAAGTATGAAGCATTTTATATATCCCTCTGGACAAAGCTCAGTCCATGACAGAGGAATGACCTGCATTTCTGCTACACAGTAGCTTTCCTGTATGCATATGCACATTATTCCTTCTTTTTCTCTTTTTCCACACTCAGATATGGATGAATGCAGAGATCCCAGCTCCTGCCCCAACAGCATCTGCATCAACACGCCCGGCTCCTTCCAGTGCCAGATCTGCAGCCCGGGGTTCAGGCCCATCAATGAAAGATGTGTGGGTAAGGTCACCTCACACCCCATTACAGCTGCTGCGTCACCGGCACCCCCCAACAGTTTGCCAACAGTTTCCAGTCAGTGCATAAAATATAAGACGCCCCTCCCTCTTCGTTGTAAAAGCTTCCTGCACTAAGAAACCTTTAAACTAGACGTAGCTGCACTTCTTAGCTTGAATCACCGAAAAGAAAAATAGAAGGCGACAGGCTCTGCCGTTTAAGACCTGTCAACACCTTATGACAGCTGACTAAGTAGCACAACCTGAATTAAATGTTCAGCCTTGCGGCTTTTTGCTCAGAGGGACGCTCCTAACTGCTAGTGTACATAAAAATGATCAATTAAGTTATGTTTTGGCTTTAGAAGTCTTTATATTGGAAATGTTACGTCCGCTGTAGAATATTTGTAGCGCCACATGACAGCCCAAAACCACACAATGATAACTCTTTTACCTAAAGGGACCACAGCCCTCATTTACTGTTTTCATGTGCAAAAGTTACACCAGGTCCTCCACCCAGCAGCCGCTGCATATTCCCTGTATTGTTCAAACGAATTACTGTGTTATTTTATTTTGATTTATTTCGTACCATTTAAAAAAAAAAAAAAAAATATATATATATATATATATATATATATATATATATATATATATATATATATATATATATATATATATATATTTATAATACTTTAATTTGGCGGAGTCGAAATATTTCTGTTGGCCACAGCCTTGAACAAACATTGTTTTAATGTCGGAGAGTTTTGGCCACCGTACTGTAGAGCCCAGCAGAGGCAATCAGGGCTTTATTACCTCTGCCGGGGTAGGTGAGATGACCGAGCAGTCACAGGAGACACATGAGACGGGCCAAGGGTCAACTCCACATTACAAAGAGGCCACGGCACACAAACAAATTTTCTTGCTCAACCATAATGTTTTCTATGGTGTAATGTCAGACTCTTCAAAAGATTACTTGATTTGACTGCACAAATAGACACCAGACTACGCTTGGCGTGTGTTTTATTTTAAGTTTACAGACTAGCAGCTCCCAACCTGAAAGTGGCCCTGTTACACAACAGTCTGACTGGTGTTACTTACCACATCCCCTCAGTATGACCTTGCACCCCACTAATTTGTTTGGGAATCATAGCTTCTGGCGTGAAAATTCCAGAAATGTCGAAAGCTTACACAGCAAATGAATGACTGAAAATGGGGAGACAAACTCCGGTTGCACTTTCGAGCTGTTTTTAATGGATTTTTAAGTGAGTCTGATGACTGACGCCCTTGTTATAACTTTGGTGATCAGCTAACTTCCAAAGAAAACACAACTTAAGCTTTTCTTTTCCTTTTTTTTCCTCCAGTTTGCTCTTATTTTTCATTTTTAAAGTGCAATCCTGGGACATCTAAATACAGCAGTATCTCTTAGGAACCGTGTAAACAAGCGATAACAGTGGGGGTAAACATTTTTTACTCTGAACGTTCGCACAAGCAGCGTGGACAGGCCCACAGAGCTCGTCCAGTGTTGTGGGAGTCACATAAAACAGACAACATGTGTGGTGAGTTTCCAGTATTCGCTTCGGTCAATTGACGGCAGCACAGAACAGTAGTTTTGGCCCAACAGGCCGTATAGAGGATAAGCCTAATTGTTGATGTGATAGAGAAAGCGGGCTCTATTCCCTTGTCAGGGCTTATCAGCGCGGCCCGAGATATGAGTGCAGAAACAAAGCACTGAGGCACACTGACAGACGTCTGGCAGTGCCCGCGTCAGCAAAACAAACCCCGGTCTGTGGCTCTCCTGCGCTGTTTTCACTGTGCAGCGCTCTGTGTTTCAGGATCTCTATCAACCGTCAGTAACATCCTATTTTCACCTCCTTTTCAGAAATATACTTTTCCTTCCCTTCATGCTGTTCCCTTCCTCTTTGAAAGGCTCCCTCTCTCTTTCCTCTCACCACGATGTCAGCTAACCTAAAAAAATGCAACTGTTCGCACTTGATAAATCTCGCTATTAAACAATGTTTCCCGGGTCAACTGTTTGGACTCATAAAGTGGAAAAGACAGCTACTGACACAAGTAGTAAAAGGGCCGACATAAATGAGGTGAGCGTGTTGACGTAATTAAACGACCGCTGTTTGCAGGTTTTTTTTTTGCACACCAATTATCTTTTATTCGTTTCCCTTTTACTCCTGAACTACACAGACCTCTTTTGTGAGCATGGTTTTATTGTTTTTATGCAGTTTTTCTTCTGCAAAGGCCTGATTTTGCCATCGCGATCACAAATCAGACCCCCAGATCTAATCAGATCTCATCTTGTTACATTTTTTCACCTAAATTTACAGTGCCTGAGGCACCACACGCCAACACAAGGAGCACAGCTTTTTTTTGCTTTTTTTTCGATGTGGTATTCTCTGCTTTGTTTTTGAGTTTTCTATTTTGCCATGTTTTCTAAAATACAGTCCTGCTTGGTCTGTTTTTGGTTTTGTTGTTGTATTTTGCACCTCAGGGTCCCTTTCCAAATTTCATCATGTAAAAAAAGCATGCGTTCTCATTTACCTCCCCTGGTATTTAGTTAAAGGAAAGTCTTTATTTTATGTGCAAAATGCCTCCAAGCATGAAAACCCACAAAGTTTAGAGAAATGTGGGAAGCTGGTGTACTTTCCTCGAATCACACGGCGCTGTCGGGGCAGAGGGCAGGCAAAACTCTCCCCCTCATGTTTTTTTGTGTTTTGTCCCCTTTGTGTCCTCAGATGTAAACGAGTGCTTGAATCAAACTGTGTGCGGTCATGGGAGGTGTGTCAACACGGAGGGCTCTTATAGGTGCAACTGTTTCCACGGCTACACACTCTCACCAGAAAACGCTTGTCAAGGTAACTGTCAATCAGAACACTAAACATCAGAGTTAAGGCTCTGTGAATAGTCCTCCACGGTGCTACTACAGAAGCCTCACGGCACCACTGAACGCTTATAAAACCCCTACAAAGTGTTTGCGGTTGTCTTTATTTTCTCAAGCCCTCCTTTTTTTTCTTCCCTATATCTTCTATCCAGATGTGGATGAATGTGTGCTTCCGGGAGTCTGTCTCCATGGACGCTGTGTCAATCTGGACGGCACCCATGAATGCTCCTGTAACCACGGTTACCACGTTGCCTCAGACAGCAAATCCTGTGAAGGTCTGCAAAGGATTATTTCGAGCTGTTGGGTGTAACTCATCATGCATGCTTGTCCGCTCATGGAGCTCTCCCAACAGCAGCATAATGTCTGCAAATTATTTCTTTTCGCTAGATGTCAACGAGTGCGCAACTGGTAATGCCTGTCCCGCGGGAATTTGCATCAACACTGAAGGTTCCTTCACTTGCCAGAACTGCAGGCCTGGGTTTGGACCATCTGCTGATGGACTGAGATGTGAAGGTACAAAAAACGGCGCTCTAATGATTTACTACTCTCCAGCGTTGAACCAACTCTCATTGATAGCGATGATTCGTTTATCTACATGTGTGGAATCTGTTCTTTTTTTTTTGTTTTACCTCCAGATGTTAATGAGTGTGCCCTGGGTGACTTTTGCCTGGGAGGAGTGTGTGCCAACACGGAGGGATCGTACACTTGCACCAGATGTAAAGATGGTTACAGAGTTTCTGTAGACCGGCAGAGGTGTGAAGGTAAATTCATTCTTCAGCTGGGCTTCTCATTCAATAAATAACATTTGTATTGTAAAACTGTTACTCAACACATCTGGGCCAGTTTGTCAGTTCACCATTACATTACTGTTGCCGTGCAGCTGGTTTCCCTTCAAGTATTATTGACTGATATCCGTGCATGCATGTCTGTGCGTGATGTTTGCTCAGATATTGATGAGTGCCAGTCCCTTTCTACTTGCGCCAACGGGATCTGTCTTAACTCGGAAGGCTCTTACACATGCGAGGACTGCCCTACAGGGTACAGAGTATCGTATGATGGGGAACTCTGTGAAGGTTGGTTTGTTTAACACGGAATTTTTGGCAAACATGTATATAAACGTAAAGGGTCACAGAACCAATAGTAGTGGTGAAAATACTTTCTGTTGCTCATTATTAGTTTTTTTTTGTTTTTTTTTACTTTAAAGGCAGTCTAGTCCCACTGTTCATGTCTAACAGCATTTATTGTTTCACAACAGATATTGATGAGTGCGAGCTTCCCATTACATGCCCTCTGGGAACATGTACAAACACAGCGGGTTCATTCACGTGTGTCATCTGTCAGCCTGGTTTCAGGCTCTCTGAGGATGGACAAGGGTGTGAAGGTGAGGCTTTGTGTTTGCACAGGAATGTCAGTTATTTTATACCTGTATATTTGAGCTCAGGTCTTTGCAGCCTGTGGTTTTGATTTGGACATGCCACACCATGCATCTACTAGGTTTCAGCTGTTGTCAAACCTCAATGAAGAAAACAGCCTTTAGGGGTGTGTGCAAGAGTCATTTAGGAATGTACAGCTTAAAGTCAAGTTAAGAGAAACCAAACAGATGCTCAGGATCAACATGTTTGTCATGAAGAAGCTCAGCATCCTCCTCTACCATCACCATCCACACAGCCCTCACAGCATCTCTGTGACACCTCTACACATTAAGATGCAGCTGATGAGACTGAACTGGAGCAAGGCCGCAGGGCAATATGGTGTCAGCGTGTGAGTCTTAAACAGAGGTGTCAAAAGTATTCACATTCATTACTCAGGTAGAAGTATAGATACTAGAGTTTAAAAATACTCCTGTAGAAGTTGAAGTATCAACTCAAGTTTTTTACTCAAATAAAAGTATAAAAGTACTGGTTTCAAAACTACTTAAAGTATAAAAGTAAAAGTAATGTAAGGGGGAAAAAAGCCATTAAGGACAAAAGCCATTGAAAATGAATGCATCTTAGTATAATGCAAATATATTAAAGAACCATATATGTGTACTATTGAGCATTAACATGTTTCAGAGAGCAGGAGATATGATGACTAGTTGCCTATAAGTATTGTAATGGTGCAAAAAGTCAAACTTCAGAGGCATGTTATCATTTATCCTAACCTTTATTGGAATGTACATCCAAGTTTAGTTGCAGGAATCTGATGTAAGAACAAAACTGGACAAGAACATTTGTGCCACAACCACAACCAAATTCACTCTATCCGGATGGAGCAATTTAACTGGATAGTTTTTTTTAAAGGCCGAAATGAAATAGAGTAACAAGGCTGTTTTTAAAATGTAAGGAGAAAAAAGTACAGATAATTGCGTGAAAATGTAAGGAGTAAAAGTAAAAAGTTGTCTGAAAAATAATTACTCCAGTGAAGTATAGATAACCAAAATTTCTACTTAAGTAAGGTAGTACGAAGTACAAATACTTCGTTACTTGACACCTCTGGTCTTAAAAACTTGTTCAAACCAGCTATGTTGGATTCTCTTCAACCTCAGCCTGAGTCGGGAGAAGGTCTCAGTGCCAAGGAAGACATGGACATTGTTCAAGTTCCTAACAAGTCTCATTTGTCTGTCCTCCATGGTAATAGATCAGATGCTCTACATCCCACACTATGAAAGTCCCGGAGTGATTGCTATTGGTCCACCTTTAGATAAACAAAGAATTAATAATCTTTACCCACTGCAGTTTGCTTACTTCCATGGGGTTGAAGTTGAAGATGCGATCATCTACCTGCTTTAGCAAGCACATGCTTATTTTGACAAAGCAAGTAAACTGTGAAGCTTTTGTTCTTTGTTTTCCTGTGGATTTAACATAATTCATCCTGAATTACTGTGTAAGAAACTCTAGCAGAGGCAAGTGGATACAGTACCTTCACAATCGCCTGGTTTTCTGACTTCCTGACAGGCGGCCCACAGTTTACGAAACTTAAGGGTTAAGTGCCCGAGAGAGTGGTCAGTGGTACAGGAGCACCACAGGGCACTGTACTCCTGACATGTCTATAAATACTCAGATGACTTCACAGCTGTGGGGTGTGTCAGTGGTGGACAAAAGACTGAGTATAGAGAGGTGGAGTGCTTTTGTGGTATAGTATAGAAACAATCACCTCATCTTGAATGTAAACACGACAAAGGAGATTATAGTGGGTTTTGGGAGGATGAGAATGAGCTGAACACTATTTCCATAATGGTCATAGAGGTGGAACTAGTGGAAGAATACAGATACCTGGGAGATGCGACTCTGATTCTGTTTACATGAAGGCGGAGAGGGGGGACATGTGCCTCAGGGTGTGCAGCAAGATGGTGTAGAGTATCTATACATGTATAGTGGAGAGTGCAATCTTACCCACAGCCATAACGTTCCATGATGACTCTTTTTATTGTGAATTTGCACAGAATTTTTACAGAATCAATATAATTTTCTCCTGGAGTTAAAATAAAATAGGAATACTCAGTACTCGAGTTGTAAAAAAAAATCAGGGGGGATGGTGGATTTTATCATATGGGGACAGATAATTTTGTGCTGATTACAAATAATATAATATATTACAAATAATAGCACTGACCAAAACACCTGCAGAAATACTGCAGGAAAGACATAGTAGCAGTTAAATGCAGCCTTCTGTAAGCTTTAAATATCCACTGGGCTTACATCAAATACATCAAAACACAACAATAAAAAACACTTTTCTGAACTTATCAATATGCCTCTGTCCTTCACAGGATAAGTAAAATGGATCACTGCAAAAACTCAAAATCTTAACAAGAATATGTGTCTTATTTCTAGTTAAAATGTCTCGTTTTAGTAAAAAAATCTCATTACACTTAAAACAAGACTCATCACTGGAAAAAACAACAATTTTCACCTGTTTCAAGTAGATTTTCACTTAAAATAAGTACAAAAATCTGCCAGTGGAACAAGATTTTTTTGCTTGTAATGAGAAGATAAATCTTTTCCCACTGGCAGATTTTTCTACTTATTTCAAGTGAAAATTTACTTGAAACAGATGAAAATTGTCAAATAAGTTATTTTTCTGGTGATGACTCTAAATGTTGAAATATCAGTAAAACCACATTCATTGATGAAATGACATAAGGGATGGAAAGGGGTATGGCAGTTTTACAGGGGGGATTATTTTGACCGTTTTTATTTCAGGGGGGGATGCCATCCCCCCTCATCCCCCCTCAACTCCAGTACTGGGAATACTGTACCTTGCGGTACTGATTCTGATGGTATCTAAGAAACATCGGGTTTGACAGTTTTACTTCAAAGTACTTTCATCCGAACCCAAAACTCCTAGACATCACATCATATTTGGATCATAGGCCCCTCTGCTCTGGCACCATTAAGCTGATCCATGCTCAACAAAATGAGGCTCCAGCCCTCAAATAAAACAGGATCATGTCAGGCAAATGTCCTTCAGACAGCTAAACAGATCGAGGTATCAGTATAATGCCTTAACCATTATTGATTATAAGTGTTGGAGTTTGTTTATTTAAATCAGAGACGGTTATCTGTAATGTAATGTGTCTGTGTATTTGTTTCCAGATGTGGATGAGTGCTTGGTGGCTGACTTGTGCCCAAGCCAACTGTGCTTGAACACGCCGGGGTCTTACACCTGCAGGAGCTGTGAAACCGGCTTTCAGCTGTCTGGGGATCGTAACACTTGCGAAGGTACAACTATGTTTCTGTGTTTACGCACCTGCTTAGAAGAGGCAAACACGTCATTATGATAAACTCTGGTCGCGTCTCTTTGTGGTGATTGATGAATCTCCAATGTTAGAGAAGAACTTTACAGCGCTCATTCATTTTTATCAGATCAATTCACTGAAATGGCAGCTCTGTTAGATTTAGATCTTTCATGACTTCATGAGAAGAAAGAAAGGAATGTTAATTTAAAACGAACCAAATATGGTCCAAGTTAGTCATTTGTGCTGTTATGTGTTGTTAATTGGAACTGTGGATCTGGCCTGAGAGGAAGATCCCCCACTGATACACTTTCGCGTTGCAAAATCATTTTACAAAACCACATCCAAGACAGACTCTGATCGGAATTTAATGGATTATCTGATGCCATGGAAAATATTAAGGGTTCTGCCTTCCATGTACTGTAATGACCCTGCCTTGTTGAACTCGCCTGGTTCACCCGAAAGCATAACAGAGTCATTTCAATCATTTAACAATGGCCGGTACTATTTTCTCCTTAAAAAAATATAATCTTTACTGGCTCGAGGAATTTTCAATGATCGCATATCAGTGAGCCAGTGACTGTTTGTAGATACTGTAATTATACGCCACCTGTAATATCTTGATCTTATAGATATGATAACCAGCCCACATACTTATCTCTCCACTCTTTTTAATAAAACACTGTCAGTGGAGTTTAATAAAGAGGGCTTTTTTTTTTTTTTACTGTATTCTTGGCAGCGTGTTGAGCTGAGTTACACTTATCAGTTAATGATTTTAATGTAAAGGGCAGTAGAAGCACAAAAAAATTGCTTTTTGGAGGCCACTGTACTTTAGATCAGTGGTTCCCAAACTGAGGGACGCGGCGCTATTGCAGGGGGGCGCGGCGAGGTTGGAAGGTAGATTAATTTAAAGGAGCATGAGGCAGAATTTATGAAATAAATGCGTATACGTTTTAAGTAGTGCTGGCCAACGATTAAAATTTTTAATCTTAATTAATCCATGATTTCTGTAATTAACTGCGATTAATCGCATATTTATTTCATATTTATTCACACATTTTGTGCTGTTTTAATGTTTTTAATACTGTTAACAACCTGAGGCAAATATGCTGCTTTATGCCAATGTTTATTCAATTTCCACAAAAAAATCTTTTGACCTGAATGTAACATTCCTTCATAAATACAAACACAATGTAGTCCCCAACTTTACACTTGGAAAGACTAACTTAAGATTCCTGTTTTAAGCAGCTCAGTGTAAAACAATGAACCATATGCATCCAACATTGTACAAGAAGTGCATTGGTCAGTTAAATTTTCCCTGTAATTATGTCTCATATGGAGGAAAATAAAAGGCTCAAAAAATATCCCCTTTTCCTAAGTGGGTTAAAAACAGGGGGATACAAAAACTGAATTACAAACAAATAAAGTGCACATGCAACGGAACGGGAGTAACTCAGCCATTTCCTCACCTGAATCCTCAGTGCGAATCGCAGTGTGCGCCCGTCTGTGCGCGCGCGCGCGCGTGTGTGTGTGTGTGTGTGTGCGGCGGCGGGGGGGAGCATTGTTGAGTTTTATGTTTTATGTAAAGCGCTTTGCGTTGCATTTCTTATTTTGTAAGAAAAGCGCTTAACAAATGCAGTTTGATTTGATTTGACTCGTCCTTTTTTGCAAGCTGCGTTGTCTGATTTTGACGGGGGGGGGGGGGGGGGGGGGGGGGGGGTGGCGGAGCGGCGCTCTCTGGTATTTGAGACTCAACATACTTCGGTGGTAATTCATTTCAAATCGATGGTACATGTAAATAACTTCAGTCTTGTCCAGCTTTTTGAAAGTGAACTTGCTGTTCAAAAGTCGCTTTTCATTCTCCATCTATCAGTTCACCAGACTTTTCCTCGAACTACAGGTGCCGTCAAGCGCCTGAAATGATATGCACCTTTTTTTTTCGTGTGCGTTAAAAAAATTGTCGGCGTTAAGAGAACGTTAAGTTAACGCGTCGTTAACGCACTAACTTGGACAGCCCTAGTTTTAAGTTTTCTAGTAATAATGTCAGATGAAGCGTTCCAAACCAAAAAGAATGAGCCCTCTAGCGTATCTCTCCGTTGCCTTGAACAGGCTGTGTGCTGCAAAATGACGCTGAATGCGCGATCTCTCGTACCGGCTTCACTGTTGGCTGCAGTAACCCCGACGGTTGTCGTGGCGCTAATGAGTCTCATTTCTTATTCTTGCCTCATGCTCCTTTACATTTTTTTTTTTTTTTTTTTTTTTTTTAAGATTTTTTATTTCTTTAAGATTTTGCCTTCAACACATATGTGCAATGAGAGATAGACAGGAAATAGGGGGAAGAGAGAAGGGGAATGACATGAAGTAATGGTCTGGCCGGCGGGAATCTAACCGGGGACCTGCTGCTTCAGGTCCCACAACTACCCGGCTACTATATCGTACAGTTAAAAGGAAAAAAAAGAAATGTGTTGCACACATGAAGCAAGCCCACTCACATCACTGAAAAGATGTGGGGATTAAAAGTGTCATTTTTGTAGAGCAAATGTTCAGATTTTGGCTCCTGCTTGTATTGTTGTTGTTTCAATCTCTGTGAACTGGTCAGGTTGAAAATCTATTTTTACAGAGATGGACAGTTTTTTGCGCACATATGTTCAATATATGAAATAAATTGCAGTCGCATTTGAATGCAAAAGATGTGTGAGTCTGTGTTGGGGTCGTGGGGGGGGGCTCGAAAAATTCTGTTACGTACAAAAGGGGGGCCTGGCAAAAAAAAGTTTGGGAACCACTGCTTTAGATGATAACTAATAGCTATCTTTTCCTTCTCTTCCTCTGATTCCTTAGATATCGATGAGTGCCGGGCTCCGGGCATCTGCCCGACAGGTGTGTGCGTCAACACGGAGGGCTCCTTCGCCTGCATGGCCTGTGACCCGGGCTTCGCAGTGTCGCCCAACGGCCTCTCATGTGAAGGTACAACACAGCAACCTCTATAGTGACATCACATTTTTTATGTGATCTCTGTGGTCTGGCAGCGCTCACTTGAGGTGACATAACTCGGGGGAGCCGGACCAAGTGAATCACAGCTGGTGTTAATCGGTCAGATCACATCTGTGCATTTCTCACTGCAGATGTGAATGAATGTGAGGACAGCAGGCTGTGCGTCGGAGGCCAGTGTACCAACATCATCGGCTCCTATAGCTGCTCCTGCCCATCTGGTCTCGAGCTGGTGGATGGGACGTTTTGCAGAGGTAAATATATCTGCCCTTGTATAATAAATACCATTAGTAGTAGTTAGATCTTGTGGCTCACCTCATTTTGCTGTGTTGACACAGCTGTGTGAGTGTATATCTCCTTTTTTTCTGATAGACATCAACGAGTGCTTAACCATCACTGGCATCTGCGGAGAAGGAGACTGTCTGAACACAGAGGGCTCCTTCTCGTGCATCTGTCCTGACGGATATACCACCCTCGACGAAGAGCCCGGCTGCCAAGGTACAGCCATGTATTACAAGTACAACACAAACAACAGTTGGAAATCATTATTCAGATGATTTTATGGGCTTTATGTAATTGGGTGAGGCAACTCCACAACTGGAGCTACATGGTAATCATTTATTAATGATTTTTAGCACATGTACCTCAAGTCATTTGCACTGAAACCCAGTTGGCTCGCACGTGTTTCCTTATTGAGTGCAGAAGGGCTGTTCCCACCATACCGTCCCGGGTGCTGAAACCTGTCTTTCTGCGTAATGGGTCACGGCCTCATCAATTGTCTCAGATCACTCTCCCTCCGTTTGGATATCAGATTGATGTTATTCCAGCCGCACCCGGTGACCTGCTGGTATTTGGAAGGGGAACAAAATGTATTGTCAAAACATTTCAACAAACCAGAGTGTTTTCTGTGAAATAAACATCAATCTTTGATGTACAGGATTGTGTAGATCTCCCTAAGTAGGAGGTTCAGTTAAGCAATTGATGGGTTTCATGGCAATGCAACATCCAGTCACCAAATGAAGCCGGTAGGTTCCGTCTTCAGGTCACTGCACAAAGCTGGCCGAGGCTCAGCATGCTTACAAAGGAGTGTGAAGTAGGAATGGGCGATATTTTACCGTTCACGATATACCGTCAAAAAAATTCCTCACGATAAGAATTTGTCATGACGCGGTAAAAACGATAAATTCCCGTTGATGACGTTTTTGTGTAAAGCTGATTTTTGGAAGGAAGGAAGGAAGGAAGGAAGGAAGGAAGGAAGGAAGGAAGGAAGGAAGGAAGGAAGGAAGGAAGGAAGGAAGGAAGGAAGGAAGGAAGGAAGGAAGGAAGGAAGGAAGGGAGAAAACAAGGAAGGAAGGGAGAAAACAAGGAAGGAAGGGAAGAAGGAAGGAGAGAGCAGGAGGAAAGAAGGAAGGAAGGGGAAAAAAGAAGGAAGGAAGGAAGGAAGGAAGGAAGGAAGGAAGGAAGGAAGGAAGGAAGGGAGAAAACAAGGAAGGAAGGGAGAAAAGAGGAAGGGAAGAAGGAAGGAGAGAGCAGGAGGAAAGAAGGAAGGAAGGGGAAAAAAGAAGGAAGGAAGGAAGGAAGGAAGGAAGGAAGGAAGGAAGGAAGGAAGGAAGGAAGGAAGGGAGAAAACAAGGAAAGAAGGAAGGAAGGGAGAAAAGAGCAAGGGAAGAAGGAAGGAGAGAGCAGGAGGAAAGAAGGAAGGAAGGGGAAAAAAGAAGGAAGGAAGGAAGGAAGGAAGGAAGGAAGGAAGGAAGGAAGGAAGGAAGGAAGGAAGGAAGGAAGGAAAGGGGAGAAGGAAGGGAGAAAACAAGGAAAGGAGGAAGGAAGGGAGAAAAGAGGAAGAGAAGAAGGAAGGAAAGAGCAGGAGGAAAGGAGGAAGGAAGGGAAAAAAGAAGGAAGGAAGGAAAGAAAGAAAGAAAGAAAGAAAGAAAGAAAGAAAGAAAGAAAGAAAGAAAGAAAGAAAGAAAGAAAGAAAGAAAGAAAGAAAGAAAGAAAGAAAGATAAATTCCCGTTGATGACAAACATGGCGGATCTGAAAGCGAGATAGATTTAGTTAAAAAGGTGGAGTTGAATTGGTATTTTTTTTATCGTCATTTTTATCGTTATCGGGATAAATGCCAGAAATAATCGTGATACATTTTTTAGTCCATACCGCCCATCCCTAGTGTGAAGGTTTGTTCTCCAGCTTCTTCTATTTAAGTTCTGTGCTTGCAGCAGCTCAGACGTCGTCCACACGCTCTGAGCAAAGGCCCGTAGCCACATCAGGTACTTTGGCTGCCAGCCACAACAAATACCAGGCCGGAACAATCCTATAAATCAGCAGTTGTCATATGTTTGCTTGCAGTCTGCCATAGTGTGTATAGTGCTGACACTATAAAAGCCAGCCCCCTCTGACACGACCCTACAGAGGCAGGAGAGGGGAGGATGAGGGTTTTTAAGGTTAGGTGAATGACAGATGAGTTTAGTCAGGTGATGCCAAAATACACTTCAAGATGGAAAATGTGTAATAAAATACAACACACTAAAACCAATCTATGGCTAATTTAATTGGAAACTATGAAGAACCAGCCTATTTATGAGGTGAACATAAAACTGGAGAATATAGATTTCTTTTTTTTAAGCGTAGCTTTGAATGTATACTTTGCCGTGTCTGAAAGACTCAGCAGATCGTAAGACTGGAAAAAGAAGATTATTTCCCCTGTGATGAATTAGCCCTGTTTTACTGCATGTCCCCCACCTTTTACCAGGTCCAAGTACATTACAAGTTATGTAGTAATGCTGCAATTATCCGCCCATTTACAACTAATCAAGCACAAAGTATGCATTATTAATTTGTACTCCAGGGGAAATGTTCTCAGCTCGAGAAGCTGAGGTACAGTATATGCTTTTTACGGTCCTTTGTTTCCCGTTTGCAAGTATACCATTACGTGCATCTCGTGTTCTGACAAGTACTTGATTACTCATTCTTTTTGTCGCGCTTAGGCGGTTGTTCGCTGTGAACGTAATGAGGATGTGGGATAAATGGATTGAATTGAGGCTCTGTTACTAATCTTTGCCTGCACCTTCTCATATTATATACACTTTTTTAATCTTTCTTTTTGCCTTATTCTTGAACTTAGATGTCGATGAATGCAGTAAAGACGATGTCTGCATTCGGGGACAGTGCATCAACACCGTCGGCTCGTTCTTATGCTTGTGCGAGGCTGGCTTCAAGTTCAACTCCGATACAGACGACTGCGACGGTAAGACAGTTGCGGTACCACGTCCTGACGGTTGTTGACCCCGTTCTCTGCTCTGCGCTTTCCTGGCTTTGTAAACCAGCAGATCAGCATTAGTTAATTGATTGTCACTCTAAATTACGGTATAGTTGGCTTTTATAAGCCCCAGTGAAGCTGTCCAAGCTTGGCTTACAAGAGTTCCTCCGTGGTCCCAGGGCTGAGGGGTTCCCGGATTACGTGGCTGGAGCCCTGAACTCCCGCTCCCATGAGGGGAGTATGAATGACCCCATTGTGAGCAGGAGGTGTTTCTCCCTCTGAAACGTCTCCCTTTTGCTCCTTCGCAAGTTCTTTGGTTGCTGTGATAATATTGTTCTTGGCCATTCTTGTCGCCTGCTTCGTTCGCTGAGGACAGCTCCACCGCCGGCCTCCTGGACAACAGTAGAAGCAGAGGAGCAGCGGAGGGGTTCATGCATCTGTGTTTGATTGCACATGCGGATGATTCTGTATGGAGCCAAATCAAGGCCAAAAGTTTTGCTAATTTGAAAATAAAATTTTAACCTGAAAATTATTTTTTACAGTTTCAATTTTATTTTTTTCAGTATCAGATCTTTTTTTCAGTTTCAAATCTTTTTATTTCAGTTTTAAATATTTTTTTCAGTTTCAAATCTTTTTTTTCAGTTTCACGTCTTTTTTTTCAGTTTCACTTCTTTTTTTTTCAGTTTCAAATTTTTGAATTTGAATTAAAAAGCTGTTTTAGACCGTACTTGGCACCAATCGCAGTATAAAAGCAATAAACTATGCCAGACTGTACAGTTCAACAGCCACACTTTAAAGTTTGACATTTCCCACTTCCACATACTACCAAGTACGGTCTAAAACAGCTTTTTAAATAGAAATGTGTCACTAATATCAGTTTTTTCCACTGCCAATCACGTGAATATGGTGTATATACAGTGTTGAATCATACTTCTACTGATAACTTCTGCAACCTACGTTTCCTGAAGGCAATGTCCCCCGCCTTCTCTGTTCTGCTGTCACTCTTGATGCCACGCCCCCCACGCCAGATCGGGGCCAAAAGTCTGAACCTGAAAAAAAAAATTTGAAACTGAAAAAAAAGAAGTGAAACTGAAAAAAAAAAGACGTGAAACTGAAAAAAAAGATTTGAAACTGAAAATAAGATCTGATACTGAAAAAAATTAAATTGAAACTGTAAAAAAGAATTTTCAGGTTCAAATTTTATTTTCAAATTAGCAAAACTTTTGGCCTTGATTTGGCTCCATAATTCTGCACCTCTGTTTGTGAATCACTAACTAACGTCTGTCTGTGTGCTTTCTCTCTCTCTGTCGCTGTGCAGACCAGGATGAGTGCAAAGAGTTTGGAAGCTCCCTCTGTGGAACCTGGCGCTGTGAGAACACCATTGGCTCCTACCGGTGCTTCATGCAATGCCAGCCCGGGAGTCTCGAGGGAAACTGCGGTGCGTACGCTAACCTTGTTCATGTTAAAGAGTCATTTTGTGATTAACGAATCACCTGCGGCAGCCAGAGACATAAACCGGAGCATTGTTGTTCCTCTGTTAGCAGAGGAGTAGACTATGATGCCAGATTACTGTGGATGTTCCCTCTTCTGGTTCAGCACTCTGTGGCGGCGCTCGCTGTAATGGCATGGCTTGATGCTCGCCAACAAACGCTCCATGATCCCAGGAATGTTTGAAGAATCATCTGTGTAATGACAGAAAACAAATGGGCTTTGTTACACAACCACCCCAGTTTCTACTTATATCTTGTCTTTTTCAATGATTTTATTGTTTACAATAGAGCAAACGGAGTTCACAAACAACAAGAAAAAAAGGAGGGTAAACCTTTTTTCTTCATATTCCAGCAAGACAAGATTCAGTTATGTGTTGGACTGCAGATGGAAGACGTGGGTGTTTGTGGATGATTGTGCTTACATCTGCATGACTTTGCTGTTTTCCATCTCCGGCATGTGTTTGTGCAAGACAAAGAGAAGCAGAGAGTGTAACGGTCCTAAACTGATGGAAATTGAGGGTGGGATACACCGCTGCACAGCTAAGCAGTAACATATTGAGCCTCCGCCCCTCTCACCCTGATCCTGCCTATGTGTGGCTGCCTCCCCGACTCCACTTTGTGAGGTTACTGTCTGGCACCGGCTGAAGACTGAAGACTGCTGAGGCCTGGAGAGTGATAAGGACTGATTGAAACCACCTGCTCGCCCTGGCTTCTTTAAAAGGCAGAATCAAAACACTGCTAAGCATCTCATAAAGCTGGAGAGTTGGTTAATATATGCAGATACACAGGCTAAGTGAAATTAACGGGGGAGGCTCGGACTTGGAGTGCAATGTCATACGCTGCGTTCACAGTAAAAACCCCAGCTGAAGTCATCTGTGTGCTTTATGACCACCTCTCACATTTCCATGTTGTGACGCTGCTCGTGTTGTCAGTAGACCCTGCAACAAACACTCAATCACAGTTTCGAGTTGACTCACAGCCCCGATTTGGGAGCCAAGCCCTTTCAAAGCTCCGAAACCCAGCACTGCACACAATGGGGCCTTGTTGCACCTCACGATGGGAAGTTGTGGGAGATGCTGCCGTCACCTCAATAAAAGTCCAAGGAGGGAGCTCAATTACTTCAGGGCATTTTTTGTCTGCTTGTAAAAATCATCAGATATTTAAGAAGAGACCAGACGCTGTAATTTGCAGTTACTGCGAGGGGCGTTGTTTTATTTTCTACTCTCCTGCGAGGGGCAGCGGTTGTCGTTGGCGCGGCTCGCTGAACTCATTTAGATTTAGGGGGCCATGACACTAAAGGGAAAAACTGTTTTTTTCCACAGCAAACGTCACCCGCAACTATGCAGTAAGGGTTTCGCTCAAACCTACCATGATGTTATGCACTGTGCAGTATGTGCATATATGTTTTGTTTTAGTCCGCCGCCATGCTCATACGTTCCCTCAGGCTATGTCTTTAATAAGCGTAGCCTGTGGGCGGAAATTGTGTGCGGTCGCCCTCTTGCCAACCTGCCACCCCTCAAATGTATAGAAGCGTGAAGACTTTAACATGTGTGTGATACTGATGGGCATGAAGGTTTATTACTTCAGAAGTACAGATGGACATGATATTACCTGTAAGTGTCATCGCTGTTGACCTAAGACAGCTTTCGGTTCGAATGTCCTTCCTCAGTATCTCACCTCATCCTGGCCTAGTCGTGTGTGAAATAACCTTTTGCATCTGGTTCCAATTAGACCAGGGGGATGCCCAGAGAGCTGGGGAAAGTGTGGGCTGCTCCGGGTTAGCCAAGGTCTCTTATTTCTACTTTTTTGCTGCCATGTGCTCTAAATTAACACACATCCTGGAGATAAACGTGTAACTTCTGTACATACTGTACTCAAATCACAACATCATCAGATCCCGAAACCAGGTCTCTCTGGATGAAATCATTGGTATAGATGGGAACTGAGCCTGGTTTGTTCCTCAACCTCAGCTTCTCTCATCTCAGCTGAACATCTCACCTTCCTCCCCATCTCAGTTCTCCCCTCCAGGAAGTTTACAGCTCTTTTGTGCCCTGATTTCACTTATTATTACATGGAAAGACTAAGAAAAGCAGCCCTGCATGCTACTGAAGCAAAACCAGCTCTGGGTGGGGGTTGTATAATTTTCTGTTCCTTTTCCTTTCCTACGACTCGTTTAGCTGTTATTAAAATGCTACCGCTCTTACTCCAACCATGCCACACTTAAACAACTATCAAATTGATATGTTTTGGTATGTTTTCTATGCTTTCAGCCCTCTCAGGGATGATAATCTGATTGCATCTCATCACAACATGTGGCTTGTGGCAGATTTTGTTCCTTGTGTGCACATGAATGAGACTATGCCTCCAGACAATGATGATTTTATTTATTACCAGAGAGCCTAAGTTTTCCAGCTGGCTGCCGTTGTCATTCCAACATTCCTAACTCCACTTAAGCTCTTCAAAATTCAGAAACGTCAGGGAACTTTATTACCAACACTTTTCATCATACTATGAGAATTTTACTGTATAAGTCTTGAGAATATGATTCTTTAAAAAAAAAAAAAAAATATATATATATATATATATATATATATATATATATATATATATATATATATATATATATATATATATATACTGCCAGTGTGTATATTTTTTCCCAATTACTTGAAGTGAGGGGAAAAAGCACTCCCTGCTTCCACTCCAGTTCAGCGTCTCAAGCATGCAAATCCAGTGGGTTGGCGGTTTTCAGTACAGTACGTCTGCATCCATTCTACCCCCTTCTCATCTTGCAGCCAGTTGAGCCCACAAGTCTATTCAAGCAATTTTGGTCCTTTTCAGCATTCGCTGTCAAAGGTTTTGAAAACAACAAAGACGATTTTTGTCTCTGTGGTTTTATTAGCTTGTGGGAGCCCCTGTCTCTGACCCCGGAGGCATGTTAGAGAAGTGGCCAAGTCAGGACAGGAACGCTAACTGATGACTGGTCCCCCAGCAAGCCTGAGAAAGTAGTTTTCTGCGTTGGAGGGGAAGACAGAGCCCTGGCCCGACTGCAGCATTCAAATCGGACGGCTTGTGCTTTCTCTGGCCTTCATTCTATCTTTTTCTATCTAAACTAATGCAGGCTTTACGAGTGCTTAGAGGCAAAATGAAACTGGTTTAGACAGCATGACCACGATGATGGTCTTCATACCGTAAATCGACTTGTTGTAGATTCCTGAGGTGGACGTCTCGTTTTTTATTAATGCTAGCATTAGAAATATAAGTCTGTTATTGGAACAGATCAAAATGTAATGATTTCATTTTTTTTCCCGTGACATCTAATCAATTACGAAAAGTTACGGCTAATCACGGTATCTACAGATGGAATGCGTTGTTATGAAACTGAAAAGTCAACAAAAAAAATCTAATTACGCATACGATAAAACAGACGCACTGGAGTGTCCTTTCACTTCATCAGGATATTTTATATCACTTGAACAACCTATCTGTCATAACGCTCCCTCTTTTTAATGCCTTGCAGAAAAGTTGTCACTGCATTTTTCTGATACAAGTTACTTCCAAATCTACAGTCCAGTGTTGCTTCAACAGACCAAAACTGTTCCAGTCCTGCAAAGAGTGATGCTGTATGAAGGTTTATGGTCATTAGGTTCGTTAATAGAGGTTGGGTCACCGTGCTTGGCAGCTAGTGGAAAACAGACATAAACCAGTGGCGAGCCTAACAAACAGAAATGCAAATTCACATGACAAGCTGATTGCTTTTTAAACAATTATAATCAACCTCCCTCTCCTGCAGTATTGGTCTTTGGCTTCTCTGCTTTACAGGATATGCCAAGAAACACTAAATCATGTATGTAAGAAATTGCTAACAAATGTTGCTTTTAAGAAGGGATTGGTAAGGAATCAGCACTGCTGTTGTAAAGGCAGGTATCGCGTTCACACTGACGTATAGAAAGTAGACAAATACTTCCCATCTGTCATGTTTGTTTTATGATACAATCTAAACACGAAACTGCTGTAAACCTGGCAGATTCACTTCCAGACTTGGACTTTGTGCCTTGAAATGCTCTCAGACTTAACAATTTTCTGAAAATGCATATTATAGTCGATTGTAATCAGTTAATGAACTTATCAATTGATTACAATCAAAACTAAACCAGCCAGAAAGCTATCAAAATCCTACCAGATCTGAAATCTGTGATTAGTAATACAAGAAAAGAATATCCTCTTGCAGCTTTACAGATCCAGACGAGACTCCCATAAAACATATAAATGACAAGAGAGTTTGAAAAGCGTGGTAATGAAGTGTCTCATCTGTACACTGTTGGCATGTTATGTCTGGCATGTTATGATGGATATGCTATCTGTTGTTGCTGCATTGACATGGTGATGTTTATTTTGGAAAAGCGGGCCCTTGTTTACGGAGGCAGCTTGGAAGTCTGTTGTGCAGATTGAGAATGTAAATGGTAACACTGTGCTCTCTTCTCTGCGCGCTCCCGGCTCACAGATATTGACGAGTGTGACAACGAGACCATCTGTGGGAAGCACGGCTACTGCGAGAACACGGACGGCTCCTTCCGCTGCGTGTGCGACCAAGGCTACACCAACCCGCCCGGAGATCTGAGCAGATGCATCGGTGTGTAAAAAATGGTGCTCTAATCAATATTTGTGAATGGTAACAATGTGTCACAAATCTCACAAATGCAGATCCTGTAAATATTATTCCATGTGGGTTAATCCCAGTAAATGTGGATTTTACTTATTCTGAACCAGTTTCTTAGTCCTCCTCTGAAAATAGTCCCCAACAAATTCACTTTTACCTTTTTTCTTTTGTTTTGTTTTGTTGGTTTATAAAGTTCTGCTAAAAACTGGTATCCAGATATTTTTATAAAAATTTGTGAGCTGTTTCAAACTTAAAGTCTGCATTTTATTAATGGAAGTTGGAAATGGCGTGAGAAGGAAAGACACCAAAATTAAAATATGCCTTAATACAGTGTTCCTTTCAAACTAATTGTAAGTGAAAAAAGTGTACCTAAATGTTATTCAGGACGTTTTTTCATGATCATCTGAAAGTGTCTGTACAGACTTGTTCTGTATCTCAGGATAAATACAGGACTGTCTCAGAAAATTAGAATATTGTGATAAAGTCCTTTATTTTCTGTAATGCAAAAATGTCATACATTCTGGATTCATTACAAATCAACTGAAATATTTCAAGCCTTTTATTATTTTAATATTGCTGATCATGGCTTACAGCTTAAGAAAACTCAAATATCCTATCTCAAAAAATGTAAATATTCTGGGAATCTTAATCTTAAACTGTAAGCCATAATCAGCAATATTAAAATAATAAAAATAATAAAATCCTCGGATGTGTCGGACAAGATAAACCTTTTTATTTTTATGACTAATGAGAAAATCTAATGATGATGTAAAATGTCTAAATGTTCAGACTTTTAAACAGCACTATATGTGGTGTTATTTAAAGAAAACATACAAAGAGCTTTTCTCCTTAAACTTGATTCTAAGCACTTGTCCAATAAAAGCACAATGACCACGATCTTAGTTAGCGAATGCCCGCGTGTAAGTGCCTGATCTTTTACTGACCTCACACCCTCCTCTCGTGCCTTTCTCAGACGTGAACGAGTGCGAGATGAGCTTGGCGCTGTGCGGGGAGGCCCTGTGTGAGAACTTCGATGGCAGCTTCCTGTGCATCTGCCCCAACGACAATGAGGAATTTGATCCCTTCACCAGCCGGTGCCGCTCCATGGGTACTAGAACAAGACCAGCACTCACAGGACTTAACTCTGCAGCCCATCGTTGGGAGACGGAGTTGTCCCTGATTTAATGAGCCATCTCTCATTATCCAAACAAGGGTGACGAAGAGGACGTGGCTTAATCCACAAGTGTCTTTTAACCCGTCTGCCTCCATTTGTTTTGTAGGATGGGGTTGTGGTTTGGCGGGTTGCCTACAAAAGTTTATCTTAGTCAAATCTTTTCAGGCAAATGATCACATAAATCCTGCAGCAGTAGCCAAGAAAAAGACATAAGGCCTTATTGTTAAGCCATTTTCCAACCAAAACAAACATGCGTAAGGTGTTATTAGCAGTAAGAGCCAAAGAGAAATTGTTATTGTGTGTGCAAAAATGATCTTAAGTGCAGAGGTCATAGATGTTTAATGTGGTGTAGTCTTTACAGTCATGGAAATACCATCATATCTTAACTTGCATACACAGAAATGGATGTATACTGAGCAGTGCTCCCTCTCTCGGGAGGTTTCTTTACTTCAGCCTGGGCACTAAACCCCATTTATGCCTCTGTGTGCCCTTTTGCCACATTCCACTGTTTGCTTTTGACGTGTGTGAATCAATCATGTGAGACTGAATGGTGTGTTGACTCATGTGCCAGTGTTTCCATTTGGCTAAGCCAGCAGCTTAATGGTGAAATGCCTGAGCCCATGCCTTTGGACAAATGAGCGTGCTCAGCAATGGCATGCAAGGGTAATGCACCATCTTCTGGAGGCTTGAGGACACGCCGGTAGATAGAGAGGATAGGAGGAACGGTTCTGTTACTACTGGAGTTGGGGCTGTGCTGTAATTTCACACACCACCACTTATTTTCACTATCTCAGTAACAAGATTCATGTTCAAATGATCCTCTTGAACCACCAAATCCCTCTGAAATCCAGGTGCTTTTCATGAACATGATCTCTGACATCCACTTCCTGTCTTCAAGGAATGCTTTCTTTGTTCATCCGCAGCTGAGATCGACTCCAAACCCATACTTCCATCTACTCCCGCAACTGAGGATAGGAAAGAGTGCTACTATAACTTGAACGACCCAAACTTCTGTGACAACGTCTTGTCTCGCAACACCACCAAGCAGGAGTGTTGCTGCACAGCCGGAGCGGGCTGGGGAGACAACTGCGAGATCTACCCCTGTCCTCTCATAGGAAGAGGTACGAGACTCTCCGCATGAACATTCGTGCATAGTATAATATACGATTGACAATTCTCAGTTTTTTAAACAGTTTATTGTGTATTAAATAGTAATTTTCTGTTTATCTTGCAGATGATTACAACCAGTTGTGCCCGCGTGGCAATGGGCTTTTACCTGTGCCTGGTTCTCCTGCACAGAGTCATGGAGATCAACAACCCTACGCAGGTGCACACTCTTGTTCTGAATGCTCACTTATTTTGATTTTATCCCTGAGTTTTTATAGCTTCCCTCCACAGTGAAGCTTTACATTGGCGGAGAAAGGTGGAACGACCAGGCCCTGTTTCATTTCTAGTTGTAGAAAAGCAGACTACAAGACAAACAGACATTATCCCTCCCCACATTTATGAAGCTGTTTCTGCAGCCAACGATGGCTTCATGGAATACCTGCCTGCATACCTAACTAGCTGCTGTAACTGTTGTCCTGACAGTGTCTTACATCAAGAGCTCGTACCATTTAGAGCAAGGCGCCACTGCTTTTGCACAGTGTTTTGACAGTTGTTACACAGCTTAAGAGTCTGTCTTTCCTTCAGATGCAAACGAATGTGAGATGTTCGGACCTGAGATCTGTAAGAATGGACACTGTTCAAACCTCTCTCCTGGCTACACTTGCTTCTGTCGCTCCGGTTTCTACTACGATAACATCCGGCTCGAGTGTCTGGGTAAGACATGGCATATTTGTTTATTTTGCTATATTTTAAAATTATGATTATCGCAGCATATTTCATCTCTTAGTGTTCTTTCAAGTTAATTCCTGCTTAAAGGCAAGCAAAGGGAGTTTATGTGATGTCATCCCGGAATGCCTTACTCTAGGGCTGGGCGATATGGACCAAAAGTCATATCTCGATATTTTCTAGCTGAATGGCGATACTCCATATATATCGATATTTTTTCTGTGCCATAATTGGGGTTTCCCCCAAAGCATTATAGCATAGCATCTCTGTTAGCTTCATTTTTTCTGAGGCAAACCCTTAAAAAAACAGTCAGTTTTAATACAAAGCCTCGTGCCAAATGTCACACAGGTACCTTTATTAATAGAGGTCTGCACAATAGCAAAATAATAGAATAAAAATGCTTCTTGAATAAAATAAAACAAATATCCCTTTCCTGCATAACAATTAAATTAAAATACACTGTGCAATTAATACAATGTAGACAGTAACAGGCAGACTTTTCCACTGAGGTTGACAGTTGTGCAAATAACAAAACATTTGTGCAAATCTCAAATAAAACATTCAAGTCAATTTGACAAAATAAGTTTTATCAAAATCATATTTTTTTTTTAAATCGATATAAACGATATTGTCTCGTACCATATCGCGTTTGAAAATATATCGATATATATTAAAATCTCGATATATCGCCCAGCCCTACCTTACTCTCCCTTTAAGCTCATTATTTTCAGCCTACATACACACAGATTTTACCTTCTGCCCAACAAACAGTCTCAACCAGGACAGGGTTCACACATACATGTGTTTAATAAGTTCCATACAGTCAGGGTTTTCATTTTAGTCATGTTTGAGCAATCAAAATAGTATATTCATGTGGCATTATTTTTTCTCCTGATTATTAATGTCTGTCTACATGTTTTATTGATCTGTGTTTAGATTACGATGAGTGTGAGTTTGAAAATACCTGTGAAAATGGAGTGTGTGTGAACACGGCCGGGTCATTCAACTGTTTCTGCAGTCCTCCGTCGGTCCTGGACACCTCGCGGCGGCGCTGCATAAGTCTCAACAGCTCTGAAGGTTCGACACACAAATAAGTGGTCATTCATTTTTTCTGAGTTTTCAAGGGGGGTCCTGTCACAGCACTAGAATTTTGCCTCATTAGTTTCATGGATAATGGGCACAGTGAATCACGATAATTACCTTTTGATATCTTGAGTCAAATTCAGTTTTCTCGGGGAGCTCTGAGGGGGGGAGGAGCTTGCGCTCTGTATTCTGATGGTGTTTAATATCAACAGATGTGGCATCATCCGCAAATGACTTACTTATGAGTTTTGTTAAAAAAATCTTTCATTCTGTGTCCCAGAAACTGTTGACTTTGATCACGATGTGCACGTGGATATTTGCTGGCAGCGACTTGAAGGGGACAACATGTGTGCGGACCCCCTCCAGGACCTGAGAACTACGTACACTGAATGTTGCTGTCTGTCGGGCGTCGCCTGGAGTGGACAGTGTGCCTTCTGCCCGGCCAAAGACTCTGGTGAGCAGCAACTGTACAACCCCAGCTCCAGAAATGAGGGACTTCTATGTCAAATGTAAATTAAAATATAATATTATGATCTGCAAATCATATAAACCTGTATTCTGTTCACAACTGAATATAGAAAATATTTCTAACACGAAAAATTAGGCCTTTTGCATTTTCATGAAAAGTATTAGCTCATTATGAATTTTGATAGCAACAACATGTCTAAAATAAATTTAAATGAGCCAAAAAAAGGCTGGAATAACGCTAAAAAGAAGACCTGCAAGAACATCTTGCAACTGCTGAGGTTAATTGGTAATAGATTGTTGATGTTATTGAAAATTAAAGGCAGTGTCTGAGGCAGCGAGATGGTGAGAGGTTCATTGATCTGCAAAAAGCTATGCCTAAAATTGTGAATACATTTTGGTGTAACGTTTTAAAGATTTTAAAGTTTATCATTTACATTAGCTCAGCCATACCGTCCCTAAATCAAGGTTAAAGGTCACCCAGGAGAGGAAGATGCCACAAGTGAACACTGTCTGGAAACTGCCAGCTCCATTTATTAGTATCAGCTCAGCGGTTACAAACAACCTGCACCTCTGATGGGACCGGGTGCATCAGAGCCTGGTAAAGGGCAGGTGCACATCTGGAAGGGAAATATCCATTATCAAATGTAGTACATGTTAGGAATGGGCGATATTTTACCGTTCACGGTATACCGTCAAAAAATTCCCCACGGTAAGAATTTGTCATCTTGCGGTAAAAACGATAAATTCCCATTGATGACGTTTTTGTGTAAAGCTGATTTATAGTTCTGCGTTAAATCGACGCACAACGTACGTGAAGGAAGGAAGGAAGGAAGGAAGGAAGGAAGGAAGGAAGGAAGGAAGGAAGGAAGGAAGGAAGGAAGGAAGGAAGGAAGGAAGGAAGGAAGGAAGGAAGGAAGGAAGGAAGGAAGGAAGGAAGGAAGGAAGGAAGGAAGGAAGGAAGGAAGGAAGGAAGGAAGGAAGGAAGGAAGGAAGGAAGGAAGGAAGGAAGGAAGGAAGGAAGGAAGGAAGGAAGGAAGGAAGGAAGGAAAATTCCCGTTGATACGTGTTTGTGTAACAAACATGGCGGATCTGAGTCATTCCAGTTTTGCAGTACAGGTGTACTAACTTAATGGGTTTTTATTAATTCAGTTTAATTGGTGTAGTTTAGTAGCATTTAGTATTCTTTTAGAGCAGTGATTTGTCTCCAAAGACTGAATGTCGTGATAGATTTATAGTTACAAAGGTGGAGTTGAATTGGTATTTTTTTTATCATCATTTTTATCATTATCCGGATAACGCCAGAAATTATCGTGATACATTTTTTAGTCATGTGGACTGTTGTTGGAAGGAAAGGAGATTCCACACAACAGTAACTTTTTTTACACGTTGTGCTGCCATCAAATTATTTCAATTATTTCTTCTTTTGCTTTCCTCATTTCAAAAATGTAAAGTTTTTAATGTTCTTCTGTGTATAAAATAGGTGTCGATGAGATTTGCAAATCATTGCATTCTTTTACACAACGTCCCAACTTTTGTTGGAGCTGTGGTATTTTTAAATAGTCAGGTAACTCTACTGTATGACTGGCTCTATTTGTGAGTTAATACTGACCGTCACTCTGCCCTGTGTGCTGCTGTACAGCTGACTATGCAACGATGTGTAACGTGCACGGAAGAGGAGGTACGAGCGGGCTCCGAGACCGGACGGGGTACGAGTACGGTTTCGAGGGGCCAGAGGATCCAGCAGAGCATTTCCTTCCACCGTACTGGGACAACTACGGTGGCCCCGCAGGCACATATGAGCATCCTGACAGCGTTCCCATATTTAATGACCATGACTACAGCGTTCAGCAGCCATCGGTCCGCGTCCCTGTCGTACAACCAGGGAGTCAGCCGCCTCGACCAGTGGACCCCTATGGCGGTGGGTATTGAAGCCGCTTGAGTTATTTAGCATAGTTTGTGGCCCGATTAGGGCTGTTCCAATCGATTTTAAATCGTAATCGCGATTATGTAATTAGAACGATGTTAAAATGTGAAAATCGTAAAATCGATTTTTCAAAAAAAAAAAAAATTCAAATTTTTTTTTTCAAATTTTTTTTTTTTTTTTAACCTTGTCTGCACACATATTAATGATTGATACCATATTAATGATTGATGGAAATACCTCTCAATACCTGCGACAAGTGCCCCATTGGAGAGGCTCTTTAGTGTAGGAGGGGGCGTTGGAACATGCCACCGGGCATCCCTCAAGCCAGATGCGGTAGACCGGCTCGTGTTCCTTGCAAAAAACGTGCAAATGTGAATAGCAAATGTAATGACTGACATTACACACCTCTACCTCCTTCATGAGTTGCATTATTATTTAGCATGCAAAGACCCAGTTTAGTTTAATTAGAAAATGTCTTGTTTTATTTAATTGGAAATATAACTTACTGTATGTTTGCAAGTGCTGATTTGCTGATTTTTTTTTTTCAGAGATAAAACTTTATATTTTATTATATTTTTTAAAACTTTTTTCAACTTATTTTACAGAGTTTTGCACTTTATTCATTCATTTTTGGTTTAATAAGAGCAAAGTTTGCACTTAAAGCCCAATGGGGCAAATGTTCAATAAAAAAACAGCATATTTGAAATCATTTCTTTGCCTTTTGTCAATTCACAAAATAATCGTAATCGTAATCGAAAATCGGATTTTGAGAGAAAAAAATCTAGATTTTATTTTTGGGCAAAATCGAACAGCCCTAGGCCCGATCATCATATGTGTCACATTTCATTAATTCCCTCTGCAAATCACTTAACTCATCAAGAGGTCATTAAATATTTATGGTTCAGTTTCACACAGACAAAATGAAAACAGGGCCCTCTCGCTTCCACAGGTGATTAATACTTCATTGTGTCTAAAAAGAATCCCAAGTAATATAGTAAAAAAAAAAAAAAAAAGATCTCCTACCCAGTCTTCAAGAAATAAAAATCAACAGAAAGGTTGCAGATCAAGCTGAGTGCTGGAAAACACCCAAAACCTTCGCAGAGGACTATTTGTAGGGCTGATAAAAAAGCAAATAAATATGACAGAAGAGCTTATTAGAGATTATTTAGCAGGCTCCGGATAGGTGCGTCGGCTGATCTACTGTGCAGCGATGCCAGCGTAAATATAACCTTTGTGCAAGTGTCATCAGAATAAAACACTTCTGTTTTCTCACGACAAAGTTCAACTTCAGAATTCCCGAATTAACATCTGAAAAGGTCAGCTGCGTTTAGGAAACAATTCTGATGACTGATGAAAATCGAAGGGCATGTTTACTTCAAAACTTCATCAAATAAAGCCGCCCTGTCTGGCCTATGCAGAGCGATCACAATATTACAATATTATATAATTAGTTCCTGGTGAATCCACCTGTTTTGCTCTCCTGAAAGAAGAACAAAACTGGCAGGTTCCCTCCACATCTTCTCTTTCTCAGATATGCTACGTTGCACACTGGAAATACAGCGGTTTTTGCCAAAGTATAACCAAAATCAACTCATTGAGTCAAAGCAGACTTTTATTTCTTTACCTAGCTCTCTGCCGTCTGTGCTTTTTCCAGTAATAGGTCTAGGTTTCCCCATCCCCTCGCCCTGTCGCTTGCACTCCCAATGGCTCTTGTTCCAAGCAGCCCTTCACTTCACAACTCCTCTTCGCCAAATATCTTCCACAATATCCACCGTGCTTGATAGCATGCTACATTTTTGGTCAAAGTCTGCAATATGTCTGCAAGTTTCCCAAATCACCTCAAATCATCTTTGAAGGAACCACGCATAGCGATTGCCAACTTCCAATCAGTCCACAATTTACCTACGGTCTGGGCCATTTGTCTTTACGCTATAAAACCTGTCTGCATCGTGAAAACACTCCTTATAGTTCGAACCTGGCTTTAGCTCGATTCAAGCTGGGACACTTGGCAAGATACGTTCCTTCTGCACTGGCCAGACAGGGACCTGTTTTTGTTATTTTAGAAGGCAGCTGGACTCTATAAGATTTAGTAGATCACGGTGACAAGAGAAACCACCTTTCCAAGCTCCAAGATATCCATTTGTGGCCAAAACACAAACGGCAGCTCCAACCAGCTTCGGCTATGGGCAGATTTTAGGAGTGACCATTACAACCAACTGGTTAGACTCTGCGATGGAAATTTACAGGAGCGGGGCCGGGGGGGCGGGTATACTGATTCTTTTCTAAACAAAAAAAGAGAGGAAATGTAAAGAAAGGTCGGTAGATTTGTTGCATGCAGCGCAAAACACTCAGCAACAGGATTGAAGAGAGTACTTGTGAAATTACTAGCAATACCTTTTCAAAGTTCTTGATTTGCAAGCATTAAAAAAAACACCTTACAAGTAAGATGCTGTCTACACTTTTGCAGATGACACCTTTTTCAGCTCATTTTTAAACAGTTTCAAAGTTTGTGTTTTCCCCATTTCAACAAACTGTGTGGCAAGAATAAAGATGTTTGTTAGAGTCAGTTATCAACAAGCAGAATGTTCTTAAGCTGATAAAACACAAACAGTTGTTAGTTCGCTTGTCGTCATTGAACATGCATTAAACATGCAGAGGTGACGTGAAAACTGAAGTGAACCATAGTGTAATTACCTCAACAAAGGCTAATTAGGGTCAGTAGTTGGAATAAGTTTAGAAATGAGTAACTTGGATTAATGAAAGGTGGTTGGATAGGGTTACGAACTAATCTCAAAGGGTTCAGACGTCAGTCCGTCCAAAGTTAGAGAAAATGTCTACGAATGGAGATAGTCGAGCTTTCTGGCTGCTCTTCTTAGAAGTTGGTGCCCGGACGAAATGACAACAAAAAACACAACACAGAATCCTAAACGGGGCAGAGAAGGACACAAGAGAAGCAGCTAAACATTTGAACTCCCCAGAACACGCAATGATCTCTGTGTGAGTTTACCACATGTGAGTCACTGAAAAAGCAGGATGTCCATGACGGAGCCCAACAGAGGGGTGCTTTGTTGGGCTGATTGCTTGCATGTCATCAGCTTAAGAACAATGTGTTTGTCTGTTTTTGTGACTAATATGAAGATCATCATTTTTTTTGGCAAATTTATGTAAAAAAAAAACAACTTTTAACTTTAACTTGCCATTATAAATTCAAGATGACTTCAAGTGTCAGCAGAATCATTTTTCTTCTATGTCCTTTTAAACCTATTTCTGTGTCCAATCAGACCGGCGTGATGGCTTTGAGGGTCTCCAAGCAGAGGAATGCGGGGTCCTGAACGGGTGCGAGAACGGACGCTGTGTTCGCGTGCGAGAGGGCTACACCTGCGACTGCTTCGACGGCTATGAGCTGGACATGGAAAAGATGGCCTGCATAGGTGGGTTCTCTTCCCGGCATCCTGAGTCTCGCTCCCAGAAGCTCTCCCACAGTCAGACTTCCAAGTAAAACAGACTCACAAACTTGTAACAATTATTGGAAATTCATGAGCATTTTTTAAGTTTTAATTTTATATTTGGAAGGGTCATCAATCACTCTACTTAATCTGTTCCAAAATGTGGCGGCGAAACTCGGACCCAGCCCTCGTGAACTCTCTTTTCAAGTTTAAGTCCTCTGGAGCCGTGTCATGGAATAATTTCACGCTGTGTATTATCAAACTCAGGGAGAGGCTTTGAATTGAATAATCTTGCACTAACTTAGGCTTCAGAGGAAACTAATGAAATCAGCGTAGTTCTTCAAACCACCGTGCACTACCCTCGTTGTGGAAATTCCCAAGCTGCACGCTGCCAAGACTGAAGAGGCCTTGAATCAAAGCCACACATGTCTTACATGAGATATTATATCTTTTAAAGGGACTTTGTTTGTTTTCTAAGAAAGTGAGAATGTCTCAGTGTAATGAAATGCCGTGATTACGATGTTCCGTCTGCATACGGGGCTTATCGGTTTGAAGACCAGCTATTTTCTCATGGAAAACCATTGAACTCTGTGGAGACGTGTGGGAGCTGTGCAGCTTGTGCCATGCCTCCTTTTATAAATATCACCACTTGGATTTCTCCAACAGAACATGACATAAACAGAAAAAAGGGGTCATTTGAGACTGAATGCTCTTAAATGAAAATCAGACCTCCACAACTTATAAAAAGGGGGAAAAAACAATGGATCGGACGCCAAGAGGAAACATATTCTAATTGGTTGTTAATTTTATGATCGTGCTCACTACAACAGTCCAGCGCTGAAGACTTCCTGGAATTCAAGTTCACTTTGTGACCAGCTGACACGCGATATGACGGCATGTTTAATTATGGGATGAAATATTATGCAACATGTCACTTTGAGTGAAGACTTCTCCGCTCCAAATGTGAGCTTGTGTGGAACTAATTAAAGCACCTTTAATTTTACGACTCTCTTAAATGTCTTCACAATTTCCTCTTTGATTATATTGCGTTACGAGCAAAATCCTTCCCAAAGCTGCGTGTGCTGCATCTGTAGGGGGGGCACTGGAATCATTTATCTCATGTTTTGGTAATTATGTCAAATAAGTTGGACTATAGTTGAAATGTGTTTACTGAGTAATGTTTGCATCTTTTGTCGTGTAGAACTTAGCATTACAAGGGTCTGAACTTTCAGTCAAAAGATTTCTTTG
Source organism: Cololabis saira (assembly GCF_033807715.1). Taxonomy (NCBI): domain Eukaryota; kingdom Metazoa; phylum Chordata; class Actinopteri; order Beloniformes; family Belonidae; genus Cololabis; species Cololabis saira. The sequence goes on from NC_084602.1 coordinate 24,678,672, forward strand.
ATAATTTGTTAGAACTTGCTTTTGAAGAAATTATCGATATATTTAGATGTTAGAAGCTGTTCTTGATAGAAAAAGTCCACAAATGTAGGTCTACTTACGTCCTAAAAAAGGTTGCGCTTAAAGGAATCTTTCAGCGTTAAAACTAACCTGGGCGTGTGGAGTGTAGACTTTGGTTATGGAGCAAAACAATGTGGATAGAATATATCTGTGCAGCTAAATCAAATCAAACTTTATTTATATACCACTTTCCATACAATAGTAACGCAAAGTGCTTTACATAATAAGATCAACATTCAACAGAAAAACTCACTCACTCATGGTTAAAAACACACATCTGGTCATTTTCACACACATCCTCACATTAATACCCACACAGTACACATATACTGTGATCCCCATGTGGAAAAAGCACTGGAGTTAACATGTAAAAAAGAAAAAAACATTAAAATAAACCTAAGAAAACATTTTTAAAAAAAAGTATAAAAGAATAAGTACATAATAAAATAACTGAAAAATAAGTAGTTGAAATAAACAAAATAACTAGATAAACATAAACTAAACCATACTAATAAAATAAATAAAATTCAGTTATATGCTAAACTAAAAAGGAAGGTCTTGACAACTAATGCTAGCCCTAAAGCAAAATAAATGACTGTGTTAAGCCTCTCACAAGACTCAAAAAACTCATTTTAGTGAGCTGGATTAAGTTTTAATCCAGCTCTATAAAACCAGAGCGTTTATTGACGGTAGTTTGAGCATCAGTGGCAGTTGTGTACATTTCTAAAGATTTAAAACAACACAGCAGTTATCATTTAAGTCATTTTTATACACTCCCAGTACACACACAAAGGTAAAATGATCTTGGTTTGTCTGTAGGGATCCTATTCTCATTCTTGAGTCTTATCGGAGGCTTGAAATAGTAACTCATTTTGATGTAGGGTCATTGCACAAAATGCTAACGTTAATTGTCATTTTGCTCCAAACACGTATTCTGTTCTCACTCAAAACTGCTCTGATTCACGTTGCTTTGGTCCATGAGGAAAATGTGTACTTTTGGCCACCTAATGATAGAGCTTGGCCTCGGGATGTTTGAACTCCTTTAAATCCCCCCGGGCGCAGGGAGGTGCTAAAAGTTTATATCTCATAGTTTGCTGCATGCGCTGGAACGAGATGCAGTTCATACGATACCAGATCATGACTGGAGTCGGTCCCCAGGATTCGGTAACAACTATCGTTGTTATGACTTATTTCAATAAATGTGAACTTTCTAGACACTTCACCTTCCAAACTTCACTTGTGAAGCATCGCTTGTAGGTCTTGGGGATCCCAATTTTTTATTTTTTTTATTTTTTTCAACACATTCTGGAGACTGTTGCAACCTCTGTACAACCTCTGGCAAATTTAAAGTTCTATTGTTATCATTTAAGATATTCGAAGTTAATTAACATCTCTCTCATTGCATGTTCAGAGATGCCAAAACTCTATTTAACAATGTTTCAACAGCATTTTGTATTTCACCCCATAATTATAAAAAGAACGAACACCAAAGGTTATAAAAAATAAGTACATGGGAAAAAAAAAAGTGCATTTTTGTTTTGTCACCAGAATTGTTGAATGTTTGTTAATTACAGCCTATTTCTCTACATAACATCGGTGTCCCAGCTTGTGAAACAGAGTATAAAAAGTAATTTATTTCCATTTGGCCAGTCAGGAAATCGCCATATCTAAAAGTGTGTTGTTGATTTTGAATCCCGATTTAAGTGTTTGTGGTTCACCATCTGTTTGGACCCTGATCACTGTGACTAATTTGCTTTAAAGTAAGTCATTTGAATGTAATATGTCAAAATCACAGTTAAAGGAAGGGAGAAAGGAAATGGGAGGAATGAAAGAAGGAACAAGAGACCAAAGAATAGGAAATATAAATTATTTTAGTGTTCCCGCTCTCGCGCACCCAGGAGGCCACTCAGCAGCAGATGTGTTGCAGACAGCTGTTGAGTCACCCCGCTCACTAACTCGTCGTGTTTCCTTTTCCTGCAGATATAAACGAGTGCGAGGACATCAGCGACAAGGTGCCCTTGTGTCAGAATGGGCAGTGCACCAACACAGAGGGATCCTACAAGTGCACCTGTTTGCCGGGCTTCGTGGCCTCTGCCAAGCCGCACAAATGCATCCCGGCGATCCCACAGTCCGAACAAAGGGAGGCTGCAAACTGAGACACGCACTGTTGCAGCGCTGACTGTTTCTCCCTCAAAGATCATCCCTCTGCCCTTTTCCCTGAGGGCCTGGCACTAAACCTCCAACACTAACACTGAAACGTCCAAGCTTTTTGAATACGTAACAGACATAAACACGGACACGCACACATTCATATACTTTTCAAATGCATTCAAGAGGAGCCGGAGTTGTGCCAATGAATGTATTTCATGCCATTTAGTCTTCACCTGATATCCATTTGCCTTAAAGGGATTTTATGGACTGATCTTTTATTTGCAGTGACACCCCACCCCAACAGGCAATTTGAATAGACGATATTCTATCCACATTATTCTCTGCATTCATTTCCTTTTTAAAAATGGTATTATTTATTTCCTTGACATGACGGGCGTCTGCAAATTGACAAAGCATCACATTCCTGAGGTCAGATGACGATTTCTTTCATTCAACTTGTCACCAATTGACTACAGAGACAATATGAGGTGATATTTAATTAAATAGATTTTTGTAAACAAGGAATCTAACAAGAAAGTATTCATATATCACCTTGTATTTCACTTGGCGGACAAAGATTTTATTTTTTTCCCCCCGCACCGCAGCTGCCTTCCTTCAATGTTCAAGGTCCATGAATGTCTGGACCAAAAGCCAGCAAGTCAGCACACCGAGACTGTCACATTAAAAGCCTCGACCTTAATCTGGCCGTGGACAGACTCCTGGTGTATATGATGATCCGTGTAATGGTTTGCAAATGATGCAATAGGTAGCAATCAGTTTTCCAGCGTTTAAACCCGTTTTCAGATATTGCAATAGAGCTCCGACACCAGCATTAACTTGTTTTTTGCGTCTGTTGAAAGAAAGAAAGAAAGAAAGAAAGAAAGAAAGAAAGAAAGAAAGAAAGAAAGAAAGAAAGAAAGAAAGAAAGAAAGAAAGAAAGAAAGAAAGAAAGAAAGAAAGAAAGAATACTTGTAGGACTTGAGGAAGTACAGAAAAGAAAGTTTTCTGAATAGGCCGCAGCTATTAATGCTTAAAATGACCAAGTGTTTTTCTGCACCATGTCGACCAGGCAGAAGGATTTCAGGTTCACCTGCAAATCATTTCAGCCTCCCCTCAGACAGTTTGTATCCCTACGTGTAGACAAAGGCGTCATTAGAGAGGATTGGTATATTTTGTACAGATCTAGTACTATGTTTTGGGGGGGGGGTTTGCTTTTTTTTTAATATACTCCTTTAATGCATTATAGCATATACATTATTTTTATTTGACATAAAGCATGAAATGGTAAAAAAAAAAAAAAGAGAGAAAAAATGGCATTATAGCTTTGTAGATTTATATATATATGTCTATAAAAAGGTTTTTTAAAGCATATCTTTCTATGTATGAGAGTGGCTGACACTGTGCGATAGGAACTGTGTGTATACCCTGCCCTGTGGAGCAGACAATGAATTTTATATATATATTTTTTGGGAAGTGGCAGCACTGTTCTAATCACATGCATTTTGTCTTATTAATTCCATTACAAAGACAATACATTTAAAATGCAAGCACCGACTTCTGTGCATCACAACTTCACAGCTCATCATTAGTAGGGATGAGCATTGTTTCTTTTATTTCTCATGAATCCTTGTGTAATTTATCTTCTATATAGCCAGTATCAGCATTCTCAATTGGTGTCTGAATTACGTTTCCTACCATTTTGCCTTTCATATTCAGCACAGAGGGGTTTAGGTCTGTTACTGCATTATCAGGATGTCAACAGTTGATAACTTTTGCCATTAACCTGCATTCATAGCCTATAAACCTACAGTTGTACAAATATTTTCACCTGCTGATGCCCGCTGTGTTTTACTGCGCTGTTTAAATAATTGCCTGTATCAGAAAAAAGGTCTAACAATTCACCTAAAGCAGTGAAAGTCTTCAAAAGTGAAAATAACTTCAGACGAATATCTTGTAAAGCGATCATGCTCATTCTTTGTTTACCTTTGGCTGTAATCACTGTCAGTCAAAATAAAAAATGAGAAACGTTGGTCTCTGATAATTTACTGTGAAATATGGCACCCAACACACCTTGCATTCTTTATGTGAGCATTTTCAGATAGAAATGTTTAAAATGATAAAGGGATGTAGTATTTTGCAGTGCAAAGAACCAAATTATTCATAATCATGAAGTAATTATATGCTAGTCTTGCTCAAATCTTTCTTGTTCTTGAAAATGGCACAGAAACAGCTACATCCAGATGTATTTGGACAATGAGATTTTTTAAGAATATTTATATAATTTATCATTTAGGAATTGCTGCCATTTTAATCAAAGCACCTCAGTTTTCAAAGGTTCAACAGTATTTGGACAATTGAAAAAAGAAGCTAATTAGGGAGTTATGCTCCATTGGCTGTTTACTTCAAGGAAAATGAAGCAATTTAAAAGTCTGGACTTGATATCAGGTATTGACTTGGCATTATTCATCTTTTTCACTGGAGGTACCAATAAGAAGTCAAAGGAAGTCTCAATGCAAGTGGATTAAGCCATAAACAAAGAAGTAAAGGAACAGGTCCATGAGCCAAAGCATATGACATGAGGTGTCAAACACGGTGGAGGCAGTGTTATGGTATGGGCATGTGCAGGACAGCTGCTAATGCTGCTAATGGTGTTTGTCTGTCACAGAAGACAAAACTGAACACAGACACACTCATGAACAAGCAACAACAGAAATTTGCTGCAGTGACGGCCTGGAGAAGAATCTCCAGGGAGGAAACTCAGACTTGGATGATGACCACGGGCTCCAGACTTAAGAAACTCAATGACTGCAAATGATTTTCATTCAAGTATTACAAAATGTGATTATATTTATTATTGTCACTTCGTCCAAAATACTTTTGAGCCCCTGAAAATGTGTGTATGTTAATGGAAACGATCATATTTCTGTTGAACTTCAGCTAAAAGTCACAATTTTATTGTTCTTTTTCAAGCCTATTCTAATGTGGTGGTCTTAGACAAAATCACGAAAACTCTCATTTTCCAAACACATCTGGACCTAACTGTATGTGCATGAATCATGGGCAAATTAATCTGTAATGATGACATGTTTGATATCAGCCAAACATGTCACCATTACAGACATTTACCCTTAAGGAAAGTCAAACCACTCACACCTAACTATAAACCACTCTTGAAAACCAAACTTGAGTAAATTCCTTCTCATTTCTGGAATATGGTTGTTTACAAAATGGTAAGGACATCCTTTTTTTTATATATCACCCTAAACAGCTATATAGTCACATCAGTTATGTTTTTAAATAATTTAAATAATTTATTATACTGTGTCTCCCTCTGCTGGCCAAAATTATCAACTACATCAGTGTGTTCCCTGCTTTTCCATAACTTTTGTGCCATTTGTAATTTCGCGACTTATTCTCCTATTGGCTGTCCATTATTATATCAACGTGTTAAGTATAATGGTGTAAAGGAGGACGGAACCATACTATGCATTTGCTTCATAATATTTATTTATTCATGATTATGCATGGTGTCATAATATTTATTTATTCATAATTATGCATGGTATCCAGTACTGGAGTTGAGGGGGGATGAGGGGGGATGGCATCCCTCCTGAAATAAAAACGGTCCAAATAATCCCCCCTGTAAAACTGCCATCCCTCCTTTCCATCCCTTATGTCATTTCATCAATGAATGTGGTTTTACTGCTATTTCAACCTTTAGAGTCATCACCAGAAAAATAACACCAGAAAAATAACTTTTGACAATTTTCACCTGTATCAAGTAAATTTTCACTTGAAATAAGTAGAAAAATCTGCCACTGGGACAAGATTTATCTTCTCATTACAAGCAAAAAAATCTTGTTCCACTGGCAGATTTTTCTACTTATTTTAAGTGAAAATCTACTTGAAACAGGTGGAAATTGTTGTTTTTTCCAGTGATGAGTCTTGTTTTAAGTGTAATGAGATTTTTTTTACTAGAATGAGACATTTTAACTAGAAATAAGACAAATATTCTTGTTAAGATTTTGAGTTTTTGCAGTGATCCATTTTACTTATCCTGTGAAGGACAGGATCATATTGATGAGTTCAGAAAACTGTTTTTAATTGTTGTGTTTTGATGTATTTGATGTAAGCCCAGTGGATATTTAAAGCTTACAGAAGGCTGCATTTAACTGCTGCTATGTCATTCCTGCAGTATTTCTGCAGGTGTTTTGGTCACTGCTATTATGTTTTATATATATATTATATTATTTGTAATCAGTACAAATTATCTGTCCCCATATGATAAAATCCACCATCCCCCCTGATTTTTTTTTACAACTCCGGTCTGATGGTATCATTATATTTTCAGTATTAATTCTCAAAAAAAGAGCTATCAGAATTATGCACAATGCCGGTTATCTATCTAGAACACACCAATCCATTATTCATTAAATCCAAAATAATAAAATTGTTTGATATTGCAGAGTTAAGGACTCCACAAATAATATACAAAGCCAGAAATAACTCTTTACCCGGACAAATACAGCAAATGTTTCAGGAAAGACAGGGGAGATATGAATTAAGGGAACCAATTAATTTAAAATTAGTCATGTAGAACTACAAGCAGAAAATGTTGCATTTCAAACAGTGGAGTGAGGCAATGGAACAGTCTGAGTGAGGAGCTGAAACAATGTCCAACCATCTACAGGGTCAAAAGCAAATACAAAGAAATGATTTTTGAGGAGGAGACATGAGGTAGTGATTGTGTGGGGATTCAGCACAATGTACGTATGTAAAATTGTATATATAATTATTATATTGTTTTAGATAAGATGTCTATATATATATATATATATATATATATATATATATATATATATATATATATATATATATATATATATATATATATATATATATATATATATATATATATATATATATATATATATATATATATATATATGATGTATATGTATATTGTTTATAATTGCTCTGGTAATAACAGGTATCATTTTTTGATAAAGTAAAGCTTGCTGTTTTATTTTTTCTTATTTTTATTTTCAAGCAAATTGAACTAGAATCAAGGAGTAGGAGCCAATACGTTTTTTACTTCCTCCTACTCCTTTTCGGGCATGAAAGTTTATTTCCCTTTGATTTTGTTTAATTACTGTTTATTTGTACTCTTTTTTGTTTTGTGTAATTGTTTTTTTTTTCTTTTTTGTTTTTGTTATGCTCGAAATAAAGATTTCAATCAATCAATCAATGTATTTATTCATAATTATGCATGGTATCATAATATTTGCCAAATACTTCATTCATAATGAAAATAGTGGGTTAAACGTAACCCCACTATAACATGACCCTTCACAGTTTCCGTACATCACAAATGCTTCCCCAGATGGATTTTGGGAAATGGTGTTTGTGTCCACACGGCGCCAGTCTGTGGGTCCGCTCCTTTCTGTCTGACCAGCTCAGTGATGACGTGCTCATACGTAGAATGAATAGAAAGATAGGTAGGAAATAACCGGCACGGATTTATCAATGAACATCCTAGAAAATAGGCACTGTAAGCGCTAAGCAACCTTAATTATCAATGTAAGTCTGCAATCATAGTCTAACATCTAACAATCATGATGTTCAAAGTCAGTGTTTAACCGGAGCGGGGCCTAGACTCCGCCTACTCGGCGCACCGCCGGTGCGCGCCGGCGGACTAATGGCGCTAACCCAGCCATCTCCAAGAATACATCCCCCAGAAAGCCACGTGTGTTTATGTTTCGTTGGCTTGAGCAAAAAAATCCGTGAGGTAGAAAACAGCTAAATTAGAGCCAAGAGAGAAAATTAGCGTTAAATATGATTGTTTTTCACCCTGTCATTGGAAAACGGGGAAAGCACACAACTGGATACGAGTGGTGTTGCTGAAAAGTTGTGAAAAGCTCCACGGCAGTGCAACTTATATCATGTCTGGTAATGTTATATTGTATTCATTGCCTGTATTTGGCACTTAGTATTAATACCTGCCGCACCAGCGTTAACATTATTTAATATATCGGTTAGTGTATATGGGCTTCTGCCACAACAACACTGTATATGTTTTATAAACCATTAACTGTCCTTTTATATTCCTTTAAACCGCCTCACCAAACTATTTGATTTACCTGGCTTTGCAAGTGGTCTGGTCTCCTTGATATAAATCAAATTCACAAATGGCGAAAGAAGAAGACATTTCCAAATGGAGCAGAACAAGGGACCCATCATCACTACGACATAGGAAAACATGTCCCTCATCAGGAGAAAGTCTGCAAAACCAAATCAGCAGAGCGTCAAAAGAAAAGGACAGTAAAGCTGACAGGTCGTCGGACGAGGACGGACAGTCTTCAAATGGCTCTTATGCTCCGTTTTTGCACTGCAAAAGTCATGCGTCACAGATTAAAGTGCTTCTTATTCTAGTGATGGGGTTGTCTTTCTCCACACGCCTTTACAAGATAACAGAACCTCCTCATGTTTGGTGAGTCGCAGTTTATGCATCATATCCAGTACTGGAGTTGAGGGTGGATGAGGGGAGATGGCATCCCCCCTGAAATAAAAACGGTCAAAATCATCCCCCCTGTAAAGCTGCCATGTCTTTCCATCCCTTATGTCATTTCATCAATGAATGTGGTTTTACTGCTGTTTCAACATTTAGAGTCATCACCAGAAAAATAACTTATTTGACAATTTTCACCTGTTTCAAGTCAATTTTCACTTGAAATAAGTAGGAAAATCTGCCAGTGGGACAAGATTTATCTTCTCATTACAAGCAAAAATATCTTGTTCCACTGGCAGATTTATCTTCTTATTTTAAGTGAAAATCTACTTGAAACAGGTGAAAATTGTTTTTTCCAGTAATGAGTCTTGTTTTAAGTGTAATGAGATTTTTTTTTACTAAAATAAGACATTTTAACTAGAAATAAGACAAATATTCTTGTTAAGATTTTGAGTTTTTGCAGTGAATCATTTTACTTATCCTGTGAAGGACATATTGATAAGTTCAGAAAACTGTTTTTTATTTTTGTGTTTTGATGTATTTGATGTAAGCCCAGTGGATATTTAAAGCTTACAGAAGGCTGCATTTAACTGCTGTCATTCCTGCAGTATTTCTGCAGGTGTTTTGGTCAGTGCTATTATTTGTAATATATTATATTATTTGTAATCAGCACAAATGATCTGTCCCCATATGATAAAATCCACCATCCCCCCCTGATTTTTTTTTACAACTCGAGTACTGATCATATCAGTGTGTCCATTCATTCCCAGAAGATCTCTCCTGAATGTTTTTGTGTTTTGTTTTTTTTTCAGTTGGGATGAAACTCACTTCGGAAAGATGGGGAGCTACTACATCAACAGAACCTTCTTTTTCGATGTCCATCCGCCTCTTGGAAAGGTGACCTGGCTGTGTCTGGCTTTTATGCTGACCCGAGAGTCTTCATGCTGACCTCTCTAATTTGCTGTTTTGGTCACTGTGTTGCAGATGCTGATCGGCCTCGCCGGTTATATGACCGGATACGATGGCACCTTTCCCTTTATAAAGCCAGGAGACAAATATGAACACCACATCTACTGGGGGATGAGAGGGGTACGCTCCTTCATGCAACTTGCACTATGTTACAGCTTTAAGTGACAAGATCCATCAAGCTGCTGCTGTTTTTGTCCTGTTTTCTGCAGTTTTGTGCCATCCTGGGATCCTTCCTCCCAGTCTTTGCCTACCTCATAGTGCTGGAACTGTCTCGGTCCTACACCGCTGCTCTCATCACAGCCACTCTTCTCATATTTGGTTAGTAATTCAACTCAAAACACATTCAATACCACAGTACATACTTTATTTTTCAGGGTTTTTTTTCACAAAAATCAAACAAATGGAAACGATATTTACAAAAAGTCCTTGTAACTTATAAATGCCTTAATTGCATAGCTTCATTCTGTATTAACAATGTTATTATCCCTTGTCAACAAGCAATAACTGTGTTCTGAAAATGTACAAAATGAGAATGAAAGTAGAGTTTTTAGTCTTCAGGTTTCTCTCATGTAGAAGCAGCTGTGAGTTTTGGTTAGTGTTGAACTTAAGAGGTTGCAAATATTAATTTTAATATGATAAAAATAGTCTTTTTCTTTTCTTTTTTTAACATCATCTTCCGGACAGACACAGGTTGCATCACCATCTCCCAGTACATCCTGTTAGACCCCATACTAATGTTCTTCATCATGGCAGCAGTGCTGAGTATGGTCAAGTTCAACCAGCAAAGTTGCAGGTGAGAAGATCACTAAAATCTTTGCTATGCTCCTTTTGTGATTGTTTTATTATGTGGGCTTTTTACTCCAAACTACTAGCTGATTTATTTATTAGTGGTAATTGTAAGAGGTATCTTGATCAAAACAGTAAAATGCAATGTTTTTGTTTTCTTCAGGCCTTTCACTGCCCCCTGGTGGCTATGGCTGGTACTGTGTGGTGTAAATCTTGCTGGGGCTCTTGGGGTGAAGTTTGTGGGTCTCTTTGTTATCCTTCTGGTGGGACTGAACACAATCCTTGATCTCTGGGATCTTTTGGGAGACCTGACTCTCTCACTGGTAAGCGGCAGCATGTTTTGATTGTGATGTTAGTGTTTATTAATTAGGCTGGAGATTTAACAGCCTTCCATTTCCTCTGGTTTCAGATGAATATTGCAAAGCATTTCCTGGCTCGGGTTGTTGGACTCATCCTGCTCCCACTCTTCCTCTATGTTACAATGTTTGCACTCCACTTTGTTGTGTTGAACAAAAGGTGAGTTTGATTGTTGAAGAAGGTTCATACTTGTATGATCCTGTCTGAGTAGGCATTTTTTTGTTATTGTTGTTGTTTCGTTTTTTTTCTGTTCTAGTGGACCAGGTGATGGTTTCTTCAGTTCTGCCTTCCAGTCCCGTCTAATCGGGAACAACTTGCACAATGCATCCATGCCCGAGTGTGAGTCAATTCAATAACATTATATTAATTCAGATCGGCACGAATGTTTCCTGACATTGTACATCCTCAATTCAGAAAAGGTTTGGATGGTATGGGAAGAAAAATAAAAAGTGGTTCTCGCATTTAGTTTCATTTTTATTTAATTGTAGATATTGTGAACTCAACATATTTCAAAGCTTGGCTCAGCTTCATTTCACCTGTCAGTCTATTAATTTCTTCTCTTTAGGTCTATGAAACATTTCAAAACAAGTGACGAATCCTTCCAGAGTTATTTTGTGTGATTTTGACTACAAAAGCATCTTAAGGTGTACAACGGTACACGGTTGTCTCTTTTATCTCCTTTGTCTTTAAAGTTCTCCAAACACCCTCTATTAGGGACAGCTCAGGACTTTACTTCTACTGTCATTTAGCAGACGCTTTTATCCAATGCGACTTACACTTTAAAAAGAAAACAGTCCAGTACCCCAACACTCTCTCATGCTTTTGTGTTTTATGTAAGCTCGGGTTTTTTATTTTTTTGTTTATAAAAAAAAAAAAAGTATGAAGGACTTTTGAAACAAATGGTTTATTTTAAGTGAAAAATGTAAACGCTCAGTGTCTTTGTGTGCATTAAAGCTGCCATTGTATAAGTGTAAATTACCTTTTCCAAAGACACAGATTCAACCCCACAAATCAGAGCCTGGCGTTTGGACTCGCTACTGATACTGGATGATCACGTTCATCTTTGGAGCAGAACGCACAGAGGCCATGATCACAACACACACGTCCACTGTGTGATGGCCCGTCCTAGATGCATCCAAATCCAGAGACATTAACGTTAAAATGCTTTGCACAATTAAGTTTTAAGGTGCAAATGTTAATTGAGCTGCATGTCGTAATGACATGTCTGATGAACGACGGTTCTTGATGCAGGCCCGTCTGCAGGATCAGGAACAAGTCCAGTTTAGGCCTGTGTCCTGTATGCACTGAAATTCCTCCTGATTATTTAAACTGTTTAATTCACACTGGAAGTGTTTCCTTTGGAGAACATTCTTTTTCAACATTTATGGCGTTTTTAACAAACCGGAGAACTTCTGCCTGTTCTTCCTCCCAGGATTTTTGATATTTATTTTGTACCAAATCATGATTACTTGTAAATCTTTTCTAAGATCAGTTACATATGTTGCAGGTGTGTTGGTTCATAGTTGATTTACTTTAAACTGAATTTCAAAATTTTTAGATGTACTTTTCTTAAAGGAGCATGAGGCAGGATTGAGGCAGGATTTATGAAAAGAAATTCGTATACGTTTTAAGTTTTCTAGTAATAATGTCAGATGAAGCGTTCCAAACCAAAAAGAATGAGCCCTCTAGTGCAGGGGTTCCCAACCTTTTTTGTGCCGAGGACCAGCAGAAGTATAAACAAAAAGCTCAGGGACCGGTTGACAATTTATGTAAATTTTAATAAACATTTTAGAAAAAAACTATGCATTTTAAAATGCAGGCTATCATTGTTTTACTAACTTTACAATGGTTTCAGGTGCATATATTTATCCACCAACAGGTGGCGACTCATTTTACGAAAATAACAGCCTATTTCAATTGCCAGACCGCTGCGACACTTTGCCAGCTGCTTTTTCCCCCAAAAGTTCGAGGCAGATGTCTTTTGCAGCGGGCAGTATTAGCTCCTCTCCAATTGTAAAGGGCTTTTTAGCTTTTGCAATCCGGTGAGCAACGAGATATGAAGCCCTCGTTGCAGCGACGTTAGCTGATGTTGTGGCCTTTAAAACTTGCTTCTGCAAATCTAACTCACGTTTTTTCCTTTCGAAAAAATCCACTGGTTTGTCTTTGAGAGAAGGATGTTTTGTATTTAAGTGTCTTTGAAGCTTGGATGGCTTCATTGCTTCGTTGGCGAGCGTTTCTCCACATAAAATACATAGTGGGTTTGGCGCCTCCAAATCGCCAATTGCAACAAATCCATATTTTATATACATAATGTCGTACTTGCGATTAAAGCTTTTGCTTTTCTTTTTGGTAGGATTTTCCACTTGTTCATCACCATTTCTTTTACTCGAACAACCAGTAAAGAAACGGCTCATGGAGGTTTGCTGAGGTCCGCTCATCTCTGCAGCTGACTGAACCTAACCTGCATACAGCACCTGTGCATGGCGCTGTTCAGTCCAGTCGGGTACCAGAACTTATTGTCCGCCAAGCCATGACAGGGCTGCCACTCAAAGAAACACATTTCGATTTATACAAGTTTTGGAGGAAATTATATGACAAAAAAATGCTTCAGGTGAAGAATATGGTGTAAAAGTTAACTTATTTCAATAATTCAACTAGAATATGGTGTAAAAGTTAACTTATTTCAATAATTCAACTAGAATATGGTGTAAAAGTTAACTTATTTCAATAATTCAACTAGAATATGGTGTAAAAGTTAATCTATTTCAATAATTCAACTAGAATTTGGTGTAAAAGTTAAATTTATTTCAATAATTCAACTTAAAAGGTGAAACTAATATATTACCTAGTCTTATTACATGCAAAGCATGATATTTTGAACCTATGTTATAATTTTGATGATGGAATTGTTTATTGATTTCATAAAATATTCTCTAATTATTTTTTTATTTGGGGCTTTCATAAACTGTGAGCCATAATCAGAGCAGCGTCTTGCTGCTGCAGGTAACTGCTGCACGGAGATGAGTGACGGACGCTGGCTGATTTATGGTTCCGCGTTGCACCGACGCAGAGTTTACGGGGTAGGATACGCGGAGACCTGAACGTACAGTGCGCGTCGCACGATTTTTTCTTTTCTTTTTCTTTTCGTCTTTTCAACTGAGCACGCAAACACAAACTGAGGGTGCAATGCTTGCTTATGCACCCTCGTAGAACCGGGCCTGGCATAATATATGTCCGTATTGGTTCAATACGGAACTTTTAATTCCAATTCCCAACCCCTACCTGGAAGTGAAGCCCGATTCCTCCCCGCAGCGCTGTCTGGCACATAGAAAGATCTGGGCACAGACGCAGCAGGTCCGCCACAAAGATTTTGCTGGCCTTAATGTTTCCTGTGTTTTATTTGTGTTATTATTGATCAATTTAGTGTTGATGTGTGTGTGTGACAGACGTGTGTATGGGGCGTTAATGAAAATACGAGACAAATCGCAACATTTTCTTCTCAAATAAAGGACAATTCCGTATTTTACGGTACGGGTGGCAACCCTACTTGCAAGTGTTCTTTTATTCGCCGTATCCAGGCTAAAATGCTCCCGAACATTTGAAGTTTTGTTACCCGCAGCTGCGCTGGGAGGGCGCAAAAGAAAAAAAAAAAGGCTCCGCTGAGACGTCCTGCAGCGCGGCTCTGGGCAGAGATTGTATGAGGTGAAGTGAAGTGAGATGCCTCACTCCATTGGGAAAAAAAACGTCTGGTGACAATTTTGATTATCGCTTTTTTGTCGACAACGTCGACGAATCGTTGCAGCCCTAATTATGATCGGAACACAAGCCATTCCACGGCCCGGTAGTAACGGCTCTACGGACCGGTACCGGTCCGGGGACCGGGGGTTGGGAATCACGGCTCTAGTGTATCTGTCCGTTGCCTTGAACAGTGTGTGCTGCAATATGTGCTGCAATTCTGGGCCCGAATTTCCCGCGCTGTCCTGCGGATGGGACGTCATGCACGTTCTCCCCGTTCTCCCGTGCCGGCTTCGCTGTTGGCTGCAGTACCCCCGACGGCCGTCGTGGTGAAGGGTGGCGCTAGAGAGTCTCATTTCTTAAAAGGAGCCTCATGCTCCTTTAATAAAGCAGTCCTCTTGATCTTCTGCTTTTCTGTTGCAGACCTGGCATATGGCTCCACGGTTACAGTGAAAAACCTCCGCATCGCTGGAGGTTATTTGCACTCTCACTGGCACTTGTACCCAGAAGCAGTTGGAGCACGGCAGCAGCAGGTTCGTCCGCACAGAAAACTTTGAAACACTGACCAATATCTGTGATGCATATCAGTCTGAACGGCCTTTTTTGTTTTTTGCTTTTGTTTGTGCTGAACAGGTGACAGCCTATCTGCACAAGGACTATAACAACCTGTGGCTGGTTCACAGACAAAATGATAATGATGGTAAGAAAAGATTGACTTTTAGAGTTGCCAGCACTCCTTTCCCAGCGTAATCTCCTCTCTGGACTGAGCTGAAGTCTTCTTTACCTTGAGAACTAGTTTAGTTGTTTTTTTTTGTGGCACAAAATCCAAGTGTTGAACCAAGTGGAGTGGCTATGTCTTCAGACAGTCCCTTTTAATGTCTGTCTCTATTATTTATCTTTAATGAGCTCAATCTGGGAGCCCTGATCTGGTTCGTCATGGGGACGTCATTCGATTGGAGCACAAAGAGCAAGTATCACGCATCCACATTGTCGATTGACGGTTCTCTCCAAGTTTTGTAAATGTTTTCAATAAGTGTAACTGGGTTTTTTTGGCTCTTTCAGAACAACTCGTAACCTGCACAGTCACCTCCATGAAGCTCCTCTGACAAAGAAACACTTCCAGGTTACAGGCTATGGAACTGTGAGTGGACCTACGGCTAAGCAGCTCATGATCTTGTTGTGCATTATTAGATTTTTGCTGCCCGGTTGTTTTTGTGTCTGAAATTTTACACATTTGGTCTGTTCACAGAATGGGACAGGAGACGCTAATGACCTGTGGCGGGTGGAGGTGTGTGGAGGCCAGAAGGGTGACCTGGTGAAAGTGCTGCGGAGCAAAGTTCGCTTTCTGCACACAGCTACCGGCTGCATGCTTTTTTCCTCTGGAAAGACTCTCCCAAAGTGGTAAACCAAGTCTTCTCATCTCTGATTTCACTTCCTTATCCATCTATGGACACTTCAGGTTTTGTTTTTGTTCAGGGGCTGGGAGCAGGTGGAGGTGACCTGCAGCCCCTACCTGAAAGACACTCCAAGTTCTCAGTGGAACATCGAGGATCATATCAATCCCAAATGTACGAAAAGTATCTTGCATACATTCTTATGTTGTTGTTTTTCTGTGTGTGTGTGTGTGTGTGTGTGTGTGTGTGTGTGTGTGTGTATGTGTGTATGTGTGTATGTGTGTATGTGTGTATGTGTGTATGTGTGTATGTATGTATGAATATATTTTTTGTTTGATTTGTTTTTTTTTATGCCAGACACTTCTGAAAATCCTACGATATGATTTTTATGTCTTCTTGCAGTACCCAACATTAGTCTGTCTGTGTTAAAGCCCAGCTTCCTGGAAATCTTGCTGGAGTCCCACATAGTTATGATAAGGGTAGGTAATATTAAAATAATGTATCAGCCAAAAAAGAATGTTCAATAATAATAATAATAATAATAAATGTGATTTTTTTTTTATTTATTTATTTATTTTTATTTTTTTATAAATGTTCCCTTTTTTTCTTTAGGGTAATAGTGGCTTGAAACCTAAAGACAATGAAATGAACTCCAAGCCTTGGCACTGGCCCATCAACTACCAGGTATGTAAGCCGAGCTGCAGTTCTTTTCTTCTTTATTAATTCAGTTTGAGTTCATAACTACTATTAACTCTAATTACAATTGTTTTTTGGTGAAGGGACTGAGATTTTCAGGAGTTAATGAGTCAGAATATCGCGTCTACCTGCTGGGGAACCCTGTAAGTCTGTTCGACTCGCTTCACGGTCTTGTTGTCATTTTTAGTCTGATCGACACACATGAACTCTCAACTAAATCCTCTTCTTCAGGTGGTCTGGTGGATAAATCTGGCCAGTTTAGGGTTGTATCTCATCATGGCTGCAGCGGCAGCAATAGCCATTCAAAGAGGTTTCTCCCTGGGCCACAAAAGAAGAGGTATTATTATTATTATTATTGACTGGTGGATTCTAACTTGAGACTCATGATGACAGCAGAGATGAAAGGATGATATAAAGCAACAAATAAATCCATTCTGGGTTTCAGAGCATTCATATGTGCTCATGAGAGGAGGAGGACTGCTGCTCCTCGGCTGGCTGCTTCACTACGTCCCCTTCTTTACCATGGGCCGTGTCCTTTACTACCACCACTACTTCCCAGCAATGCTCTTCAGCAGCATGCTAACAGGTACCACGTCCCACCAGGTTCTGCTTATTTTTGAATTAAAAAGCAGGTTGTTTGCAATGTGTTATTGGAGTGTGCAGATGAAGACACCCGAAGAAAATTTCTTTTAAATTGGTATTTTTTTTCCATAAACTTGTCCATTTTGCATAAAGTAAAGATTTTTTGTGTCTTTCACTGTAGATTATGATGAAAAACTGTGTGATTAGGTAGTGTTACTATTTATATGAAGTTCTGTTTTGTTTTGTTTTTTATTGGCAAATGAAAACCCTCTATTCAGATCAGTGGCAGGTTAGTCTAGTGGCTCTAGAAACACACCTGACTTCAAAGACAAGTTCATGATCAGTAACAGGTCTGACTCCAAAATCTTTGAGACCTTTTTGAAAAAAACATGTTGGCAGGATGTTTAAACAGGAAGAGTTCAGCTGACGTAAGACATCCTCCAGGTCTTTGCTCTTAATGGGTTGAAACTGTGTCATGCTGTTTAAACCAGTTTTTGATAGACAATGTACATATGCTGAACCTGCTGGTGATGTACCAACTGCTTGTGTAATATTTTGGATTTTGTCTATGACGAATTTGGCAAAGTCATTGGAGACCAAGGTGGGATAAGTGCTTTTTGTGCTGCAGGACTTACATTGGACATCCTATTTCGAAGTGCCGACCTGCTGATCCATCCACCATTGTGTGATTGGTTGCGGAGAGGCGGCTGGCTGGTACTGCTATTCAGTGTTGTTTACAGGTGAGCTCAGTATTGTGCTATAATTTGTTGGAAGTTCACTGTCACAAACTGTATATTGATACTGTGTGACGTAGGGCTGGGCGATATGGACCAAAAGTCATATCTCGATATTTTCTAGCTGAATGGCGATACTCGATATATATTGATATTTTTTCTGTGCCATAATTGGGGTTTCCCCCAAAGCATTATAGCATAGCATCTCTGTTAGCTTCATTTTTTCTGAGGCAAACCCTTAAAAAAACAGTCAGTTTTAATACAAAGCCTCGCGCCAAATGTCACACAGGTACCTTTATTAACAGAGATCTGCACAATATCAAAATGTATAAAACAAATGAAATAAAAATAAACTGCCTGCATATATAGAATAAAAATGCTTCTTGAATAAAATAAAACAAATATCCCTTTCCTGCATAACAATTAAATTAAAATACACTGTGCAATTAATACAATGTAGACAGTAACAGGCAGACTTTTCCACTGAGGTTGACAGTTGTGCAAATAACAAAACATTTGTGCAAATCTCAAATAAAACATTCAAGTCAATTTGTCACAAAATAAGCTATATCAAAATCATTAAAAAAAAATATATAAATAAATAAAAACATTTTATTTTTTTTAAATCGATATAAACGATATTGTCTCGTACCATATCACGTTTGAAAATATATCGATGTATATTAAAATCTTGATATATCGCCCAGCCCTAGTGTGACGTCTACCACATTTTGTGATTGTCCTTCCTTCTTTTCTTCGGTTTATTAAATATACTTGTGGTTGAATCTGGACTAAGCAGGCAGTATTATTAAAGTATTACTTCAAAGACTTTTGTTCGTCATTATTGCTTTCTTGGGATGTAATAAGATGATTGCCATCAGTGTCATGACGTAATTAAGCCATGATCAACTAATCTACCATCTTCATGTGATTCTTATCACATCAATACATAATGATTCCTTCACTTTGTAATCCCGTCTGTATTGCAGTTTCTACCTGTTTCATCCGCTATCCTATGGCATGACGGGTCCTCTAGCACACGAGCCGGGCAGCACCATGGCTGGCCTGAAGTGGATGGAGTCGTGGGAGTTCTAGTCAGCTCTGCAAGGACATGACACAAAACCTGTGGTGTACATCCACGGTTGCCAGTATTATGGACACAAAGCAGTTTGGACTTCAAAGGTATTACAAAGGAATAATTTTGATAAGGTACTCACTAAAACTCTGCGTGTCCAAGTATCTGTGTCACAACATTTAATGCTCTGTAGACCATCAAAAATAAAGGATGCTTGATAAGACGGACTTGAATTACTACAATGTGAAAGACAAAGTGTGGTGAAGTCTATGAAAAGAGACTCAAATTAACTCTGAGATGCCTTGAGTGATGATATACTGTAACTTCCATCCATAATCAGCAAAAGTGCCTGAAAGGTATTGAAAGAAATCCTGAGAAGTTTAAATGGTATTCTTTCTTTATTGTTGGTTTCAAAACAACTCATACAGTTGCATTTGTTTTTATTCCTGTCATGGTTATAGTATTTTGGTACTGTATTCAGCTATTTCTGCTGAGCTCCACTACTACTGACTGTCATTGTTTACATTTCATTTTCAACAATAAATAGTGATATTCTTGTATTCACTTCTTCTTTATGCTCCTAAAATCAATCCAAAGTAAACATGAGAATTTGTTACATAAGATGCATCACAAACGCAGAAAAAATGTACAAGAGTTAGATAAAAACATACATTGAAGTGTTTTATCCTACAAAATATTAATGTCAAGTAGATGATTACCCATTGTGAAATAAGTTGAGTGAAAAAGTTTCAGTCAAGTTTCAACAACAAAACCATACTTGGCGTCTCTACCTCTCTCCCTTTTACACCTGTCAAACTCTGCGCTCAATCTGAGCTCCAATAATTTCATTAAACTCTCCATCCCCAAAGCCTGTACAGTCTTTGGTCGCAGCGCCTTCCGGTTTGCTGCAGCTAATGACTGGAACACACTACAAAACACTCTCAAACTTTCTGCCCTCATATCACACTCTGTCTTCAAACAAAATCTGCAACAAATTACAGTTGACTCTTGCACCTGTTGATCAGGCCGACTTGCCACATCCCAATGTCTTAATGTTTTTCAATATTTTTGTATTTATATTTATTGTACATATTTATTGTATTATTATGCCATTTTATATAATGTTTTTTATTTCTGGCACTCCCCTTTCCATCTCCCCTCAAAGTGCTTATGCTCTTTGTTCAGGCTGCATTTGCAAATAAGAATTTGTTCTTAAATTGCTGCCTGGGTAAATCTTCTTCTCCTTTCGGCTTTTCCCCTCAGGGGTCGCCACAGCGAATCAGTTGCCTTCATCTGAGCATGTCTTCTGCATCCTCTTCTCTTACCCCAACTACCTCCATGTCCTCTTTCACTACATCTATAAACCTCCTCTTTGCCTCTTCTGGGCCTCCTACCTGGCAGTTCAAAACTCAGCATCTTTCTACCAATATATTCACTCTCTCTCCTCTGGACATGTCTGTACCATCTCAGTCTGGCCTCCCTGACTTTATCTCCAAAGCCTCTAACATGTGCTTTCCCTCATAAGTTATATTAATATTTGCCTGGGCAAATAAAAGTTTAATAATAATAATTATCCTGATATTTAATATTACACTTTGATTCTTAATATACATTACTTTTTTGTTTAGGAATAGGGTAAAGGCTCTATTAAGAGTAAATGACAGCACCTCCTGCGCCAAATTAAACATAATACGATTCAAGATACTACATCGCATGCATTTTTCCAAAGCAAGATTGGCTAAAATATATCCTAACACAGATGCGAGTTGTGACAGGTGTCGAAACACTCCTGCTGATTTAACGCACATGTTTTGGTCGTGTCCTGCCCTGGTAAATTATTGGTCCACCATCTTTAAAACTTTATCAGAAGCACTGAATATTGATCTTCAACCCGATGCTGCTATGGCCATATTTGGTACCACAGGTATTAAATATACAACATTAAAGAAAATCTATAAAAACATTATTGCATTTACAACGCTGCTTGCAAGAAGAATAATATTATTGCACTGGAAGTCAAAAAAAACACCCAAAGTATCTCTATGGTTTAGTGATCTGACGCAATTCATACAGTTGGAGAAGATCAAATATACTCTCAGGGGGTCCAAGGAAAAACTTTTCTCTGTCTGGGATCCGGTGTTACTGTATATCAGTAAACTTAGAACTGTGCCCACTTAGATATCCCATAGCAGCCACCTGTATGTGTGTGTATACAGTATATGCTTATATGCATGTTAACTTGCTATATTCATTATTGATCTATGTTTTTTTATTTGTTTTTGTTTTTTTTTCATTCAATTTTACAATTCTGTTGGTTAGGTGTCCAACCTGTTCAGGGGATGGGAGGGCAGTGGTGTTAAAATATAAAAATGAGCATTGTGATCCTTTTGTGTCAGTATCCGTGTGCTGTGCTATCAATGCTCAATAAAAAAAATATAAAAAAAAAAAAAAGAAATAGGGTAAAGTGCAAATCTTACTGCGAGTATGTTGGATTGAAGGATTGAAAACAATATGGAAAGTAATAATATTCAGAGGTGTCAAGTAACAAAGTACAAATACCTTACTTACGTTACTACGTTACCGTAGAAATTTTGGTTATCTATACTTCACTGGAGTAATTATTTTTCAGACGACTTTTACTTTTACTCCTTACATTTTCACGCAATTATCTGTACATTTTACTCCTTACATTTTAAAAACAGCCTTGTTACTCTATTTCATTTCGGCCTTTAAAAAAAAACTATCCAGTTAAATTGCTCCATCCGGATAGAGTGAATTGGGTTGTGGTTGTTTCAGATGTTCTTGTCCAGTTTTGTTCTTACATCCGTTCCCTCAGATTCCTGCAACTAAACTTGGATGTACATTCCAATAAAGGTTAGGATAAATGATAACATGTCTCTGAAGTTTGACTTTTTGCACCATTACAATACTTATAGCCATAGGCAACTAGTCATCATATCTTCTGCTCTCTGAAACGGTTCAATAGTTCAATGTTCAATGTTCAAAGTTAAGGTTCTTTAATATATTTGCATTATACTAAGATGCATTCATTTTCAATTGCTTTTTCCCCCTTACATTACTTTTACTTTTATACTTTAAGTAGTTTTGAAACCAGTACTTTTATACTTTTACTTGAGTAAAAAAATTGAGTTGATACTTCAACTTCTTCAGGAGTCTTTTTAAACTCTAGTATATATACTTCTACCTGAGTAATGAATGTGAATACTTTTGACACCTCTGATAATATTAAATTCATTATAATTCAGTATTTAGTTTTAAAGTAGGACCAGCCTAATTAAGAACAGCTACACCGTGACCATGGTAACCAGAAGAGGAGGCGCCCTCTAGTGGCCGTCTCCAGGAAGTGCGGAGCCCGTCGTCAACAAAGACTCTGGCTGTTCTCATTGGCTGTCGCTCGTCACGTGACTGTTCTGAAGATGGCGTCTCCAAATGGAGGTAAATTCTAATTCCATACTCGATACGATGTAAATAAATTGTAAATTTCACCATTTTATCTCCACTCAATCGTTGACGACGGTAATGCTGTGTAATGTGAGCATCCAGAGGTTACACAATACTCATGTTCCAGTGGTATTCTCACTGTTTGGATGTGTTTTCCGTTGACTAAGAGGCTACACTAGCCCCAGTGTTTGTATGTAAAGACGCTCGTAGACAGCTGGATCCAATTTACTGTTCAGCTCAGCTGATTGTGTGTATGATGCTGGCTTTAAATCTGCTTTTCTGCGACGAAAAACCTAACTCAGCCCTATTTAGATGACTGTTTCTAACAACTGTTTAATTGTTTCAGAAAATGGCAAGAACTAAACGTGAAGGGTTTTACTACCGAAATGCTTTTCCCCATGATCTGCCTTTTGAAATTGCCTTCATAAATATATTTATATTAATTCAGCCTGGAAAAAAAAGACAAAGTAATATACTTTATCATATGCAATGTATCTAACTGGATCCCTGACCAGAGGTGTCAAAAGTATTCACATTCATCACTCAGGTAGAAGTTACTAGAATTTAAAAATACTCCTGTAGAAGTTGAAGTATCAACTCAAGTTTTTTACTCAAGTAAAAGTATAAAAGTACTGGTTTCAAAACTACTTAAACTATAAAAGTAAAAGTAATGTAAGGGGGAAAAAAGCCATTAAGGACAAAAGCCATTAAAATGAATGCATCTTAGTATAATGCAAATATATTAAAGAACCATATATTTGTACTATTGAGCATTAGCGTGTGTTTCAGAGAGCAGAAGATATGATGAATAGTTGCCTATAAGTATTGTAATGGTGCAAAAAGTCAAACTTCAGAGGCATGTTATCATTTATCCTAACCTTTATTGGAATGTACATCCAAGTTTAGTTGCAGGAATCTGAGGGCAACGGATGTAAGAACAAAACTGGACAAGAACATCTGAAACAACCACAACCAAATTCACTCTATCCGGATGGAGCAATTTAACTGGATAGTTTGTTTTAAAGGCCGAAATGAAATAGAGTAACAAGGCTGTTTTTAAAATGTAAGGAGTAAAAAGTACAGATAATTGTGTGAAAATGTAAGGAGTAAAAGTAAAAAGTCGTCTGAAAAATAATTACTCCAGTGAAGTATAGATAACCAAAATTTCTACTTAAGTAAGGTAACGAAGTATTTGTACTACGTTACTTGACACCTCTGCCCACTTCAGACTTCATGAAACCTGTCATGTGCATCAGCTTCTCCATTAGTAAAAGTGCTGTTATGTTGTATTTTTTTGTTGTAATTTTATTGTTAAAGTATTTATTAACCTTTGCAACTCGTACTATAAAAAGGTGTGAGTAGGAACTCTGTTTTGCTTAAAAGTCTGATCTCCAAAACACGTTTGTGTAAGTGTTTTATTACATTAACAAAGTTTCTTTAAGAAAGAAAAAGTTGTTGCTGCCTGTCAGAATGTAAAGGGTAGACACAAAGTGTGATGGATGTGTCATGTCATCTGCTATTCTTTTTACTTTGTACTACCGGAACTTATGAGATAGTTTGACTTTTTTCCACTGCCCCAGAGTCAAGTCTTAATGCTCCTTTTTAAAATTGAAAAACTCTTCTCTTTTGAATAGCTTCAGTGATAAGTGGCTTTCTTAAAGCTACACAGCTGTTTACTCCTTATACCTTGACTTCTCGTTGCATTGTACACGTGGGAACACTTTTACTAAAAGTGTTTTAGTACATTTTAGTCTTTTTGAGCAGTATCTTATGTGTTGTTGTAAAACCTTGTATAAAAGGCACATTATTAACCAGAATGCACTGAAAAGGTTCTCTGAATCATGTGACCGCAATATAGTTTTCAGTGGCTTATTCTCTTGTACAGTTTTTCAGTAGCCACTGTCTCTCTCTCTCTCTCTCTCTCTCTCTCTTGGATAAAGTAGGGCAAAAATCTCACTGTCATCTTCTAAACTACTTAACGATCTTTCTTCTTCACATACTAGGATACGTGAACTCTTTTAAACAGATGATACCGTCTTCAGGCTCTTTTGAACATGGTTTCTCATTCTCCTTACTCCTCTACTGTTAAAAATGCCTGAGTATTGTAGAGATTATAAAGCTGTCACTTTCACAGACTCTGTCCTAATCTTTTTAAGAAAACTGTTGTTGGACCATTAATTAAGAAATCCCATTTGGAGCCCACTCAAATGATGAAGTATATGCCAATATTTAAACTACTTTTCACTTCCCCAACTTTGAAAGAGGCTGCTGCTTTGCAAACTTTTTTTTTTCTGGAACAGCACAGTATTTATGATTAGTTTTGCAGATTAGTTTAGTTTAGCAGAATTCACAATTCTGGTTTTGTTGGACTTAAATCCAGCCTTTGATTAAACAACCATAGGACCTTCTTGGATGAGTTTATGTCTCCTACTGGAATTTTAAAGTTTGCTTTAATCAGTTAATTTGAGAGTCTACTTATTTACCATGTGTAGATATGGGAATTGATCAGATCAGATTCTTTATTGATTCTTTTATCAATCCCAGACTTAGTTTCAGTGAGGATAAAGGAAAATTATAATTATTTTATATATTACAACTGGTCAAAGTTTGATATTTTTTGCATTTTTGGTTACGTTTTTGTTTAATGAATCATAAAAGAGTGTTGATTGTTCATCTTAGATTTAATTCTTACACATTATTACATGAATGCACTATATTTGCATTCCCTTAGAAAACATACTTTCTGTGTCTTGTCAGGGGATGATTTTGAGACTTCCTTGTTGAGTTTTGAGAAGCTGGACAGAGCATCACCAGACCTGTGGCCAGAGCAGTGTAAGTTTACATCCTCTCCTGTCTTTTGTAATTGGTTGTCGTGGCATGGCATTATGTTTAACCTTGATCGTCTTGTAATTTCTCTCCTAGTGCCAGGAGTTGCAGAATTCGCTGCATCTTGTAAAAATGTGAGGATAGTTAAATAGGCACGATGCTATGATAAAGAGCTTTGAGTTGCCTGCTGAGACCTTTGCTGTGTCTTCATTGCAGCCCATCACTAACTCGCCCCCCAAGTGGATGGCTGAGCTGGAGAGTGAGGACATTGAAATGCTGAGAGGTTGGTGCAAAAAAAACTGTTGTTTTGTCACTTTGAAAGATTCTCTGTCTACCTGCAATAGTTGATGTGGAACTGGAGAGTATTGACATAATCAGCCTTTAATTAGTGATGCACCGATTGTTCGGTAACCGAAATTGTTCGGCCGAAAATGGCAAAAAAACACTTTCGGTGTTCGGTGGAATATGTGGGAAAAAAACCGAACAATTTCGGCGTTGTAATATAAGGAAATGGACTGGCCACTCCCGTAACAGTTGCACCACAAACATAAATTGTTGGCCAACCAAAAGGTAACCACATAAGAATTTTACCTAACATTCACCAGGAGGTGGAACCAAAACAACATAATGCTGGGAAATTAAAAGTTAGTTTTTTATGTTCAATAAATATTTTCTACCTTGTAATTTTGTAAAATAATTTTTTCTTTGAAAAGCATGCCTAAATCAAATTTATTGGATTTATGCAATGGTGAAAAAATTGGCAAAATAAATGAAAAACTGCGAAGAACCATGTTCGGTATTGTTCGGTATTCGGCCAAGTGTTTATTATTATTTTCGGTTTCGGTTTCAGCCACCAATTTTAATTTCGGTGCATCACTACCTTTAATTCATAATGCTGTCAAATACGATCTGATTTTATCCAAACTAATTTTAGTAATATGTCCCACCTCTCCTCCACAGAGCTGGGAAGTCTGACCACAGCCAATCTGATGGAGAAGGTCAAAGGACTGCAGAATCTTGCTTACAAGTTGGGGTTAGAGGAGTGTAAGTATATGAATGTCACTTGATACTGTAAAGTATAACACTCCCTGAACACATTTTTGTTAGTTTTTCTGATCAGTTCATTCATAACTGACATTGTCACCACTAGATGGTGCTGAGAGCCTTCCTAGGGTTTTTCTCCTGTATTTAATTTCAGTAGAGTTCACAGGATCTGCCGCTGCATTCATGGTCAAATTCCCCATAGGCTGACTTCACAAGGATTAGATTTAATATCCAAAGACAGCATAGATATAGGTTTCATTTTAACTTTCCGGTTTAGAATCAGTTCTTGTTTAAATGTCAAAAATAAGATGACTGAGGTTTTGAAATATTTGCCATTTTAAGTAAATTTTTTGTTAAATGAAAAAGGTAAGAAACATGAGCTTGCAGACAAGCGCTCATAGAACAAATGCTCAAACATTTGATGGATGCAAACTATTTATTTAATCCATTCCCCACCGCCTCCATTGTCATAATCCTTGTAGAGTGTGGATTAGAGAGATGTAGCTAAGTGCTCATATTATCCTGAGAGGAAAAAGGGGTATAAATTTGTTTGGTAAAAAAGCATTGGTTAAGCAGCAAAGAATTGTGGCACATGTGCCTCTTATTAGGATGAGATATATAAATAAATTTACATAGTTTGTCTTCTAAGTCTAGTAAATTTACCCAGGATGGCTGCTCATAAGGGCTGTTTAAATAATAATGATGTCTGCAGATCTTTTCATTTACATTAAATTATATTTAACATTATTTGTAGAGGCTTTCATAAAGATTTAGAGATGCAGTGCTCTAAAATAATCCTCAGATTGTACTTCTGAGTAATGTGTCAAAAAAAGGTCAAATCTAAAGCAAATCTAACAAATAATGTTGTATATTTGTGTCATAATTTGCGCATTCATTTAGTTGTTTTTTTTTTCTTTTCAATCTCTTTGACCTCAACTTCAAGAGTGATGTAATCCTGCTGGAATAAAGATGTTAGCGGTCATAGGTGCAGGGCTGCAGGCTTTGCAGTCATGTCATGTACCTCAAGATGACGGGACACAATGATGGCTATTATTGGTGTCAGAGCAGCCCTGTAATCGGTGCCTGTTTAATGCTCTCTGGTTTAATTTTCTCCTTTTCCTGGCTGTCAAGGGAGGGTCTGTAAATCTCAGCTACTTTTTCATCATGTTTGTGCACTCTTCAGTGCCCGTAAACATACTCTGCAGAGGCACGGCAGAGCCAGGACGGGGAACAGAATTTACTGCCCCTCCCCCTTAAACATGTGGACCATTAAAGAGAGAGCTGGTTAATGAGCAGAGCACAATCAGGCAGTGAAAACTCACCCAAACCCACCCTGGTGAGAAAGTGAGCTTAAGCACTACTAGTGCAGGTTCCTGCATTTTCTTTTGTACAATTTTGTTGTATATAAGTAGAAATGTGGAGGTTAATCGAGGATGCAACAACCCCTTCCAAAAAGCCCCCCCAAAAAATATGGCGGTGTAACGCTGGCCCTGTTGGTCCCACAGGGACTTGGCGCGTGCCTCCGCCTCAGGCCCCAGCTGTTACTCCACCCCATGATGAATGCCGCAGTCGTAGGTTGCTGAGCGTGGGCATCAAGCCTCCAGTCTCTGGGGAAAGCTGAAGACTCTGATAAGTGCTGCTATCGGAGGTAATTGAAAGCTGAGTGTTCCCTCGGGATGCACCGAAGGGCCTCAGCTTCTGGGTACAGCCAGTGGGTTGTGTCATTTCGCACACTTGTGGGCTCAAGGCTACTGAAACCGTTTAATACTTTTCTATCTCTGATGTTCTGTTAATTTAGAGAACTTTATCGGAGCCGGCATTAGAAAAAGAATCTCACATTTCAGCTGCAGTCCTTGTAGTTTATATTCATTAAAAGTTAAGTAAATAAGAAATAAGTTGCTTATTTCTGCCATTTAGCGTAAGTTATCAAAGAAGTGTTTGCAGGGGGGGGGTCACATTAGAGTCATTCATATTTTCTTACATTTTGAACTGATTCTGCATTTTTTTTAATTAAATGCTTAGTTGTCAAATATGATTTTCTGCACAAGTTTCTTCAGTTTTGAGGAACAGGTGTTGTTGCCAGAGTCCTTAGTTTATTATTATCTTCTTCAGTGTAGGCAAGTGTTTGGGTACACTTTGGATTCTGCAGTGATATTGTGGTGGTTGGGTTAGACGAGACTCATTTGATATGCAAGGTTTACAAAATGAAAGTCTCAAATACCTCCCATGTAGTTCATCAGCAGACATTGCACCACTTGGTCCAAATTCTGCTTAATTCTGGAAAAGACATGCTTAGCTTGCTCACATCTTAATGTGAAATCTGAAGTTTGTATGACACAGACAATTGAGCCAAAGTGTATCATATAGTTTTGTTTGTTTTTATTTCTTTAACAAAGACGTCTGCATGTTAGGTTTACAAGATACAAAGGTTAAGGAAGACATGGTACAAATATTTTTCAATCAATTGCTAAAGAATTAAAGTTTTACATTAAACCTAATTCCGTCACACTTTTTTATGCACTTTTTTTTAGGACATGTATATTATATCTATGTGGTTTGCTCATAGAATTGAGGCATCTTTTAAATTAATATAGTTTCTGAAGTCCCCACTCAGTGTAAGTATGGATGTTTATCATATGGTAAGCAAGAGAGCCTTCGTATTAATATGCAGAAAGAATGAGGTTGTGCTGTGATTTATGTTTAGCTGTGGCTGAATTTCACTTGGGATTCCTTTTTTATTTTCTAACTTTAAAACCAGTATGAAATGAGCAACAATTATACATATTAAGTCATTTTCAAATCAAGAGTCAATTATACACCTAATCATGGGAGCTGTGTGATTTCTAAAGCTTCACGGCCACAGTCGTGGTACGAAAATGACCACAGACGTATATCTTGTCAAGGTGGTTATGTTTACTATGTTTAAGTCTCCTTCACCTGGTAAAAAAAAGTCACATAGAAAATAAGTCACTCTGCGAAAAATTGTAGAGAACTTTAGTTTCACAGCGAAAACCTTTCTGCAAGAAAAATGTCCCTCAGTAAATCCCCAGACCACCTGTTGTGGCCTCTTCCCCCCTCCAGAGCCTGGAGAACTCCTCACCTCTGCCACAGTACCTCCCAGTCAGACCCCTGTTGCATGTGCCTGTGTGAAGGTGAGGCTGAAGGGCACCCAGCCCTGACGGCTCCTAATGGGCCAGCATTCGCTGCCACCTTCTCCCCAGCCTCAGGATCAATCTCGAGCCTATTAGAAACATGCCGGCGCTGAATCTGATTGCATTCACTGAGCCCCACTCGTGCTAATGTGCCTTCATCAATCCATCAGGGCGGGCTGACCGCTGGGCGGGTGGTTATGAAGTGCCTGAGCTGACAGCCGCTGAATGAGGGAGAGGGTGTGTCTCCCCACCACCACTACTACTGCTCTTCCTCCTCTTCACCTCTAGTGTTTTACAATGCTTGTGTTTTCACTTCTCTCCTAAGTCTCCTTGGAGCTCAAAATAGCTCTGAATTAGGGATGGGCGGTATGGACTAAAAAATGTATCACGATAATTTCTGGCATTTATCCTGATAACGATAAAAATGACGATTAAAAAAAAATACCAATTCAACTCCATCTTTTTAACTATAAATCTATCTCGCTCTCAGATCCACCATGTTTGTTACACAAAAACGTCATCAACGGGAATTTATCTTTCTTTCTTTCTTTCTTTCTTTCTTTCTTTCTTTCTTTCTTTCTTTCTTTCTTTCTTTCTTTCTTTCTTTCTTTCTTTCTTTCTGGCTCATTTCCTTCCTTCCTTCCTTCTTCCCTTCCTCCTTTCCTTGTTTTCTCCCTTCCTTCTCCTCTTTCCTTCCTTCCTTCCTTCCTTCCTTCCTTCCTTCCTTCCTGCTCTCTCCTTCCTTCTTCCCCCTTCCTTCCTCCTTTCCTTGTTTTCTCCCTTCCTTCTCCCTTTCCTTTCTTCCTTCGTTCCTCCTGCTCTCTCCTTCCTTCTTTCCTTCCTTCTTTTTTCCCTTCCTTCCTTCTTTCCTCCTGCTCTCTCCTTCCTTCTCCCCTTCCTCTTTTCTCCCTTCCTTCCTCCTTTCCTTGTTTTCTCCCTTCCTTCTCCCCTTTCCTTCCCTCCTTCCTTCCTTCCTTCCTTCCTTCCTTCTTTCCTCCTGCTCTCTCCTTCCTTCTCCCCTTCCTCTTTTCTCCCTTCCTTCCTCCTTTCCTTGTTTTCTCCCTTCCTTCTCCCTTTCCTTTCTTCCTTCCTTCTTTCCTCCTGCTCTCTCCTTCCTTCTTCCCTTCCTATTTTATATATCCTTCCTTCCTTCCTTCTTTCCTTCTTTCCTTGTTTCCTTCCTCCCTTCCTTCCTTCACGTACATTGTGCGTGGATTTAACGCAGAACCATAATTCAGGCTTTACACAAAAACATCATCAACGGGAATTTATCGTTTTTACCGCGTCATGACAAATTCTTATCGTGAGGAATTATTTTGACGGTATATCGTGAACGGTAAAATATCGCCCATTCCTACTCTGAATGCAGTTAAAGCATTTCCTTTAAGATTACACACACAAACAAAACAAAAAAAGTATATCTTGGCTTTATCACTTGCTTTTGTTATTTTAATCATCTTTAAATTCAGTACCCTCATGGCCTTGTGCACAGATTGTCTCTTAAAGCAAAACTGCTCAAATGATTGTGGTTTATGTTAAGTAGCCGTGAGAGTATGAAGTTTCTCTGTCAGATTGGAAAATCTTCAGTAGTTCCATACACATTTTGCAGCGGAATGACATGAACATCTCCTTCCATTGTGTAGCAGGTTGCAGCTGTGTCTGATGGAGCGTGCTGTATCTTAAGCAGGGTCCGTGTTGGAACTGTGTGAAAGAAGAGAGGGGCAGAGCAGAACGCACACACTCTTGCACACTCGCACAACACTCGTCAGTCCTGCCTGCCTGCTGCCTCCCTGAGCAGATCGGAAATGACATCTCATTTCCATAAAGGCATTAGGAATTCATTGGATTTTCTTTCCCAGCTAATCATAGTGCGGGTGTAAAACCTTTTAGGCTTTTTAATGAATTATTTTTGACTGATTGCCTATTAATAAGGACACCTCTTGAACAGCCATGGGCTGGGGCAGGGGTTGAGGGGTGCAGATGTGTTTGTTTTGGTGTGTGAACGTGTGTGTGTGTGTGTGTGTGTGTGTGTGTGTGTGTTTGTCAGCCAGGCGAAAATGCATTGGATGGGGAGGAGGGCTGGGCCCTCACGGTTGGGACATAAAGAGGAACCAGGGCTCCCCTGGGAAATCACAGCTCGTGTCTGCATCTTAAATATCCCTGTGAAGTATCAATAAGTGGGTAATTGAATTTTGAACACAAACATGAGCGTCAGGTGTATATGTTTCAAGGTGGGGGTATTGGGGTGGCTACGTCAGATGAATATGTGTGCCTTCAACTGTTTCCATGCTTGAGTGTTTGTGTGTGTCAGCTCCTCTGTGTTTCGATTGTCCCCAGGGAGGAGGGCAGTGAAAGTGGATGTTAAATCCATTAAATAAAGCTTACATGCCGTAGTAGCTAAGCAGCACTCAGGAATGGGCAGGGAGGGTCAGATAAGTCCCCTTAACTCCTAATGAAAGTGAATTTGGACAGTTAGGGCTGGGATTCCAGACTCCAGTTAAACCAGGTGGTCATCTATCTTTGCAGCTAATAGCGCTCCAGCAGCTCACCAGGAAGGGGGGGGGAGTGGAGGTTTTAGGGGACAAATTGATGATTACTCTCGTTTTATACACAGGGGAGTGGTGGTGGGGGCTGTGAGAATGACACCCAGATCACTTGCCATAAAGGAGGGGAAAGTAAGATGTTACACCAATGCATTTCCTCTGCATTTGCATTCATTCCACCTGGGATTTGCCAAATGAAAATGATTTGACAGTGTGGGGCAGTAAATTGCAGAAATATTTTGGCAGAAATGGCTTATGGAGCTTTCTGTTTAGATTAGAAAAGTAGGCAACGTTTTGAATAGTCTGCTGGCTCATTTAGCAGTTTGTAGATTTAGGTTAATCTCCATTGTTGCTCTGAAACCATGGATTTATGATACTTTGAGAAAATAGTAAACACTCATTTTGAGTAAAATTGAGAGATAATGTACTTTTTTTTTTAAATTTTATTTTTAACTAGAGTACTGCATTAGACCGTGATGAAATCTGGGCAGTTGGAGCTTAACAATAATCACATGGCAACAAATCAACAGGGCAAGGTGATGCCCCGCAAAATCCATGAAATGTCATTTAGTATGGATGGCAGTCGTAACAAGATGCTGATTAACTTAGTTCAAAATTAGTAATTGACCTTTCTAATCAACTAAACAAATGTCTGAGGCCCCCTAATCAGTATTGATCTCCCTAAGCATATGACAAAGCCTGTGCATGTTTGTGTGTTGATCAGTGAGCCAATAGGTGGCTATCTGAGATTTTTTATCTTCTTGGACATCTTGGGAAAATGTAAATGTTTTATGAAATTCTCAAATACATTACAGTAATGTACATGCGTGTATTATTTATTGGTGAAAATGAAGCCAAAAAGACAACAAAAATAAATAAATCTGGGCAGTACAAAGTACCCCCTTTCTCCTTCCTTCAGATTTAAGAGGGGAGTCACAGCCATGTGCTTCTAATCATCAGCCCTTGATGAAATGATTAGCAGCAGCTGTGCAGACCCTTGTTAAAAAGCCCGTGTTTTGTCAGCTTGATGGTCTGGAGCGCTCAGATATTTGCTAACATTATTCCAAGAAAGAAGGACATAAGCAATGGTCTTAGACAAACAATTGTCTTTGCACATCAATCTGGAAAGCATAAAACCATTTGTTAACGGTCTCAAGTTCAGCAGTGGGGAACATTATTCAGTTTATTTGTCCGCTATCTATACCTGTTTCTTCCTATTCAGCGTCACAGGGATCAGCCGGAGTCTATCCCAGCTCTCTTCTGGGGAGGCAGGGTAGACTGGGGAAGGGCTTCCAGTTCATCACAGGGCCACGCGTCCAAACAACCTCACACTCACTCCCATGGGCACTGATACCAATGCGCTCTTTGGGGTATGAGTGTAAAAATGAAAGTGCTGCTGTATATAAAGTTAACATATAATAGGAGCTCTGTACTGCAAGTGTATTTGTGTGAATAGGTTAAAAAAAAAAATATATATATATATATATATATATATATATATACCGTATTTTCTGGACTATAAGCCACCTGCATATAATCCGCACCCGCTCTATTCTTTCAAAAAACTATTAAAAAAAGATATATAGAGCCGCACCTGCATACAAGCCGCATCCGCTCTATTTAAAAAAAAAAAAAAAAAAGATATCCAAGCCGCAGATATTTATGTTGTTAGATTAGATATTTACTACATGTACAGAAGGAGTTTGAACTGTAAATGATGTACATGTTTGTACTTAAATAGATCCTTTCCTAACAGTGTCTTTTAACACGACAGCAACTTTGCTGATTAAAACGGGACAGAACCAAGAGAAAGTAACCGGTATTTATTTATCTGTTTGAAATCTGCTTCTACTTCTATCTGCTAAAGAAGAAGTAGCATATTCTTCTTTGCATTTATTTTGTCTTAGTTTTTATTCTAATTCCAGTTATAGCGCCGCGAGCGGTGGAAGAAAAATCCACAGAATAGGCGCACCTTTGTATAAGCTGCATGGTTCAAAACCTATGAAAAAAGTGCCTTATAGTTCAGAAAATACGTTGCTTGGAAGGGTTATCTGGGGAAACCCTATTCTGTATGAAAATAAGACATAGAAAACTACTTCTGAACAAACCACAAGACTTCTTGAATAATGTCCTACGACTGAGACCAAAGTAGAATTGTTTGGCTTAAAATTGGACCCAAATGGCCTGAAGTTCATCCACATCATTGATAGGAAACACCTACTTTAAGTTATTGCTGCCCACATTATTGTTATGTTATTTGTTTTCCTTTTGTGCTGCATTTTTGTTAAATAAATAATGGCACTGTGGGGAAATTGTATTATGTTGCTGTGTTTGTCTGAGGTTGTTTGCCTCATTAAGAGCCACTGCGCACAAGAGGGCGTACTGTCTTTTGTACATGACTGTGTGCTACGAGCAAGCAAACCGTTTGAGAGTTTGGGAGATATTCTTTCTTTAGCAAAGGCAGAACTGTGTAATCCTTCGCTTTAATTTAGTTCTTTTATCTTCTAAACATTTTAACTTTACAAAGGAATTCTTTGCATTAATGCTTTAAATTGTTGATACATGCAATTTTTAAACTATTTACTCCAGATCTTTTAATTTCATCAATGATAATAATATAATGACATTTTGTTTCAGCTTATTGACCACCACAGAACTACTGTGGTTTGAGTACAAATTCAGGCATTTGGACCAAAATAGGATGTGATTAGAACTTGAAATCTTGTTTCTTAGTGAAAACCAAATGTCATTTGTATCAGAACAGGAATCGCAGTGGCATTGTTGACGTGAATACTAAAAGATTGAGCATAATCTAGTCACTGATGTAAACTGATGCTGCAACTGAAATGGCTAAATCTCTATTATGTGATTCTGTGACACAAAACGTGTGTGTCTCTACGATCCAGTCAGGTTAACTGCTGGTTGGAATCTTGCACGTAATGTTTTAAAGTAAAAATGTCTCGCCAGCTATGATGGGGCTTATCCCAACAGCTTTAATCAGGCGGCAGGTCTCTAGTCCATCACAGAGACAAATCATATCACTTGTCCTTTTATGAAAGTAAAGCAATAAATTAACAGTTGATTTATCTTTAATGGTGCCTTTGATATTATGATATTAGTTATTTGAGTCTGACTGACTAGAGGGAGGCTGAGCTGAACCTAAATTAATCCAGGTGAAAAATCTCCGGGGAGGTGTCACAGCCATCCTTGATCTGTTTTAAAGTTTGGGCTCATCATGAAATGAAGAAAAGGATAACGGGGTAGAAAGTCATGACACCTTAAAAATCAAAACGCTGCTCTTCACCCTTCCTTGTGTGACTGCTCCAAAAAGGCAAGTGACACCGTCGCACTGACAGTCTCACAGGTCATCCCGGTGTAATTGCTTTCTCTCACCTAATTTTAATGGCTTCCTTTCAATCCAAAGCATCCTCTACATGTCTGAGAGTCCGCTGATGACTTTGTTTAGGGAGATTTGAAAAGACAGCAAAGTGCAAAATGAATTCAACCCATTCCAATTAGCGTCATCTTTAACTTAATGATGGACACCTCAAGGTGATATGGCCCCCACGCCCAGACACACCATTATCATTCCACCTTGGCCAGCTCATCTAAATTACCAAATATCCCGTCTTTTTCATTAGCTGCCGTGGGCAGAGCAGGCGGGGCCCCTCTCTACTAATACAGGCACACAACAGTCAACTGAGGTCCTTCTCATTTTTTTCTCTTTAAAAAAAAAAATATATATATATTATATATATATACATAAACGCATTATAAAATTAATGAATGCTTATTTCAAATATGTCCTCTTTAAACCTTTTACATTTTATATCTGATTGATTGTACAGGATTTGTTAAATGCCAGTTACAGTTCTTGACACGGTTCCAGCTTTGAAACATACTGAAACTGAGAAGCTTATTATCTTTATCAAGTACCGTATTGGCCTGAATATAAGACTGTGTTTTTTGCATTGAAATAAGACTGAAAAAGTGTGGGTCGTCTTACATTCGGGGTCTAGACGTTATACCCATTCACAACGCTAGATGGCGCCAGATATCTTTAAAGCGAATGCTGAATTTAACTCCCCAGGCCAAAGCGAATCCCTGTCACGAAGAAGAAAAATAAAAAATAGTATAAGAAAGAAAAGAGAAGAGATAACAGAAAGTGGAGAAACGTAGCGACAATCTGGAGAAAAGTGGGTGAAAGTTCGGCAGGTAAACCGGCAGCTGAGGAGAAGTTATGATGCAAACTTCAAGATAATGATTTCAAATAGTCAAAATAACATGCTTTTTCTCTCGAATATATTGTTATAATCATTTGTTTCAGATGTACTGTAATTATTTTCTGTATAAACTTGAGTCTTGAAAAAGAGGGGGTCGTCTTATAATCGGGGTCGTCTTATATTCGGGACAATACGGTAATAAATGATTTTACCTGTCTCTCAAGGGTTTATGTGGCTACTGCCTTTTTAAGTCCCTGCAGTTTGTGTTTGCCAAGAAACCTCATGACTGATTGTATTCCCAGTGAAAACCAGTTCCATAAAGGGCTTTCAGCAGAAACTACTCTCTTTCAGAAGAGTGACACACAATTAACAACATGCCTATTAAAAAAAAAAAAAAAAAGAATTTCACTTGTGCTATTACCACCCTGCAAAAACTGTCCATGTTAACTCTACTAATGCGGTTAATATCCACAATAGATGTGAAATGATGAAATTTGAAGTGAAGTGTAGTGACATCCATAACTTAACTCATTACGCACATTTGAAATGAACATTTTTAAATGTTTACATTTAGACCTTTTCTAATATGTTGTGAAATATTAACTCTGATATTTTCTATCGGTTTGAAAGAAGATGATAAGGTCCATAACAAAGTTTAGGACGTTCCTCTTTTATCTTTGAGTCATTAGTATGCTAAGTTTAATGAAATTTCAGAAGATTTGTACTTTGGTGTACTTTTACATACTAATATACATACTCACACATCTCTCTTAGTTCGGCTAGAGTTCTGTCAAAGCTCATAATCTCTTACTCAGAAGTGTAATGCCAGTCATGTATGAATGAGTAACATCTTGAAAATCTAACATTTTACTAAATTAGTTCTACTTATCTTCACCTTTTACGCTGAAATTTACTGCATTATTCAATTGCAGCTTTTGTTATTGTAGAGGTTAGCTCCACTGCTTCTACCTAATTTTTACTTTTCATGCGTCTCTTATACAAATGTCCATATCCCTTAACGGCATGTAAAGAAATGTTACTTTTGTTCTCTTCACTCTGTCCTCTCTTCTCTCCATCTTGGTTCCTTGCGTGAATACTTTTGTCCCACTACACTGAGGTATCAGTCATGCCTTCACATAACTGTTTGATTCCTCTGTTTCATGTTTGTTTGTTTCCATTTCCTGAATGAACAGATGTTTCTATAAATTGCCTCTCAGTGCTTTGCATCACTACCCAGCTGTTCTGTAGTTGTTGGACCATAAGAAAAATGATGCGTTACACTGATTATCTAAAAATTCCTAACAAAGGTTTTTAGAAGTTGGTGAAACTAATTAAAGTAGCAATCTCTTCTGAGCATTACGTTGATTAACAGAGCTCTTTTAATATGTATTATGTTGTTTTTTTTCCCTCCAGCCAGAGAAATGACCAGGGGGAAGTTCCTGAATATTTTGGAAAGGCCCAAGAAGTGACGTTGTTGTCAAGGATGGGAGATTTGGGAGATTTGGGAGTCCGCTTTGATCCTGCTCTATGTTCAGTCACTGTTTAGAGCTTCACAACAAAGTTCAAAGACTGTTGATCCACAATGTTCACTGACACAGCTGGGGACTTCTCCAGGTTCCTCGGTGCACCTGCTGTAGGCTCCTAGATGCCTTTACTTCATTGGGTACCATTCACTGAATATCTCAGTGGCTTATGATTCTATCTTCATTTAGTTTTCCTTATTTATTACTTTTCTTTTAAACTTTTTTTCCTCAATTGTATAATAAAGTGTTCAAAGGAAAATGTGCTGATTGTTTTTTTGTTTTTTTTTAATGCCTCCTTTATGTGGGTTTTAAACCAAAGCAACTAACATAGTTGATGCAAGTGTTTTTGAGAGCGTTCAGATTTTAATTAGGGCAATAACTTCATGTCTGCTCCATTCCTCAAAGTGCAGCACCTCTTGGCTGTGTTCGTGTAAGGGGTTCCCGGCTAACAGGGCACGATTTCCGTTTAATGAGCCTTGGAAACAGGGTCCCTACACAAAACATTGCGCAAAAATAATATTGCTCATTGTCATCGCTGTTAACGAGAGTTGACATAATTACGAGGACCATTTCTTTTCTAATTAGCACACTCCAGCCTTGTCCGGGCAAAAAGGGGATTAGACAGGCATGCCGAATGGGAAACAAAAAGAAGTCCATCCGCCGTAATTAGGTAAGACAATGCCTCGGACTGTTCTCGGCTGGAGATGTCGCAGGGGCTCCGGCTGCTCACTCCCAACAACTTACACTTCTCCCCAGGCCGCTAATAAGCCCCTAATCGTCTGTCCGATTCACACGGACCGAGGCCGACACGGACCCTGGCTCACCCCTGCGGAAATAAAAGGTCTTCATTTTTACGACCTCCCAAACATCTGTCTTCTTCCTGTCTGCATGCGTCGGAGGAGGAGGAGGCTCTCGGGAGTGGAGAGGGGGGTTTGGGGTCCCTGAACGCACCACGGCCTATGCAGGAGACGCCGGCGACAGTAGCCCAATATTTACCACATTTTACATCTGTCTCCTTGAGCTGCTGACTAGTTTTCATTTTTAAAAGTTTTAAGCTAAAATGCCACTTGTTGGCACAGAGGCAACTAAAACCACCAGGTAGCCTGTGTAGCTTAGTGTAATGTTTTATAAGGTTTCCTTTTGAGTAGCCTAGGCTGAATTAATAAAATAGCCAATTATTCAGAGTCCTTGAATAAACCCACGTCCTTGTTAAACTGCAATTAGCAAACCTGATTATGGTGGATTTTTATGTTTATAAAGCAATGTGATTAAATAGTTTTCCTAGTTTATTTTTATTTAGCATCTGAAGTGTTCACTTTCAAACATTTATACATGTATTGTGGTTGCATAGTAGTTTCAGCGTCTTTCAAAACCTGTTTAAACGTTTTTAGTTTAGTTTATTGGTCCTTTCAATTCCCACAAACCCAAAGTACAAGTGTAATTCGTCGGTGTTATACAAAGAAATATATATAATTTTTGGTATGTATATATATAATATGTAATGTATATACAATTTTAGGTAAAGACCAAGGACCAAAAGGTGTAGACTGAAGCCTAAGCTTATGACGCCTACCCTTTTCACAAAAAAATGTTAGCTTTTATAAATTAGTGCAATGTCATTAATAAAAATCATTCCATACAGTATTTGTATAAGCAATAATACAATAGTACATACACACACCTACATATATACATACATACATACATACACACACGCATACTGTGTGTATATACACACACATAGACATACAAAAGGTTTTATGGTTGCAAAAAAAAGGGAGGAGGGGGGGAGCAATAAAATATAAAAATTCCTCATTATCATTTTTTTTTCGCATTAAATAATCAACAGCAGCCTGTCGTCACCGGTAACCAGTTGAATGTGGCCACATGTTGATGCTCCCACCATGCACCATTGATCCTCCGTGGCAGCTTCAGGATGCTGCACTGGTGGCTGCTCCCTGCGGCCATGCAGCCACTCAAGAACCGGGGTCAGCCCCCGCTGAGCTGCTCATCCATATGGAGAGGAAGAGAAATCACCAGTCCATCCATTCATCCATCCATCCGCAGTGCGTGGCCGTGACCCCGCACGGCCTCTGTGCCCCGACAAACGTCAATCCGATGTGCCCCGAGTCCTTAAATTAGCTGTCAATTAGTGCAAATTAATCAACTCCTCGCTTAATTAAGCAATGCCGACGGGCAGCTACCAAACATGCCATTGTGGTGGAGCCATGAGAAACCTGCGGGGCTTGGACGGAGGGGGGGCTCCTACCCTGAGCAGGTTTCCCCTTTCACTCCTCACTTGTAGCTGCATGTACGGAAGAGTAGGGCCATGCAGGAGAAAAAATAGCCTATTTGAGAGGGGAAGATTTTTTTTTTTATTGTGCACTTCGAGAAAAAATTCGAAATGTGAGATTAATGTTGAAGTACAATTTCGAGAAAATAGTCGAAATTTCGGGAATAAAGTCGAAATTTCGAGAATAAAGTTGAAATACATTTCGACTTTTTTCTCGAAATTGTACTTCAACATTAATCTCGACTTTTCAACTTTTTTCTCGACATTCCGACTTTTTTCTCGACATTTCGACTTTTTTCTCGAAATTGTACTTCATTTCGACTTTTTTCTCGACATTTTGACTTATGCTATTTCTCGACATTTTGCCTTTTTTCTCGAAATTGTAGGCTACTTCAACATTAATTTCGACTTTTTTCTCGACATTTTGACTTTTTTCTCGAAATTGTACTTCAACATTAATCTCGACATTTTGACTTTTTTTCTCCAACATTTCGACTTTTTTCTCGACATTTCGACTTTTTTCTCGAAATTGTACATTAATCTCGACATTTCGACTTTTTTCTCGACATTTCGACTTATTTCTCTCGACATTTCGACTTTTTTCTCGAAGTGCATAATTAAAAAGAATCTTCCTCTAGAATATTATTTTTATTTTCTCCTGCCTGGCCCTAATACTCTTCACCATGTGTCACCAAGCTGCCTGAACTCTGTTTAGGATGCATCTCAACTCAGCATTCACATGGCGCATAAAAGTTTGTAATCTGTTATTTTTGATACCACTAGCCTACAGAAAACCATTTTTTTAAAGACCATGAGTTTCAAGTATATTATTTGTTGAGAAATATGCAAAATGTACCTTTTGATGAAGGGTTAATCTAATATTTTTATTTCTGCATCGCAGCCCATCTTTCTCAAAACCCATTTTACAAGTGCACATTACTTGTTATGCATTAAAGTGGGCGGTTTCAATTTGTGGCTTTTCATCATTTTTGACCTCCTAGATGACTTCTGTTTGAGTCGCACTTGTTTTTTTTTTTCTCCAGATTTCAGTTTATGTATTAATCCTATATTAAGTGAGAACGAAGGGAGCAAGGACGAGATGCTTGGTGCGGGAGGAGGTTTGGGTGGCTGCGGGTGCAAATAAACCAAAAAAAAATTCCCAACAGCTGTTTGCTTTTTAATCTGCAGCCGTCCGTCAGATCCTGAAGGTCTTTGATGGGCAACACAATCAACACGAGTGACTGAACTAAATCTTCCCTTAATCTAGACTTGAGCCTTATTAGATCTGTTCTCCATGTAAATCAGCATACATCCATTTTCAGGAGATGGATTAAAGGGGGGAAAGGGATACACGGAGTAGAAAGTGGTAGAGTTTATAAATAAATAAATAAATTAAAGTATGTATGGATTGGAGGAAGAGTTATGATTGAGTGAGAGCTCTGCAAGTTCCCTGTAACTGACGGGTCACTGTGCCTTACACCCTTCTTGATAAATAACTCAGGCCGATGTGTCATTAGCATATCCTGATAACATTGATTCCTTCATTAATAGAATTTCCACTAAATAGGTCCTAATTACTTTCAACTGGCCAATCACTAATTGCAGCAGCAATATTTTTTCTTCTTGTTAAACAGCAGCTCATTTGGTATGAAATATTTCATGGCGAGTCAAAGAAGGCTCTATACGCCTTTATACCAAACGCTTTGATTCACTTTATTATAAAGCTACATATTTTCTCCGCTTTGGCTCTGCAGCGTTTGATCCTTAGTGGATGCTGCGCATGCGCTTGTTTATTATTTTTACCTGGGAGGTTCCGTCATTGCCTTGAGATTTTATCAGCTGCTGCATTACATCAATCACGCTTGTACAGTTTTTCAAGGCACAAAATACAACACTGTGCGAGGCAACATGTTAGCTATTTGTAAGACATTTCCCCAATTGATGCCAGCAATAAATTGTTGTATTATTTCCATCCATCCATTGATTTTAATTTATTTGTTTTATGTCAAAACCAATTTGTGAAATGATATAAGGGCTTATTAGAACAACAGCACTATCTATCTATCTATCTATCTATCTATCTATCTATCTATCTATCTATCTATCTATCTATCTATCTATCTATCTATCTATCTATCTATCTATCTATCTATCTATCTATCTATCTATCTATCTATCTATCTATCTATCTATCTATCTATCTATCTATCTATCTATCTGTGTGTGTATATGTGTATATGTGTGTATAAACCCCTGCACATATTATTATTATTATTATTAATATTATTGTTATTATTATTATTATTATTATTATTATTTTTATTATTATCATTATCATTATTATTACTATTGTTATTATTATGATGATAGTGTGCTGCTGTGGGATTACCACCGCCCAGACTCCACGGCGCAGACCGGGTCCATGTCCTCCAGCTGTCGTTTCTGGGAGGGCCTTTGATTTGCGTGTGATGAATTTCCCAGAGCATCTGGAGATCAATTATCCATTCGTGTGAAGCTGTGGCTGGACATAAAGATCATAGCTGGCTCTGTGTTTGTAGACCAAACCCTTCATAGAAAGGCAGTGCATACATTTTTATTCTGGGAGACTGAGGTGGCCCATTTTATAAATCCAGAAGAAATACATTTAAGGTTTGTTTTTCTTGCATTGAATCTATAGATTTAGTATTGTGCTTTAAATGTTCGTTTTCTGTTTGAAATTCGTTGTCTGCAAAAATGGTCCAATTTCTTCTCCTTTTTTTTAATTTATTTTTTTCTATTTGAATTTTTTTTCTCGCAAGTTACAGCTTGGTAGAAAGTCGTTGTTTTCTCCCTTCTCGTATCTTCAATCCCTTCCCCGTTTATGAACACAGTCCCGAGGAAAATGCCGCTATGTTTTGGAGAGGAGGGCGTATAATAATGCATCCATGATCCACTGGAATCCTGAATCCTTGCAGCTGATTGGCTGCTGGGTTCTGCCTCCTGTTGGGACGGACCTGTTGGATAAAAGGACCATTTTCTAAAGGACTGTGTGTTAACACAGAAGATCATGCATTGATTGGGGACCGCCCTGAAAGACGCCGTGGTGACAAAAAAAAGGGGCTTTTTGGAGAAAAAAAAACATGACGGGAAAACAAGGCGAGGTGATGTCGGAAAGTTTAAATCTGTCGGAGAAAACCTCTCTGGGTGCAAATGGAGGGAGTAACAATAACAGTCACCAGGCAAAGAGCAGCGTCGCATCCCATCCGCCCCACAGGTGCACCGGCTTCGGCATCCAGGAGATCCTGGGACTGAATAAAGAGCCGTCGGTGACACCGAGGAGCCCGCTGGGCGCGCTGCCGGCCGGAGCGCACCTCATCGCGGCCAGGTCCATGCTGGGCCCCGCCGGCATGGGAGTCGGCATGGGATTAATCGGCCCTGGTGGAATTCCGTCCTTTTACAGCCAGCCAGCGTTTCTGGAGACGATGCTGTCGGACGGACAGGACGTTCACCTGCAGCCCCACAGCAGGTCGGCGGGCCCGCTGGACACCAGCCAGTCCGCCAGCTCAGGTGACCTGACAGCAGCCTGATATCTGCACCTGAAGCCTGATTTATGGTCCTGCGTTAAATAGACGCAGAGCATACGCCTGAGGGATCGGCGTAAGCTACGGCGTAGGGTCTGCGTTGGTGTAACGCGGAACCGTAAATCAGCCTTCTGAGTGTGTGTGTGTGTGTGTGTGTGTGTGTGTGTGTGGGGGGGTGTGTGTGTGGTGAGAGAGACATGTAGACGTGTATTTCTGGAATTATTATTAGCCTATTATTATTATGTTATTATTATTGTTGTTGTTAAAGTGTGAGGGTTTAAATAAAAAAAAAATGTAATGGTTGGTAAGTAACGGTATTTCATAAAAGTCAGTCTTTGATAGTGCCCTCATTGCCTTCATTTATTTAAAATAAATGCCTTATTTGCTCTGTTTTTAATCCAGATTCCGAGGATTTATCTTCAAATGAACGCAAACTCTCAAAGTCATCAGTCAGTCAGAACAAGAAACGCAAGAAAAGACGTCACCGGTTAGTGTTTATGTCTCCAACTGGAACGTATGAAGATTATTAAGCCTTCATAAAATAAAATAAAATAAAATATATTTTTACTAAATATCGCCTATTTTTGTTTCAGTGGATTTTATTTTATGATTATTATTATATATATATTTTGTCATGGATATCGATTGTAAAATGCTGCGTATCCTGTTATAAACTACATCCAGAAATTCAACATTTAAAGGTCTGAAATTCTGGACCTTGTTATTGTTTATAATTCGGTACACCAATTTTACAGATATTAAATGAAATATATGAAATGTTCATCCCCTTTCATTTTTATTCTTAGTTGTTGGGTATTCCTTATTATTATTATCTTTTTATCTTACTACCCTGCTTTAAAA
This sequence comes from Cololabis saira, assembly GCF_033807715.1. Taxonomy (NCBI): domain Eukaryota; kingdom Metazoa; phylum Chordata; class Actinopteri; order Beloniformes; family Belonidae; genus Cololabis; species Cololabis saira. Next base: position 24,723,203 of record NC_084602.1, read on the forward strand.
CGTGTTTTTTGGTTGTTGTTTTTTTCGCGGACTCCTTTGAACAGGACCATATTTACATCATATCAACTGGAAGAGCTGGAAAAGGCCTTTAATGAAGCTCACTACCCGGATGTTTATGCCCGAGAGATGTTGGCCATGAAAACAGAGCTGCCTGAGGACAGGATACAGGTTGGGTGAATTTTAATAGTCCTTATATTAAGCCTTATTAAGCCTTATATATTTTTAAGTCATGACATGTTTCATAAGTTTAACTATTTATATTTATTTATATATAGCCTTTTCAGTTTAGAATAATATATGATTCCGTTATATTTGTTCATCATTTATATACAGTATATATATATATATATATATATATATATATATATATATATATATATATATATATATATATAGTTCATGGGTCTCCTCTGTTACCCTCCTCTAGTGTATATATATATATATATATATATAGGCTATATATATATATATATATATATATATATATATATATATATATATATATATATATATAACTTTCTAATAATCAGACAATTTCATGTAAATGTAAATAAGGCTATATATATATATATATATATATATATACAGTATATATATATATATATATATATATATATATATATATATATATATATATATATATATATATATATATATATATATATAGCCTTATTTACATTTACATGAAATTGTCTGATTATTAGAAAGTTTTCAATAATCACCATCTGCCATAGGTCGAAAAATTGCTTCGCAAACATAGGCCAATATTTATACACACACATACATACATACATACATACATACATACATACATACATACATACATACATACATACATACATACATACATACATACATACATACATACATACATACATACATACATACATACATACATACATACATACATACAGTATGTAAATGCATGCATACACATGTATATATACATACACATGTATATATATATATATATATATATATATATATATATATATATATATATATATATATATATATATATATATATATATATATATATAATAATTATTATATTGTTTTAGATAAGATGTGTATGTATATATCTAAGTGAAAAGTGCATTACAAATAAAATGTATTATTTTGTATTAATTGTAGGCCTATCTATAAATGCTAATTAGAGGCAACTCAAATAAAAGAACACTGATGTATGTCTGAGATTATGAGATGATGGGCCAAAATAATTCTATGCATGCTTGAATAATAACATAATGAAGTTGGAAGCATCAGTTCCAGTGTGTTTCACCTCTCTGAGTCTGAGAATCATCACTCGCTGTAACACGTGAGTGCAGGTCTCAGGTCCCTCTCACACTCCCGGGATGTTTAAGGGAAGGTGGTCTAAAACGATCCCCTTTAAATCGATCGGTGATGTTCCCCTTCCGTCGGAACAAAGCCGCTCTCCGCCTGCAGCAGAAGCATCCTCGCCAGGACGCATAATCTCTCATCAGGCGCAGTTGGATGTGAAACAATTTGTTCTCGGTGAAGGAGCCGCTAACGACCTAATCAAGCTATCAAGGCGGAAGAAGATTGCAGTGTGACCTGGGCCCATCCATCTGCCACGCTGCCTTTTAATCTCATTTTCATTACGGCGCCGCAGCAGTATGGCCGGGAATAAATAATAAAAAGGGAAATAAATAAATAACTCCGGGCCTGCTCTTCTGCCTAAATAAAATTAACACCCAATTTTCTCATTGAGTGTAATTAGTTAAATCAGACGAGCTCTGGAGGCTGGCTCTTGCTGCTGCTGCTGGAGAGACGCAGGGAGTTCAAATGAAATAACTACATTGAATTTATTAGCACGGGTCAATAGCGCTGCTCCCCCGAGTCCCGGTAGTTTAATTTCCCGTGATATTTGCCCGCCTGCCCACCATCGATTGGGCCTGAAATTAACTTATTTTTCAATCAGTCTCCTCGTGCCCCTGGGTCGCTCCTCCTCGACGCTTTCACGCACTGGCTTCTTTTGAGGGACAGAGAACCGAATTATAAGATACACATATCTTATTTGAAAAAGGTGGTTATCATAGGAATTATCAAGTTAAAAAAAAAAGAAAAGATAAATTGATGAGATCAATTGGATGGTTTGGAGTTCTTGAATCTTCTTTCTGGCTTTTTCCTCTTTTCCCAGAGTCAGATAGTGTCAGAAGAGTGTTGAACAGTCCCAATTAGTTTTGACACAAAGTTTTTTGGGCTTCAAGTGAAGTGTCTTGACTCTGAAATGAAAATACCTCCACAGAAAGCTAGACATGAGAGGTGACAGGGGGAGGACATCTCTCACACCTGTTGGCAAAAATAAAAGATCAATGTTATCTGGAGTCACTGTGAATCAAACAGGTTTAGAAATAATTCAAAGATTAAATCATGGTTGAAAGCAAGAAAACAAAAGTACTGTGAAAACGTTTACCTGAAAGAATGCATCATCTCAGAAAATGGATGCATAAGATTTGTAAAGAAATGTATTTATTATTCGTCAAGCACTTAACCAAACACAAGCCAGATTGATTTTGCACACCCACCTCAAAGTTAGTTCCTATTGATTGCTTGCAACTGATCAATAAAACGTTAGCAAACTATTTACTGATCATCAATAAAGGCAAAAACCCTTTTAGGCTTCTTTTTACAACTGGCACATTAATACGTCCGGAAACTGGACTCTTTGGAGTTCCTGACACAGCAAGAAAAAGTCCTTTCATATTGTGCATCCCTTCTTCCCAAATTTCCGAGACAGGACTACTTCAAGTTTTTGTGTAACAGTAAAACATGCATGGAGCAACCAGTGTCTGCCATAGAGAAAACCCTTAGGTGACACATTTCCTGAGGTCTCTCAGTTATATTGAAATGCCTGTGATATACTTGGCTGAAATTAGCAATCTCACAGCTCTCTTCTCAGGACTGGTTAACTTCTGTTGGTCTGGGGGTTACATTCAGCTTGACTGCACTCCACCCCCCTCTTTTAAGGTTGTGCCTTTACATAACAGCTTTGTGCTACAACGGAAATATGTTTTGGAACCAAATTACAATCAACAACCCCAAACTGGTAGGAAAATAATGAAAATTCCGGCAGATCTATTCTCACATTTCCCTCGTTTATAGTTCAATGACAGAAGGTTGATACTGATCCCTCCTCAAGGCAAAAGAGTTTGACCTCTTAAAAAGTTGTTAACACCACCCTAGTCAATGTTAGAATTAAAAAACACTTGATGATGTCAGTTTCAGCTGATAACTGAAGGGCGTTTTTGTCTACCATAGGTATGGTTTCAGAACCGCAGAGCCAAGTGGAGGAAGAGGGAGAAGTGCTGGGGCCGCAGCACAGTGATGGCTGAGTATGGGCTGTACGGAGCCATGGTGAGGCATTCCATCCCTCTCCCCGAGTCCATCCTCAAGTCTGCTAAGGATGGCATCATGGAGTCCTGCGCCCCCTGGCTGCTCGGTGAGGCTGCAGTCTTACAGTTTCCCAGCTCTTTTGTGTCTCCTTTCATTGCAATCACAATTTATAAGCACTAGAGATTGTTTGTTTGAGGCACTTGTTCTGGGAATTAGTTTCGCAGTTTTATATTGTTTGCTAAGGACAAACCCTCAGAAAAGAACGTGAAAAGTACTCATCCAGCATCTCAGTAATGCATTCCCGTTGTCCATTTAAACATTATATTCTAAACAGAAACTATTTTTGCTTGCTATTTTCAGTCCAAGATGGCTTACCAATCAACAGACGCTATTCTAAATATGAATACCCGCAACTTTTTGCAGGGATGCACAAAAAGTCCATGGAGGCAGCAGTTCTCCCGCAAACAGAAAAGAGCGATGCACCCCAGCAGCTTGGCGCTCAGAGGCCAGAGGACGCCGAGGCGGAGGAGAAGAGGTCAGAGGTCAAGTCTGCCATTTCGAAAGAGGAAATGAGAGAAAACAGCATTGCCGCACTCAGGGCCAGGGCGCAGGAGCACAGCGCCAAAGTGCTGGGGACAGTTTCTCATGACAGACTGCTGGAGGGCAAACAGGAGAGACAGGCGGCCGGGGAGAGGGCCAATGATCCCCCAAGTCCGGCAGAGGAGCCAAGAAGCCCTTAGAGAATCATATCAAGAACCTTTGGACTATTATTCTCATGAGTGAATGCAGCGGACTGATTGCTTTCAGCATGAGTAAAGACGAACTGATATAGATTCTCATCCACCACTGACTTCTCTAAGCTGGCCTTCATCTGGACTTCTGTGATGAGACACCTCATGTGGTTGGCTCGTGCACAAAAGACGCAAATGCACTTTTTTCTGATTTACCTCCACGTTTACTCTTGTTGCTTTGTCAAGAGAGCTTAGAGACGCTCTCTTGACAAAGTGGGACTAAGAATGGTTGATGTATATAATAGACCCCGCAGTTATACAGAGAGCCAGATGAGAAAACATTTATCCAGCACAACAGTTTAAGCACATTCATTACTACCAATGTCCAATGGGAAGTCAGCGTGTGAAAGCCACATTTTACTCTTGACATTTGTTCTAATCGTGCTTGTACACTTAATATAAATGGTGATATCCTAGATAACAACCATCCCAATGACGGTAGGAGAAAGAAAGTAATTGTTGTCCCATTCCATTGTATATAATTGATATATTAATCTCTTTCACAAAGCCACAATTTGAAATATGTTTCTTGTAATCTTTAAAATGTCTGTGTTTTTGTTCCAAAATATGTATAAGTCAAATTTCAAAGCATAAAATGGAAAACACTGTTTATTAAATGTGTCTTTTGATGTCTACTCTTTGACTTCCTTTTCAAGAGGTTTGTTTAATCTTGTGCGTATCCGTTGTTTGATGATGTTTTACTGAGCTGGGACACACTGGTGGCTTGTCCGTGGTGTACTGTGTGGCAGCTAGGACTGGCTCCAGCCCCCGCTGTGACCCTTAATAGGATGAAGCGGGTGCAGAAAAAAGGATGGATGGATGGATGGTGTCACTGTAATTCTGGCATGAAGTCGCCCTTCTCTGGCCGAGTAGCTACTCGTTGCCGCTTGATACTCTGTTGTCCGAGCTCATTAGGGGATAGTGTGCAGATGCATTCTTTGGTTAGGCTGTGTAATCCGTTGCAGTTGAAACCCTTCAATTTCAGATTAAAGATTGGGTACTTGTGCTTTTGGGACTGGCAAAAAAGTTAAAGCACCTCCAAAGCGGGGATAACCTCAGCCTGATTTCAAACCACTTTATTAGATGCTGTTACCAGCTCACACACAAGCTGTTTCATCCTCTTATCCGCATACTTAGCCAAAGTCTTACGGCTTTATTTGTTGACCGTCTCCACTTTCCCCTGGCTGTTCATAAAACTTTGAATTTGGGCATTTAAGCTTTACCAAACATCAGTGTGGACACATTAGTGATAATCCATTTCACATTTTACACTTCCTCCTCAGTCAGCTAATGCGGCTTCTTAATGAGTTGAAAAACTGAATTCAACTGCAATTAAACAGAGAGCAATTTGAAAAGTCAAGGCTTGACTATTATCACTAAATTGCTACTTGAGTGTGAATGGCTCTTGGATTGGATCCATGATGTGACTGGATGGAGAAAAAGGTTCCTAATTACATTGTTGACAGAGATAAATGCAATTAAGGATTTATCTTATGTGGAAGGAAGTGTATTTTGGGGAAAATAAGAAATATGAATAGCCTATAATGTATATTTGTATGAAAATCACAATTAAGCTGTAGAGTCAGTGTGTGGGTAATATGTGAGTATCTACAAACATGAAGGCCCTCTGTTTTACGTTAAGAGCAAAGGCTGATATATGTAACTACTTTAGAAAACATATGCCTGAGGTATTTCAGAAAATCCACCTGTTTTTTTTTTTTGTATTTAAACAGGAAGTCAGTAACCGGATGCTTGTCATCCAACTGTCCAAAGTTTTCTTAACATGACACTAAAATAGTATAACATGACTTAAATCTAATCTCTTTTTGACTCAACTCTACTCAGCTCAGCTTAACTAACCACACAGCACCTCCTCTTAGGTTAGAAACAACTTTAATTTACTTTAGTTTATCTTAGTAGAGCGTAGCCTAGCCTACTTTAGCTTATGGCCACCAAACAATTTAAACCATATATAAATTGTAAATAATTGTTGAGATTTAAAGCCACCTAAAGGTACAAATTTTGAGTAAAATGGTCCAAAATTATTGTACAGATTGACACACATCCTTGTTCTACACACTAATCAAATTACATATAGTTCTAGCACATAGCACATTGTGTTCTTTTCTTAAAAAACTTGACTTGGCTAAAAGAGTGCAGTTTGCCAGCAGGAACATTTCCCTTAAAATGACAGTTGAATTCACAAATGTTATTGGTTTAATCATCCAGATCAAGAGAATTACAAGCATATGTTTTTAAGTTAGAAACAAACATCACACATAATGGGACAAAAATTCACACAGATTGAAATGAACAACCGTCCTCAACCCAATTCAGTTATTAAGGCCAAGACATACAGAGTGAGGATTATGCCTCTAAAGTGCAAAGCTATTTAATCCTCTGAGTGGAATAGAATGTTAAGATAGATCAGATTTGCTGAAGATCAAGCTGTTTACATTGAATACGAGGAGGTGATTCACAGTATCCCTCATGATGGGCTGCGACCCGTTGAAGACCATCATAAGATCATCTCAATCCCTGCAAAGTGACTGGGGAGCTTTAGGAAAGATTTCGCGTTATGCATTATTAATATTCAATTTATTTTTACTTTTTTGATGGGGTTCTAGGAAATGTGATTTCATTGGTGGGATTAAGCGTATACACATAATATTTGGAGGTCCCTCAGCTCCAGTTTTTCTCTGGCTAAAAATCAGGTAAAAGCACTGAGAGTTGAAAAGTGGTGTCATTCTGCCCTCTGCTGCACACATATATCAGTGCACATAAAACCGGAGCATGTCAGCCGCCACCAATCACAGTCGAATCCTTTCAGTGCTGCTATTCGCTTTATATTTCATTGCACTAAAACTTGACGGATAGAATTTCTGCTAATTTCTTCTAGTTTTTAGTTGTAAAGATCAAAGCTCGCCCAACAGTGACTGATATAAAACCCAATGTCAATCTGAAACTCCTCCAATGAAATAAACTCACACTACAGCCAAAGAAATGTATGTGTACACAGTGTTCAGATTTAAAATGAATTTCTTTTTCTTAAGCCAATTGTTCTGGATAAGAAGACCTCCTTGATATCATGTAGGGAGCACGTTTTGAATTTGTGAGTCTCTGTTGTGCATCATCAAGTTCACCACAAATTTGATTTAAAGAAGACATTTGGATTAAAAGTAACAAGTTGGCTCTGCAATCTCATAACCATTAATAGCCGTTTTGGAGCTGTAAAACATCCTTCCTTCCTTGGCTGATTGCCCAGTCTGAAAAACGTAGTTTTAATATAACAAATCAACGTTTTACCCTATTGATATAACAAACGTTGTCCCAGCGGGCGCTATAAAATGTTTCCTTCATCCAGATCGTGGTAATCCTGATTACTTCAGTCGGAAGACGTTGAACTTGGTTTTGAGTTTGAGTTTGAGTGACTTTGTTTTACTTGCTCATAGTATATAAAGAATAAGCTTCAGAAATTAGATTAAAAAACATCATGTGCGGGTCTTTATTTAAAAATCTAGAAACTGCTGTATTCAAAGTGTGAGGTAAAACAGTAGAGCAAAACTAGAAACACAAGATGTATTTGAACATTTCATGTCCAGGATGTGAAGAGTGTGCAGTGATGATCTTCCCTGACCTCCCCTGTTCTTGACCTCTGACCTCAACAGATGCTGGACAAAATAATCTTCTATCTGCACCTGATTTAGGGTTGCCACCCGTCCCGTAAAATACGGAATTGTCCTTTATTTGAGAAAAAAATGTTGCGTCCCGTATTGAACTAATACGGGACGCGATTTGTACCGTATTTTCATTAAGTTTTACACCATATTCTAGTTGAATTATTGAAATAAATTAACCTTTACACCAAAGTCTAGTTGAATTATTGAAATAAGTAACTTTTACACCATATTCTAGTTGAATTATTGAAATAAGTAACTTTTACACCATATTCTAGTTGAATTATTGAAATAAATTTACTTTTACACCATATTCTGGTTGAATTATTGAAATAAATTAACCTTTTACACCATATTCTAGTTGAATTATTGAAATAAATTAACTTTTACACCATATTCTAGTTGAATTATTGAAATAAATTAACTTTTACACCATATTCTAGTTGAATTATTGAAATAAATTAACTTTTACACCATATTCTTCACCTGTAGGCTATATTACATCTGGGCTGATGTGGACATACGTAGCATAGGAGGCTATTTCAGCTGCTAGTATGGCTGGCTGTCTGTACAGTCATGAAAATTCAATGCTATTAAAACACTTTAAACTTTAAATCAAAACATTTAGTTTTTTCATATAAAATAAACACATTTTTATTCAGTTTAGAAGTTTAGGGGCTTTTTTTTGGCTCCTGCGCTGCTGAAATCAGGGCGTACCTTATTTCTATTTCTGAAAGGTGGCAACCCTAACCTGATTGTCCGTTACAGTCTTCTCCTGTCCTGTTTGATGGCAGATCCAAACCACACAGCGATGGAAGTGCACAAGACAGACTGGATCCTGAAGCAGGTTGACCTTTGTGAGTTGATGCAGGAAATGTAAGGTGTGTCGAGCAAACCGTTCGGCTCAATAGAATCCACATCCAATTATTCTCAGCAAATGTTTGTTTGACCAGCTAGTTTCTTCTGGCTTTCAATGACTGAAGCATATAAAAAAGTGTTATTAATTATGCTATGTTTCACACTTCTAGTGATTTCATTTAACAGCTGGACTTCATGCCGGGCGTTAGGGCTGTTGTCTCACAGCTAAGAGGGTTCCGGGTTCAACGCTGGCTCTCTGTGTGGAGTTTACATGATCTCCCTGTGCTTGTGTGGGTTTTCTCTGGGTGCTCCCATGCTCTAAAAATATGGATGTCGGGCCAATCTTTGACCCAAAATTCAGTTTAAGAAATGATGCATTTTCACTGTATCTGTATCCTAGAGAATTATTATTTTTAGAGTTGGGGAGACACTCTCCTTACAGAGATCTACGATCAGTTCTGCAGATGTTAAAAATTGAAACTAAAAATGATCGTGTTAGAAAAAAATAATCATCTAACACTATATGCACATTACCCCAAATTCAGGATATTTTTTCTACTTTCTCACTGATTGACTAGTATAGGTGAGATATAGTAAAAAAGTTGATTGTGTGAAATGGAGACTTACTGGTACTTGCTTATCACTGAATGCAGACATGGCTCGCTGCAAATGCAGTTACTTCATTCCCCATAATCTGCAGCACATGCTGTATCTCTAATAATTGCTTCCTATTTGGTAATCTTACCAGCTCTGTATATTGCCTGGAGCTCCTGAGTATACTCTTGAGCATCAGCTCAGTGTCGGAGTCACACTTCATCTATTCAGCCACATGATGGCAGTCTTGAACACTTAAAAACGTCTGACTAAAAATACAGCTTTATAGTCACATACTAGGCATAATTATTTCAATCTCTGAAAACCTGCTGCTGAAACGTGAATTGGATTCTGACATCAATATGCACCTGCAATGTGGAATAAAGGGGGATCTTTACTGCAAGCTGGTACGCAGATGTGGCCTGATATCGTGATCAATATTCATCATTTCTTACCACTCTTAGGTGTCCGTGGTGATGAGGCTGTCTGCAACGACTTACGGTTGCTGCACTTAAATGATGTGAGCTGATTGTGGACTAATTTTATCTTCAAGGTTCATTTTTCCAAAAGCCACTTGGAGAAAGACAGCTCTCGTCTACACCTGATAAGAATGATAAACATCATAATCATTTCTACATGAATCAACTAAAATCAGTATTTGGAACTTGTGACAGTATCACTTTGTGCCCGTAATACTAATGCTACTTTAAACCCACAAGCTTTTTGATTAAACTGATGGTTGAAATCAGCTGTTGATGTCTGCAGCTTATTTATACTTTCATTTTGATAAATGAAAGTTTGATAAGTGTGGGTGAAGGAACAGAAGCACTAAGCACTACCGCCACTGCCATTTATGGAAGCATCAAAGCTGGATTCATTTATTCTAATATTTAACATATGGAAAAATGTAGAACTGCTCATAAAAAAAAAAGAAATTCTTGTAAAAATGGAAAAAAGCTGAAAGTGCTTTGACTCTTCCAGTGTCAGCTGAAATAGCATGATGGAAGTTCTGTGTCCTTGGTAACCTCCTCTAAATCCTCTCTATCACTGCTGCCCCGCTTTCTAGTAATGCACAGGTTATCTCTTAAAGTAGCACTTGACTGCTTGTCCCAGAGAGATTTATGATTTGTGGCACAACACCAGCGTCCGTCCACTGCAATCTGCCCTGCAGCCTTCAGTGCTCAGCTTCCCCAGCAGGCCATCTGTGGGCATTTGCACCAGCCAGCTCCAGCCATCTGAGCAAACACAAACTCTGTTAGACTCTGTTTACTTTGATATTATCTTACCAACTTTTATTACATCCTGCTTCGTAATTCTTCTCTTAAAAAATGGCATCTTCCCTTCCTATGAAGTATCAGGAACTCGGGTTATAATTAATAGCCATTGCATCTTGCTGACTGTTATCTCAGAGGTGCATTAGAGGATTTTGCTTTCTAAAGATGGGGGTTTTGAAGAATGTTTAGAACCATGAAGGAAAAAAGGAAAAGGAAAGTGGGAAGTGTGTTATTATCAACACAAGCAGAACATGAACAGATAGACTCTCCCTTGTCGCTCAAAAGTGATAAGTGAAGCCAGAAGATGAAGCTGGGAGGACCTTATCAGTCCAGAGCTCATCCTGGCAAATGGCGTTTCCACACAACAGAGAGGTATGTTGCTGTGTGACAAAGGTGTGAGGGCAGATAAGCATGTATGTGCGCAGTACTTCAAAGATGAGTTTAGCTCTGATGTGAGAAACAGAGAGACAGTGATAAACAACACGAACAAAAAAAAAGGGTGGGGGGTACAGATATGAATGCTGAGATTTGTTGTGGTCACAGTTGCTGTGAGGATGTCTTCATTTTCTGGTGCAGAGTGAAAGGTGCTACAGAAATGCTGCTGAAAATACAAATGTCATCTCCTGAAGCTAAGGAGAAATAGAAGAGGTCTTCATTTCCTCTCCTTAAACCCTGTTTTGTCCTCACGTAAACTATCAGTATCAGATTTGGCCATGTGGTTGATATTTAGGTTGTGCTTGGAATTTCATCAACCTTTTGTCCCTCAGTTATGCACAAATATGATCTAAAAACAAAATCTTATTAAAGATGAGCTCTAAAATCAGATAAACAATTCATTACACATTACACATCTCCGAGTGGCAAATCTATACAAACCTCTGCTTTCAGTATCTGATGTGACGCTGTCGGTATCTCAGGCAACAATAATTGCTCTGACTGCAGCAGAAAGTGCTGATCAGTCCTGCATATGAGCCTGGGGGATTAAATGCAATTCCTCTGTAATAAACAGCCTCAACTCTGGTCTGGTCCACTGCTCACGCAGAGGGAATATGTTGACTTGAATTTCTTCTATTTGTACACAGTCTGTCTGACCGTGGACTGGTGGGGTCCAGACTCTGCAGAGATGCTGATGGTGAGCATCAACAGCTCTTTATACTGACGAATCACCTATAAAAACATGTAAAAAGCCTTTTGTCGTGATGCACTTCTGCACACATGTATTGTATCCCACGAATAAAAAACACCTGATTATAATTTCCAATTTAAATTAATTGCTAATCCTTTTGGATCCTATTTGACACTTACATTGAGTGCAGAAGGTTTGAACATACTTGTCGAATGAATGTCCAAACTTATGGTACTTAATGGTTAATGGTACTATATGTATGATGTACATTTTTATTAATAAATAAAGGGTTGGCTTATTGTCTTGTTCTGCCCTTAAAACTTGTGTTTAAATCAATCAACCAAATTTAAAATGCAAAAATGACCCGTGCGTAAAAATGTTTCCATTAACTAAGATTTCAAACCCATTTCCCTTTAATTGAATTACTGGAATATTGATAATGATGGGGTGCTTTTACTTCTACTGTATGTCAAAAATATGGGAGACAAAATTCATGTTCAATGTTCCGTAAATCAAAGCAATAGTTTTAGCTTCCAATGATCCTCCAAAGCAGGGATTGCCAATCCTGGTCCTTGAGTGCAGCTGTCCTGCATGTTTACAATGTTTCCTTGCTTCACCACACCCTGATACAAATCATTAACAGACTTGTGCACACCTTGTTGCCAAGCTGATGATGATCCGTTAACCTGAATCAGGCATGTTGGATTCAGGAGCCAAGGATGTAGGAATAAGGATAATTAAAAAGTCCTTTATTTCAAAACAAAAACACTACAAATAAAAAACCAAAAGATAAACCAGAGGTGACACCAATCCATAGTATGTGAACAATTGTACCATTTGCAGTATGTGAGAAGTATCTGCATGGTTTGCCTCTTCAAGGAGAAATTCTAGTATGCAACTGACCAATCGGCCTTATATATTGTATCCCATAATGCCCCCCTGCTCCAAGAGCCACTCATAAGGACCGCCATCGAACTTCCAGGTTGAGGCTTATTTAGAACTGAGATCCGTTGCAGTTCCTGGACTGACTGCTAGAGGCTCCAAAACCAAGTCAATATCAAACATTAACCTTCACTATCATTTTAAATGTCAAACTTTAGAGCAGGGAAAAATATATTTACTGCCTGGTTCTCCAGAATGTTTTGGTATCAGTCTTTCGATTTTACATCCATGAAAACTCTGAGGGGGGGGGGGGGGGGGGGGTTGTACCCCTCCCCAAATTATTTACATAAAGCAAAACCTTTAGTTCTTATATGATTGTTTGACAGTCTGCCTAGCCAGAGACTAGCCATTATCACTTCCTCAACCGTAATCATGCTACGACAACAAATCTAACACAAATGACAACACTTTCAATCTAAAATAGGAAAATGTGAAAAGATTTAACTAAATGAATCTAAGGATGGAGTCTCAAACAGAAAAATCAAAGTAAAAAAAGCAAAAATCTCACACATAATGAGCAGAAGACCCTGGACCATGACAGTGCTCATTTTTCTCAAATTTCTCTTTTCTAAAATGCTTTATTCTTTGATAAATACAGCATTCTTTTCATTATGTTGTGCTCGTGGTCTTGTGTTTGAGTTTTCTCTGATGTTTTGCAAATGTGGGGCTATCCACAATATAGGACATACACTTCAGCCATACAAGACCATAAATTCTTTATGACATAGGCTGTCTGCAGATGATTCTCCTCCCTATTCTTATATCTACCCCCAACATTTAGAGAAAGGTGCCAAAATTATTCTGAATTGAGAAATTCTAGGAAACGATTCAAACAAGCCAAAACCTCTTTTATCTTGTTCTGTTAAGAAAACAGTGACTGAATGACACAGAATCATCAATATTCCCAATTCCATTTGAAGTATTTCATTTGCTTTTTAACCAGAGCATCTTTTTTTCTAGCTTTTACATATTTGTATTCCTTCATTTAACAATTTCTATATTCACTTCACACATCCATTCGTTATACTTACATATCTAGTTCAGGGTTGTGCATGGCTGAGATCTGTCCCAAATATTCTGGGTGAGTTTCTCGGTGTATTTTGGGATCTGAATCCTCGATCCAATTTACCGAATGAAATCTCATGCAAAATAAATCAAAGCTTTGATATTTGGCCCTGAATGTGGTGGAATACTGTTGTCTGGCACCCATGGTGTGTTAGAAGGTTTAGTTGTTGCTTCTTCTCTTTTCTTTTAAATTTAAATTAGTTATTTCTTTATAAATAAATGTGTGTATTCAAGGGCAGGAACCATGGCTTATGTTCTGTCCAGAGACATAGTAGGTGGTGATGACCTAGATAGTGTCCTCAAAATAATCTAATATACATAAGTTTCATCCTCGTTTAGGGAAAAAAGATCTCTGGAAACAGCTTACAAGTGTATTTAATCTACTCGATGAACAATACGTTTTTGATTAAAGATCTGTCAACACAGAGCTCAAAGGTGTATCCACTCTTGCAAGATTAACACTGTCATTCCAATGCTGTGACATTTTAATGTTTTACATTGACATCCTCCCGCTCTGAGTCGAAAGGGCAAAATTGTATTTTTCTCAAAATAATATTTTGCATGAAATGTTGATTTTTCATGTCCACGAGGTCACTTAGGATAAAAGCATTCAAAATATGTATAATGACAGCTTTGTTTTTAGCTGTGCTTATTGCAGTTACTTCAAATGAATATAAATCAAAGACAATATTAATGCATCGGCTGTCCATGTCCATGAGCAGAATATTTAATTAGAGCAGCGATAAAATCTAAAAGTGCCTTTCAGTTTTATGGAGAGCATCATAGTCCTTATTAAATCAGCACTCAGTGTTAATATGTCTTTATCTTTCTATTCTGCTCCAGTTTCCTATGCTTTAGGTATGGAGCTCATTCATCACTGTTTTTCCTCTAAATTATCAGTTTCTCACTTGAGCTCTGTTTTCCTGACGCAGCCACGTTCTGCTTTTGTCACGCGCTGAATGTGACAAGCAGAGGTATGACTTTGTCCCATCTGCTATAAACAGACTTTTGGAAAGCTGCAGATAAGAAGGTGCTGTTTAAAAACTGTCAAGAAGAGAAAATCTGTGTTGCCTAAACTGAAACTGTATTCAGTCATTCACTGAAGTAAACAGTTCAAATCCAACCTGCTGCTATCTCTTGGAAAGTTTTTTTTTATTCCTGTGGGGGTGGATGACTAATAAAATCGGTTTGCTTTCAGTGGTCTGAGCTAGCTGTGGATGCTGTGAGTGCTAGCAGGCGTGGGTGAACATTCCTTTCTATTGAGGGAGAGAAATCACAGGCAGCGCAGTTTCTCGCAGAGCGAGCCCACTTCAGCACCCCATACAGCTCCCATTGATGAGAGTGGCACTTTCGCCCCCGTCTTCCCCCATCGAGCCACATTTCATGCTTTGTAGTCTTTTTTGGAGAGATGTTACAAAAGAGAAAACATACAAACTTAAAAGGACAGACCTTGCCAGCATTCATGTGAGACTCACTTTCCTTTCCATCTGCTTCCATTAGAGGAGGAAAAATCCACAAAGGTCACTGTAATAACCTGAAACTGACATAATAAACCATGCATTTCTTAACATCGACTAATGACAACCTGACATTGCTTCTGAATTGTGATTCAACAGAATCAATTAAAAAACAAAGAAAGGAAACTAAACAAATACTGTGTGTTTGCACCCCTAGAAAAAATGGCAAATAATTTGACCAGAAAGACGTGTCAAACTGAAATATGTCCTGTAATTAGCATCACATGAGTCTAGACCAGGGGTCTGCAATCCAAAATGTTGAAAGAGCCATATTGGACCAAAAACACAAAAAACAAATATGTCTGGAGCCGCAAAAAATGAAAGGTCTTGTATAAGCCTTAGAATGAAGGCAAATGGTGAAAAGAGAAATGTTGAGGAAAAAAGTCAAAATGTCGAGAAAAAAGTCAAAATGTCGAGAAAAAAGTGGAAATGTCGAGATTAATGTTGAAGTACAATCTCGAGAAAAAAGTGGAAATGTTGAGAAAAAAGTGGAAATGTTGAGAAAAAGTGGAAATGTTGAGGAAAAAAGTCGAAATGTCGAGAAAAAAGTCGAAATGTTGAGAAAAAAGTCAAAATTTCGATAAAAAAGTCAAAATGTCGAGATTAAAAAGGAAAGGAAAAAGGAAGAAAAAAAGAGAAAAAAAGGAAAAAAAGAAGAAAAAAGAAAAAAAAAGGAAAAAAGAAGAAAAAAAGGAGAAAAAAAAGGTCAAACATTTTTGAAAAAGCTCCAGGAGCCACTAGGGCGGCGCTAAAGAGCTGCGGGTTGCCGACCCCTGGTCTAGACTGACTGACTAATATCAGTCAGTGTGACTATTCGAGAGGGGAAAAGAAGTCACTTTGCTGTTTAGTGTTCACCACACTGAACATGGACCAGAGACAGCAAAGGAGAGAGTTGTCTGATGGGACAAAACATTGTTCTTCTACGAGTCCTGATGTAAATCCTAATGAACATCTGTGGAAAAAGCTGAAAATCCTGAAAACCTGAGACAACTGGTACATATTATTATTTAAATAAATTACTTAGATTTATTTATTTATTTATTAATAATCCCCTTGAACCACATGTTGGAGAGAGTAATGTCTGAGTCACATTAGTCAGTATTCAGTAAATTATTACTTTTGTCAGCTTCCAGCTACTTCAGGGACCACTGTATCTTGTTTGTACATAAGAATGTATCTATGTGTGTATGTGATACTGTGACAAAGTTTTTGGCAATAAACATAGATTGAGGATGCTTTTACTTTAATAAATGACAATGACAGTGTAATCTGTGTTAGGGTTGTACTAGCAGCAATGTTATAATTGGGCTTGTTAACTACAGACAAAGTTAATGTTTTCTTTTTGTAAAAACATGATAAAAATCTGATCATAGAGGATCAGACTATTATACCAGCGCAACATCGAGGCAAGGACAGTTTATTTGTATAACACATTTCATGTTCAAGACCAATTAAATTGCTTTACATAAAAGGCTTTAAAGGTGCATTAAAAAGTAAAAGAGTTTAAGAGCAGAATGAGAAAAAAGAGACAGTCATAAGTTAAAAAAGAATAAAATAAACTGCATACAAGAAATAAAAATTACAATGCAGACAAAGTGCAAGACAAAGTGTGACTTTTTACAGTGTTCCATTATTAATTAGACAAAAAATGTGTGTTAACACAACACAAAGAGGAGAAGAAGGAAACAGTCTTAGAGAAGCATTTTCTTTCTGTACAGCAAACTGGAAATTGATAACCTGTGTTATCAATAATGAGCACAAGAGGTGACAAAAAAGAAGAATGTAGCAAAAGTAGAATAAGAAACATGTAAATAAGGGATGCTTCTTGTGTTTTTTGTTCGCTTGTGTAACATATACTACGGTGGTAGTATATGTCCAACAAGGCCTGAACCGACTAGTCGGTTTTTTCTTGTAATCTAATTTCATCAAAGGTACTCGCGGCAAAATGTTTCTGATTTAATAGGTTCAAATGCACTCTCACTTGATTTATGTTCACGTGAGAGTGCTGAACATAATTTAGAAATCAAAATTAGCAGAGATTCCCCGCCAGGAGGTGCCTGTTGGCCAACAGTACCTCTCCTACTACAGGAACGTTTTTCGCCCGTAAAGGTTCGTGAAGGCCACTTTTGCAGGGCTGGTCCTGGTAATAGAGACACGTGTCAAAGGTCTGGCCCTGAAAAATCTACCCAGAACCCCCACTAGTGGAAACATGTAGTGAGTAAAGAGGCTACGGGACAATGATCCCCAAACTGGCAGCAAATCCAAGTTGGAAAGGGTAAAAGATAAAGGTATTAAAGTTTTGGGATGACATAATAAAACTTCTTTTGCTAGCTCATCATATTCTTCTGAAATGCTGGGGGGTGGGGTTTAAGAGAGTTGTGCATGTCTCAAGTGAATGTTCAAAATCTTCAATAAACTGAAGCAAAGTTGTAAAGAAAAATGACCAAAACTTCCTCAACAACCATATAAGAGACTGATGAAGTCATATACTGTAGAAGATGACCACTTTGAGTTATCGCTCCTAAAGTTGGGTCTGCAAAACATTGAATCATTGGGTATTGCCCACATTATTATTATCTTTTTTCTTTCTGGCTTCATTTACATTAGATAAATGATGGCATGATGAACAAAGCTACATATTGTCCTTTTTACCTGACTCTAAAATCCACTACATTCACATAACTCTACATAATAATTTCGTGTCAAATCAGATGTGTCTATGGTAAAGTTTGATGGATAAAAATCTAACTATTTGCACATTTCTTTTCTCCTCTTCTTCCTAAAAAGTGCTGTCTGCAGAGCTGGGGACCATAGACTTGTTCCTCCGGAGGGTAATGTTCTGATTAGATGACAGTTGGAGCAAGAAAACAGGATGTGCATTATGACGGTTCCAAGTCCTAAAGGGGAGTAAAGTGCTGCCTTCATTTTGTTCTGACATCCTGACTTCAGAGAGAAGGCTTTGTTCCTTCCGCTGGCAGCCAAAGTAACCTCGAGGCCTGACAGTGAGTGATGCCAAAAGACGGAGAAGAGACATGTCGGTTAGAGTACAAGCCTGTGCCCGCAATAGCAAAGAGTCAATATATTGCTCCGTGGTTGACAATAAGCTCTGACAGGCTTTCTCTAAACACACAATTTGTGTTTGGCTCTCCATTGTTGTCTGGTGTAAAATGATAACTAGTCTACACCTATACAGATCCTTTTATAACTTTTATCGGCTCTAAAAAAGTGCTCATTCATTTGATTTCATCACTTATTCAGTCTCACAAAAGATCATCTAGTGCTCCTCATTATACAGTAAATGTATGAAATGCACTTTTAACATTCTTAGGGCTTTAATATAGATTTTAAAAACTTGAATATGTTGTCAGATTTTCTGTCAGTTTTCTTTTTCTCTTTGTGTGTGTGTGTGGTTAACCCTTTTCTGTTATTGTTGGGATTTGTGTTTCAGGGCGACCGTAACTGTGCCCCATTAGGACTCGCTACAGGTACTGGCATCCAGGAAAACACCAAGACCATCGGAATAAAAATGTTCCACAACAGAATCACACTGAAATTCCCCTTGCACCGGAAAACACAAACACCGGATCCCCTTCCTGTGGAGGTTAAGTGTGAAGGATGACTCATCATGCCTTACGTCACTCATTTGTTTCTTTGTCTCTACAGATAAGCACCTTCATGGTTTTTGCACCACTGAACCCTCAAATATTAACTCATCTTTGCGCTGATCGTTTCACGCATTGCAGATTTGCCGTAGTATCCCTTTTTAAAGATGTGGGCGGGCCGCTTTCGCCGGTGCAGTAAGTTCACCTCCTGCATTGTCATTGTCTGTCACCAGAGGAAATAATGACTCTGTTGTTCTTCACATTTTATAGCTGAGCACCAACATTACAGCTGCCACTTAAACCAGTGTTTCCTGTGAAACGCTAGTCAGTTATCTTTTTAACTTGCTCTCCTGCTACACAAGCCTCTGCAATTTAATCCTGTTTCAGAGTCACTTATACCTTGTGGAATGTGGGTAACAAACTAATGATCGGTCGGACTTGCTTAGCATCATTGTATTTGACACTTAAAGGGGACATATTATGAAAAACACTTTTTTTCTTGTTTTAACATATATAAAGTGGTCTCCCCTCACCCTGCCTGCACAGGGGAGACAAAATCCCATGAATTTCTGCAAGGTCTTTGACCCCCGCCTTACAGAATCCCCCAGTGTCACGTGATTTTTTTTGAGCCGATTACAATCTGCGCCTAGGGTGACGTCACCCGAGGCGCAGAGGTTCGGCCTCCGCTGCTGAAACCACCCCCACAACCAGCTCTCTCCGTCGGCTCGAGCTCCTCCATTGTTCAGCAGCGGTGGCTGTTTGAACAGCGAGGGAGAGTAGAAATGAGATTTTGCATCGACATTTACCCTCATAAAAGGATCAGTTCCCACAGCACGGACCCGGCAACTGCACACGAGTCAGAGGTAAGTTCCTTTTTTTTATGTTATATATATTTGTATGATCGTTGCATGGGCTAAGTATTTAGCTTAGCTCCGGAGCACCGGAGCTGCTCACGGACCGGACCGTCGAGGAGCCCCGGGCTCGGGGCTCTATTAGTACCGTAATACATTTTTCTTCTGTGGTTTCAGATCTTTCAAGCACCTGGAGCTGTTCACATTCAGAAGACGCGCGGTCCTTCCTTGAGCCAGCAATAGTGCATACATTTTATTTATATATTTTAACAATAAAATTGCCATTTGTGAAAATTCAGTGTTGTGATTTCTTTACAGTTAACATGATTCATTTGTCTTGTAACATAAGAAGTGAAATGATGAGGAATTGGAGTAAATAACCGTGGTGTACCTGTTTAGAATTAAATTCAATCTTCCTGTTTGAAGACGAGGTGACTAAAGGCTGATTTATGGTTCCGCGTTACACCAACGCAGACCCTACGGCGTAGGGTACGTGTCGATTTAACGCAGAACCGTGGACACGCTTTGCTACGCAGCCGCTGCTCTTCTGCCCGGAGCGACGCTTTGTCTCCTCCCCTGCTACACGTCATTCAAGCAGCCAATCAGCGCAGAGCCTCATTATCATACCCCCCCTTCCCTTAGAATGAAGCACAGAAAAAGGCTTTAGGAGCGGAAAAAATAAAAACATGGCCCAGAGACTGAATTTCTGATTTATGTAGAAAAAACAAGCTTTAGATTGTTTTTAAGACATTCAAGGCCTGTTTAAAATAAACATTAAATGCCATAATATGTCCCCTTTAAGGTAAGAGGCATATACGCTCACGTGAGGTGCGACTACTTAACAAACTGGGTTGCAGCTTGTTCTGTCCTACAATATCTGGGATGATTTATTTTTGTTGACTCCCCTACTGAATATCCCATCCACTGAGAACATGTGAAGGAAGAAGAGCTTGGAACGCAAAGGAGTTTAAGCTATTTAATTATGCAAACCTTTTGTATATTTTAATATGCAAAAGGTTTGCATATTGCACCAAAAGGCTGTGAGCCCATTGAGAACAAGGGAAAGCCCTAAGAAGCAGGACTTGATGTCTTTAACCGTTCTCTAACAGCATCTTAACCTAAAGGTCATTTAATTACTGAATGTTTTCACGCTATTACAGTATTTAGATGGACTTAACAACAGACATTTAATCGTTTTCTTTGTCAAATTTCAACAATGGACTCGCTTTTTTCTTTTAAAGTCTAGTTTTCTATCCACTTTGCTACATTTACCTGGCTGCAGTAGTTACTAAAAGCTTCACAAATCTAAAATCTTTCATCTTAAAAGCAAAAAACATTTAGTACAAGTACAAGAGAAGCCATACATTGGTTAACATGCTAAATAATTTAGTATTTAAACCTAGTAAATAGTTTTAACATTGATCTCCATGATTGTAGTTGTTATATTGTACTACAGAATACATAACCTAATACCGTGGAAATCACTCTCTCTAGAGAACATATCAAGAGCAAGGTGTTTCATTCTACACTTGGAGAGGAAGAAAAATCCTGCTCCTCCTCAGGTGATGAAACTAACACCATCCCGGGCATCCTTTCCTCTCCTTCCTCTGACTGGAAAGAGGGCAGCTTGTGTAAAATGGCCAAATACAAGAAAACAGCCCGAAAAGAAACAGTGAAATGATCAAGCAAAGTGTCGCCGAAGGCTAGTAGGAGTGCAGTGATGTGTATCAAATATTAGTTTTCACATAGATTTAAAAGGTTTGTATTTATCATAATCTAATATATCTCATGTCTTCCCAGGGTCACGCTTGGGAGACTTAATGTTTTTCACTAGATTTATAGATGCCTTTGACTACAAACAGCAAATTTGTATCAGGTTGGAAATGCTGGATATACAGTAATTCTATAAAGTCTATTTGAGTTCCTTCTTAGGAGACAGGGACATTTGCTCTGTCTAAAGGAAAATCCACCTGATTCTACACCAGATATGCAGCACATCTGTTTACGCTGTCTAAAATACTCTCCCCCTTTTTCAGACACTCAAAATTAAAATGTAATTAATTATACTTAAATAACAGCCAGCGTGAGGCTACACTACGTCATGAAGCATCTCAACTCCCCGGGGACGTACATGTATGCCAGGATTCTATTTGTGGATTTAATTGGCGTCAAAACACCTTCATCCCTGAAAGAAAGCTCACCCAACTCACTGTGTCCTGGTTTATTCCTTCCACAGCAGCTTCCTGAATGACAGGAGGCAACAGGTGAGGTTGGGGAGTGTCACCTCCAACATCTGGACCATCAGCACTGGCGTCCCCCAGGGATGTGGTTTGGATCCGCCACCAGTCAGTACAGGTACAGACTGTAAGGTCTGCAGAAAACACATTTGGGACCAACCTTCTCTGCATCCAGGAACTGTACCCCTCCGTGGTCAGGAAACAGGCAAGCAACATTTCTGCAGACCCCTCACACCCTGCACATCAACTGCACACCGAATGTGAACATAGAGAGATGTTTCTAGAGAAAAACATGAATCTAAATTATCATAATGACCAGGGTTATAATAGTTTTGAATTTTTCATTTTAGTTTAGTTTTATTTCGTTTTGACTTTTTCTCCTTCAATTCAGTTAGTTTTAATTCGTTTTTAGTGTGGGTTTGCTAGTTTTTATTAGTTTTTATATTTTCAAAAATGCTTAGTTTTAGTTTAGTTTTTATTAGTTTTAGTTTTAGTTTTGACGTCACGGACCGTGAGGCGTTAAGGTGCCGTAGCTGCCAGTTGGAGATAAACGGCCAGAGCAGAATAAATCGATCATACCAAGAGGGTTATGTTGACAGGGACGAAAACGGAGGAAATGATATCTTTAATTTCAGTTTGTTTTAGTTAGTTTTCTAAACACGCAATATAGTTTCAGTTAGTTATCGTTTTTGTCTTTTAATTTTCGTTTTTATTTAGCTCAGTTAACGAAATTGTTTTTTCAATTTTAGTTTTCGTTATTTCGTTTGTTTTCGTGAACGATAATAACTCTGATAATGACTTTACGCTGAAATCCATTTTGTTGGTTCTGTTGTTCTCTCAATCATACAGAACCATAACGAAGACTCATGTGGTGTTCAATGTTAAGATAAAATGGTGTTTGTGTGTCTTGACAACTTATATTGTAACACATCAGAATGAATTAACCCGGATGACCAATATATTTACCAATATATTCATGATGATTTAAAAAGTATAATTCAGAAACAGTGAAAGAGAGTGTGAGTGTTTTTAATTTCAATATATAACAAACACTTGAAATAAATAAAAGGATTTTTCTGTGTATTTTTTCATGTCAGAATTTGAAGGGTTAACCATTCATTTGCTAAAGCAAACTATATCCTTGTCAAGATGAGCAGTACTCCAATCAGCAGTGATTATACAGCAACACACTCAATAAATGCAACTACTGTATATACAAATATTAGAATGTGGAGCTAGCTACAGAAAACTGGAATCACAAACAGCAAAGAATCCTGAAACAGTAAAATTATATGGAAATCAAAAATCCATGACCCAATGATGATCCACCACTGAACAGCTGTCCCTGACAGACAGATGTGTTTCTCCAGAGTCCTGTGCACTCGGCTCTCTCATTCATGAACCCCCCCACATCTACTCAAATAGGAGAGACAATTGAATCGTGGTAAGAGTTTATAAATCAAAGGCCGTTTCAGACAGCGATAACTATCAATCGGCCACAGTGTTCAACACTTCTATGCTTTATGTGTCTTATGGCAGGAGTGGGCTGCACAGGGCTGCTTTCTGCACTCTCATCTGCAGTCATCTGTTGAGGGAGCAGGATTAAAGCCAACCACTTAAACAAACTGATAAAGGAGGCTAGCTCTGTTCGGAGCTGATTGAAAAAGAGGATACTTCTTAAACCGAAGAAGATTGTGGACAACCCTAAGCTTCTTCTTCACAACACAGTGATTCAGCAACAGCGTCTTCAATCAGAGGCGTCTTCAGATCTACTGCAGCACAGACCGCTCCAGGACATCCTTCCGGCCCACAGCTATAACCCTCTACAATGACTCCTTAAAGAGGCTTAAATTATGACAATGGCAACAATTAATTTTCCCTCAGGGATTAGGAAAGGATTTTTGATTTGAATTGAGTTGAATTGAATTGTGCCCAAGGGAGTAGGTTCCTTGATCTCTCAAGACACTCTGGTGAAAGAGGTTTTATCAAAAACATTTAAAGAAAAAAAAAACAAGAGACGTATAAGTAGGTCCACATTATGCACTAGAACTGATTTTAAAGTGTTAATTTAAGGTGGACTGCAATGAATTTACACTCAGCTTGGTACTGAACTGTTGGTTCATGGGGTCAGTGGGATGAGAGGGAGTTTACTTTGCTCATTAAAGTGATCATTATTTACAATATGGTTCTTCCTTAAAACATAAAGAAGGAAGTGAGTTACATGACGACATCTCTAATGTCCTTTACATTATGCTTAAGGTATCCTGGACATAATTTCAGTTGTGGATTCTGCAACAGCAGATTAAAGAAAGTGATTGCATTTTTCATTTTAAGATTTTGATTTGTTCTATTTTTAAATTTTACTTAATCCACATTGAAGGCCTTAGCTTGAGTTCAGGACAATTTCTTCTTGAGGGGACTATAAAGTTTGAGATGACCTCCAAATAACCATTGAAGGGACTAGTGTTCATCCAAATCCATCCAGAGCCAAACATATACTGTACAAACGCTTTTAGATGGATGATTTGTAACCAACTGGGGCCTCATTTAAAATGGAGTGCGTAGGATTCATACTAAAAGTGCACGTACGCCCAAAAGCCGAAAATGGCGGGCGCAAAAAAAAATCCGGATCTATAAAACCGCGTGCACGCAGACTTCCACGCAATGTTCCCTTTATGAATCACAGTCCACCTGGAAAGCTGCGCAGCTGAATCCGCCCCATATCCCGCCCTCAACACGCCCATAAATCCATATGGATGAGCCTACTGAGCATGCGCAGTGGCTTCCTGCAGCCTGTTAGGGATGAATGCGTCAGAATGAATGAACGTGTCGAGCCACCGTGCCACTGAATTTCGCTGAGATCTGAGATCTAGATGTTGTGGATGATGTGGAAAGAGGACAGTGAAACGAGATTATTTGGTGGTCACAGTAAAAGTAGAAAAAGTATATAAATAGTATAAAATAAAGCGAGTGAGTGGCAGCACGTCGTTGCTGCCCGTTAGTGCCACGATCGCACGACGCAATTTCCACTGGGGGCAGGGGGGACATGTCCCCCCCACTTTTCAAAATGATGTATTTGTCCCCCCCACTTTTTACAGTTTAAAAACTAACGGTAGGCTCAGCAAATCATCAAGACACTCGGGACGGCGGCCCGGCAGCCCCCGCTCCCCCTCCTCCCTCTCGTCTCCCCTCAGAACTGCTCTAGGCTGTTTTATGGTTCCGCGTTACACCAACGCAGAGCCTACAGCGTAGGGTACGCGGCGACGCACACCTACGCCGGACCCTACGGCGTAGGCTCTGCGTTGGTGTGACGCAGAACCATAATTCCGGCTTAAAAGTAAACAACATGAGCGCACGTACCCGTGCATGACAGGCAGACACACACGGGGAGAAGAGACTATTTCTTTAATTTTTATTTTTTTTAAAACGTTATCCTTATGAACGCAATTGTTATATAGTCCAACTTTCCTTATTTTAATCAGAACACTTTCTTTTTTCCTCTTCGGCGTGGAGTACCACCTCACAGCCTGCCTCGCCAGTTCCCCGTGTCTTAAGTAAATTCTTACGGGAGGGTCCTGGTTGCCGTAAAGATACGCAGATTTTCGGTTAGTTTTTTCTTTTTAGATCCGAGGCTTTGCGTAGAAGGTGGCTTCCGCAACTTTCAGGCGCTTTTTCTGCGCAAGCAAGCTTGATAGATGAGGCCCCTGGACATTGTCATGTTCGACAAACTCCAAAAGAAAACAGCTGTGATAAATGCAGCAACAAGGACTTTGGCGCCGTTAAGGCCAGTAGGGCCTGGGCCCTACCTACTTATGAACATCAAGCATAAAAAACCATCTTGGGATGTCACTCATTGCCTATCAGAAAGCCATATTATAATATTTATAAGACACAGGCTATTTGCAATGTGGCATGAATCAATACAGTTAAATTGCACTGTCACATTTAACTGTTTTTAGCTACATGGTGATAAGATTTTGGAATGAGACACCGAAAGATAACAGATTGTTTTGGGCTAACGCCTGTAAAAGTTAAAAAGGGGTTGTCTGCTGTCGCCGGGGTGTACTGTGAGGAAACTCCATGTCCAAAACCAAATTCTCCATCCAGTGCAGCTCCGATGACTCCAGGCAGCCAGTTCTCTCCTTCAGTTACACTTCCTGCCGATCCCGTTAGAGCTACTCCTGCCTCAACAAGCTTGGCTGAAGCCCACTGGTGCAAAACGTGTGCAAGGTGCAACACTAACAAAAATCTGATCTGTTCGACCACAGTGGGTTAAAGAATTCGGCCTGTTTGACATTGATTGAAGCTGCAGCAAAGATGTTCTGCGCTCATTATCGATTTTGTACTTGTTAAGGACGGGGATCAGGTTTGAGCAAAAGCAATGAGCTTGCTTTCTCTGTGTTTGGATGCCAAAACCTGCACTCTGTTCTTTTAGGAGCAATGAAAGCAGTAAATATCACAAAGTTGCTATAGCTTACATGTGCATTTATCCCAGCAACCGATTGCATCCCAGGCTGATGCCTTGCTCAAGGCTAAACAACAGTGCAGACACCAGATGTTGTTTAAGGAGATAACCTCCATTATTTATTCCACGGGTCAGGGGGCATGGTGTGAGATGGCAATTATCAAAAAGCAGCAGTCTCTACAAGTTGGTAGAACATCACACACAAGTCAAAAATGGCATGATCAATAACATGTAGGGTGTTAGTTGAGAAGCCTGGAGAAAACACACATTTTTCCAGGATCGGTTTGTTTTACCATTTTGGCTTGAATCTATAGGAAGAAAAACAACCGCTGTTTGGACACATATGTGTTCTCCAAGGAAAGCTCATAATTACACCTTTTAACCACCTTGAAGTGGATATCTGGAGCTGGGTTGATTGCAAGGGTCATTTCAGAGCTGATTTAACTTTGAATGGTTTGAGATGGTTTGCCGCTCCATTTACAAAAAGTCATTACATAACCATGCCAACGTATTTCGCCCTAGTGTCAAATTGACCTCCCTTTAGTGCACTTTGAATTTCTGTAGAGGATCATGATGCATGCAGGACAAAAATCACAGGATTTATTGTTCAGAACCAGTCCCAACATTGCCAGTCTGCGTTTATAAAGGTTGTTGTAAACTACAGTTGTCATTTATGGACGCTCTCTCCTACAAAGACCGGCATATTTATGAACGCTGCTGCAAACAGAACATTATACCTGCTGCTTTGAACGGGACCTATAAATGCCAGCTGGTGATGCTGAAACACTGCACAATGTTTATAAATGAAGATGCAAACATCGTTTTTAAATCCAGTTTAAAAGAGCCACGGTGATGATGTTTACAACCACTACTGTACGTGTCCACCACGGTTCTGCCAAGAAACCTGAGCCATCTGATCTTTCAAAATGTTGATAAGATTCAACTTTGAAATGTTCATCTGTAAAACAGATGTAGAAGTCCATCACCATTCGAGTCCTTCATATCTGGATGCATCCACGTCTGAGTGTTTTTCAAGAAGGTAATTTTCCACAATTTCACAGAAGAAATTGTGTGCTTTTGAAGAATTATACAGGTTAATGAGTCCTCGTATATCTGTTACATCGTGCCTAAAGAAGCGAGTTCCTACAGAAAAGCAAATCTAACTCTTTTTAATGTCAAGTGACCTGTAGATGGGACAAAACAGTCTTCATTGGTATTTTTGCCAAATATTCTCATATCACCAGGAAAAAAAAGACAAATAAAACACCTCAGGAGAGTATATAAACCTTTAGGTGCATTTCCTATCCCTAAACCCAATCTGTGCAATTTCAAAGTTACTGGAAACACACATGCAGACTCATTTCTTACATGTACTGTAGTCCATTAGAGTTTTGGGATCAGAGTAGGAGCAATTCACATGAACTGGTAACACTTCTTTCTTCCCACTTTGCTGTTGACAAACAAAAAACAAACAAACAAACTAACTAAAACTAACAAAAACTAAACAAGAACTGGTTCAAAGTTAGGCTCTGGAAACGCTTTAGTGGAAAAGGTTCATATGTCCGTTATTTACCAGTTTATCCATGATAAGTTATTAGGAACCAAACATGTTTTAATGATTTTCCTTGAAACAAAGCAAAATAGAAAAAGAATCGCTGTTTTTATTTTGCCAAGTCATTTGTTGTAATATTCCAAATTCCAATTTTTCCAAGCCCCATTTACTGTAACTGCTCCAGGTTGAGCTTTGACAATGGGCATGGGAGTGTGAGACACAGTATACTGTTTCATGCCAAATATATTTGTTAACTAGATTAATAGTACACAACAGACACTGATAACCGTCATGTTCACTGTTTAGCAGCTTCGCTACACTTTTGAAGCATTTTGCCTTTTTTTTTCTTGTCTGACCAGTTTTCCTCTCACTGTTTATCGACTCGATCACTTTCTGGTTTATTCCTTCCACAGATAATCACAGAAAACTCAACTGTGTTTCCAAAAACTTCATTTACAAGGCGGATAAAACACAGTCTGGAGCAGCATGGACAGTCAGAAAACCTACTGTACCACAAAGTTCAATAAAATGATAAATGTGGTTTAAGGTGGTCCATTTCTTGCCGCTGTGAGTCCAGTTTTTACAGTACAGGATGTGTGTGGTTACCGTTTTCAACAATGTCTTTTCCCTCTTGTAGAATACTCTGCTGGAAATGATGCGTACCAGAAATAAATATTGAGTCTAGATTGATTTACTCTTCATCCCCGGCTCCTCCAGTTCACCGGTCCTAGTGCGGTACGTGGCCCGGTTTGGACAGGTAGCCTATGAGGGCGACGACCACCCCCACGTACATCCCGGTCCCGATGGTAATGGACAGTGCAGCCAGGAATAGGGCTCTTCTGGAGCTTATCCCGGCTCTAGAGAAGTCTCCCTTAGCGATGGCCTTGCCAGTCTGACAAAATAAAGCAGAGTGAATTCAGCGGCTGTGTTACTCATCAGCACGGAGTGTGTGAGTAGGTGTTAAACCACAGTTAAAAGAGGAAAAACAAGAAATCCTCTTAGGGAGCCATTAGTTACCATGGTAATTAGTTGTTATGTCTCTGACAGTGACAAATGTGTTATTTTGGTGTTTTGTTTTCCCATCAATAAATATGGGCCTGGCCTTTTATTTCTCCATCTGACATGTTATTTTCTGTTCTGGTATATTTTTCTTTTTCCAATGATTAGAGAACATGTTACAACAAAACATATCCAGTGCTTTGTTTGAGGTCGTAGGGCTTAAAACAAATGAATGACATTAGTCTTATCTAAGATATCGTTCTCACTGTATACAGTACTCGAGTTGAGGGGGGATGAGGGGGGATGGCATCCCCCCATGAAATAAAAACGGTCCAAATCATCCTCCCTGTAAAACTGCCACCCCCCCTTTCCATCCCTTATGTCATTTCATCAATGAATGTGGTATTACTGCTATTTCAACATTTAGAGTCATCACCAGAAAAATAACACCAGAAAAATAACTTATTTGACTATTTTCACCTGTTTCAAGTAAATTTTCACTTGATCAATACGGGACGAAACATTTTTTTCTGAAATAAAGGACAATTCCGTATTTTACGGGACGGGTGGCAACCAATGTTCCCTCTAATTTTTCATGTATCTGGGCACACACACAAGCTCCCTGAGCAAACTGAGGACGACTGTGAGCAACATCACATATGCACGCTTTATTTTTAAGTATCTCATTACACTTAAAACAAGACTCGTCACTGGAAAAAACAACAATTTTCACCTGTTTCAAGTAAATTTTCACTTGAAATAAGTAGGAAAATCTGCCAGTGGGACAATATTTATCTTCTTATTACAAGTAAAAAAATCTTGTTCTACTGGCATATTTTTCTACTTATTTCAAGTGAAAATCTACTTGAAACAGGTGAAAACATTTTTGTTTTTTCCAGTGATGAGTCTTGTTTTAAGTGTAATGAGATTTTTTTTTACTAAAATGAGACATTTTAACTAGAAATAAGACAAATATTCTTGTTAAGATTTTGAGTTTTTGCAGTGATCCATTTTACTTATCCTGTGAAGGACAGAGTCATATTGATAAGTTCAGAAAACTGTTTTTATTGTTGTGATTTGATGTATTTGATGTAATCCCAGTGGATATTTAAAGCTTACAGAAGGCTGCATTTAACTGCTGCTATGTCATTCCTGCAGTATTTCTGCAGGTGTTTTGGTCAGTGCTATCATTTGTAATATATTATATTATTTGTAATCAGCACAAATTATCTGTCCCCATATGATAAAATCCACCATCCCCCCTGATCTTTTTTTACAACTCGAATACTGACTGTATATATCAATTAAGTATAAGGTTTTTAACCCCAGTGCTGATTCAGTCCATACTATGAAAGCAAATGTCAGTTTTAATGGTTTTTCTGTTCACAGCTGACTGACAAGAGGGCTGAACCTGCTGAATGTACGCAGTCATTCATCTGAAACAACTGCAAATAGGGTCACAGGGTGGAAAATGGGCTCCAACCGCACTTGTGTGGGTGCTTGTGTTCGCTGACCTTAAATAAAATGCAATGTTTTCAGAATTAATGGCAGGCTTGAGGTTTGTGGGCCTTTACCTTGTGAGAGTAGTAAAAGGCAACAATGCCCAAGGGCCAGAAGCAGCAAAGCATGGAGAAGATGGCCAGGCCCAAGTAGTCCCGCGGCGGCAGCACGATGAAGTTGTCCTCACTCTCACTGTCGCTGGAGCTGTCACTCTGGAAGACAGCGGGATTAGAGTGAGTGAGTGGGATCCTGAAAAGGAATGATGTTATATAAAGTATATTTTGCCTGCAAATTTGGAAGGTAGAGAAATCCGAGTTGCAAACTAAAACGAAAAGATGATTCAGTGATCTTGACAGTTACACTGAAAATGTGTAAATAGTCCAATTTGAACGTGTTCAACCCACGACAGGTTGTGCTTAGTCATCCGGAGAGGATTTGGTGCCTCTGTCAACAGCCGTGAACTGCGTGACAGATAACACGCGGATTAACGGATTGTCCCATCGCGATGAGAAACCGCAAAGAAGACAGTGCCATTTACACGCTGGATTGCTCCTCCAGCCTGATAGACCTCCACCGTTCACCCTTAATACAACCTGCATCTTACAAGCCAAAGTGCATTCAAATACTGTCTGGTGTGGCTGATGTTCAGGGCGATGGGGCTGAGTGGGTTAATTAATGATAGATTTGAATGCCACTCAGACTGCATGAGCCCATCATGCCTGCAGGAAGGATGAAAATATCGCTGCATGGCTGACCTTTGAAAGAAGGTGGCCATACTTCCTCTCAGCTGTCCAGAAGACCCAGAGGATGTCTCCTTTAATAAATAGCCCCTATTAGGAGCAGGTTTCATTTGTTGGTGCTGATACTTTCAAGAATCGATCAAAAAAGGGAAAAAGAAAGCAAAAAACAAAAATCAATACATACTGTAAGGCAGGATCTCAACCAACCATTTTAGAGGTAATTAAAGAACAGTCGAGGAGGCAAGCAAAAGAAGAGGAACAATTTACGGGTTTCTGCGAAGAAACCTTATTTATGTTTTTTGAAAAAAGTGGAGGAGGGGAGCGTGGAATTACTGAGCAGTTATCAAAATGCAGCTGGAGTAGGGCTGGGCGATATATTGAGATTTTAATATATATATCGATATATTTTCAAACACGATATGGTACGAGACAATATCGTTTATATCGATTTAAAAAAAAAAAAATTTTTTTTTTTTTTACTTTTTTTTTTTTAATGATTTTGATATAGCTTATTTTGTGACAAATTGACTTGAATGTTTTATTTGAGATTTGCACAAATGTTTTGTTATTTGCACAACTGTCAGTCTCAGTGGAAAAGTCTGCCTGTTACTGTCTACATTGTATTAATTGCACAGTGTATTTTAATTTAATTGTTATGCAGGAAAGGGATATTTGTTTTATTTTATTCAAGAAGCATTTTTATTCTATATATGCAGGCAGTTTATTTTTATTTCATTTGTTTTATACATGTTGATATTGTGCAGACCTCTGTTAATAAAGGAACCTGTGTGACATTTGGCACGAGGCTTTGTATTAAAACTGACTGTTTTTTTAAGGGTTTGCCTGAGAAAAAAATGAAGCTAACAGAGATGCTATGCTATAATGCTTTGGGGGAAACCCCAATTAAGGCACAGAAAAAATATCGAGATATATATCGAGTATCGCCATTCAGCTAGAAAATATCGAGATATGACTTTTGGTCCATATCGCCCAGCCCTAAGCTGGAGCCGAGAAAGGATTATGAAGCTCTCTGTTATCTGCTTTGTGAACGCTATCCACCTGGACACCCAGGTGAGATCTATCCAAACAGCAGCTGCTGAAACCCCCGAAAGTGGTGAGCACAAACAGGAGTAATCTCCTGTTATCTTTATGGCGCGAGACCCGATAACAGACCTGAGTGACTGGTGCTTTCAGTCCTACTGACAGCCTGTTTGACACCAAGTCCAGCCAGCCGCAGGATGGACTCCCCAGTCTGCTCCATCTCTATAACTGACTGGGCTGCACAGAGGGACAGAGCCTTGTACAACCACAGCTCTTGTTAGCATCCGGAGGGAATGACAAACTCATCAGCATGGCAAACACAGACCTGCTATGTGTTACCTTGAATTTAGTTTTTCCTTTGTCACACACCCACTGGCAATAACAAGAGGTGGAATTCCTTTTTTTTCTTTTCTTTTCTTTCAGTCCAAACACAACCCACAAAGCATTGTAGATGTCTTCTTTTAAATTTAAGGCAGATATGATCAGAGGTGGACAGAGTACTGGACCCCAGTACTTGAGTAAGAGTACAAATACTACTGGTCAAAATTTACTCCGTTACAAGTAAAAGTAGCTCAGTCAAAATATTACTCGAGTAAGAGTAGAAAAGTACTTGCTTTTAAAGGTACTTAAGTATCCAAAAGTAAATGCTTTTAAATTTACTTTAAGTAAAAGTAAGAGTAAGAGTAAATTTCTTATTTTCCACATCAGTAAATTACTATATTTTTTGTAAATTAATTTAAGGATCTTATAACTCTTGTTTCTGAGAATTAACTCTTTGAAACCAGCTGCACTGATGTGCTGCTTTTAGAACCACAATGTTATATAAAACCTGCAGAAACACCAAAAACAAATCAAATGAATGGGATCATAAGAGGACAGCAGATGATGCAGAGTTTATTAACAATCTTGCTTGTGTCCAATAGGATTTTAGGGAAGAAGAAAAAAGAGCAGACCTGAAAGTAACGAGTACTTTTCAGCCTTCCTAGAAATTTACTCGAGTAAAAGTAAAAATATTTGTCTTGGAAATGTATTCAAGTAAGAGTAATTAGTACCAAAGAAATCTAATACTCAAGTAAAGTACAAATCCTCTGGATATGTACTTAAGTACAGTACTCAAGTAAATTTACTCCGTTACTGTCCACCACTGGATATGATGCTTCTACCAGCTCTGCTTGGTTTATATTCTTTTATGACCATATCTAATAAATTACTTACGATACTGGATTTGCTGTTATTCCTCAGCACGTAGCGATTGTGTGAGTGTATTTTTATAATTCAAAAACACATGAAAGGAGACATCTTCCCCCACAGAGCCACACAAGAGAGGTAGTAAGAAAATGCAGGTTCTCACATTCCAGCCAGAATCCCAACTTTCCAT
Organism: Cololabis saira; assembly: GCF_033807715.1. Classification (NCBI taxonomy): domain Eukaryota; kingdom Metazoa; phylum Chordata; class Actinopteri; order Beloniformes; family Belonidae; genus Cololabis; species Cololabis saira. The sequence goes on from NC_084602.1 coordinate 24,756,769, forward strand.
TAGGGATTCATTAGCTGCTTTGAGCTGACATAGAATAACTTTAGCTCCAGGCTCACCTGCTACGCCAGCTATACATCAGCCAAGTACCGCTTAAAACCCTAAAAGCACGACATTACTTATGGCATTAATGGAGCTTGCTTGAATGTCTCTATCCATCTGCCAGGCCTCCGAGTGACAGGGGCTGGCACAATCATCAGGCCAGTTAGGGTGCTATACTTCATCCTCTCCCAGCTCCGAGCCCTGGGTGTTTCACAAGTGTCCCTGACTGAAATTAGATTTTCTCTACTTCTTTGCTCTCGTTGCTTTTTTTTCCCACTCTCATTTCAGAGAGTGGTTACATTCCTTTCAGAACAAAAGTGGGGGCTGATAAAATCAGATATGGACTTTTCTCTAACATTAATAAAACCAAAAGCATACTGTTATCTTTCAAGAAATTTAACAGACCCCCAGCAAACAGGCCTCTTTGAGAGAAGAGTGGGAAATGAGCATGAATCACACAGACAATCTGTTAGGGAAGCAAAGTGAGTAATAGGCATCGCCATAGTCTTTGCACAATGAATGCACAATGAATCATTTTCTGCTGACAGTTACAAGTCAGTGTTGATAAGCCTTTAATTTCATAAATCACTCTGTGAAACACTGTAACATATCTCTAACTGGCTTCTGTTTGTCTTTGAAAATGTGTTACGGTAATTATTTTCACATTCTGAATCACGAGTGAGGACTTTTAACTGTATAAAAAAAAAACTTAACAAGCCCTCTGTGATGTCACCCACATGTTTCTGAAGAGACAAGGTGACGCCCACTTGGCACGAGGGTTACTCTGCCCAGTCCCAGTTAATTCAAAATGTGGCACCTCAGTCATCAAAAGCCTGTTTTAGCTTTGTTCATGCTCGCCTGCAGTGCTAACTGTTACCTTATGTTCATTCTGACTGATTCTTGGCTCAGCCAATAGCTAGCCATCATCATTTCCTCATCAGTCATTGTCCTGCTATGAAGCTAAGTGAAGCAATCAGCAGTTTGTACCAACCCAGCTTTGGCTAAATCCAGTGGTCATCTCTGATTTTGCCACCACAACGACATTTGAAACAGGATACTCTGCTGCAAATATTGGCTTTGCTGCATGGATCGGCCGAAGGGGCTGGTAGCTACACCTAACTTTGATGGAAATAAAGTGGGCGTGTACCAGTCAGCTTCACAGTTATGTGTCTTCCGCCCATTTGCAACAGTGCTAAGAAAAAAAGGCTTCAGAACCACCCTTCTAAAAAATCTAGGGCTGATGTCACAGCTCGGCTGTCCAGTTATATTTACAGCCTTGGTTAGAAGCCTTTTGAAGGTACTGTATTTTCTGGAATATAAGCCGCACCTGTATATAAGCTGCATCCGCTCTATTTAAAAAAAAAGATATGCAAGCCGCAGATATTTATGTTGTTAGATTAGATATTTACTACATGTACAGAAGGATTTTGAACTGTAAATGATGTACATGTATGTACCTAAATAGATAATTTCCTAACAGTGTCTTTTAACACGGCAGCAACTTTGCTGATTAAAACGGGACAGAACCAAGAGAAAATAACCGGTATTTATTTATCTATTTATCTGTTTGAAATCTGCTTCTACTTCAATCTGCTAAAGAAGAAGTAGCGTATTCTTTTTTGCATTTATTTTGTCTTAGTTTTGATTCTGATTCCGGTTAGAGCGCCCTGAGCGGTGGAAGAAAAATCCACAGAATAGCCGCACCTTTGTATAAGCTGCATGGTTGAAAACCTATGAAAAAAGTAGCGGCTTATAGTCCAGAAAATACGATTGTTTCCAGCTACTTAGTAAAGCATCAACCCCAAACCCTTCCAGACCAACCAGATGGTCGCAGCAGTCTGTTAGTAGAGTTAGCATCACAACCATCCATATTATCTTTACAGTAAGAATGATTAAGCTCTCTTAGGTCTAAATTCACAGGTTCACAGATTTAAAGGTTCACCCGAAATCATAAGTGGTTAACATGAAAGCTGGTAATTTGGCCATATATAGCAGGACAGCTGTCACTCAAATTAGAACACCTCTAAATATGTGGATTTATACAATTCTACGCGATGAGGTATGTAAAACAGACACTTTAGCATGCGGGTCAAAGGAGACTGACCCCCTTTTGGAGCCAGCTCCTGGTGGTCGCTTGAAGAACTACAACTTTTGCAACTTCCGTATTGATGATTGATATTCCATTATCAATTAAGTTACTCAATAACAGGAAATGAGCTGTGTGTGTGTGTGTTTGTGTGTGGGAAGGGCGGAATGTGCAATAACGTGTGCTGCTGTATGTATAGAGGGATGTGCAATAATGTTGCTGTAGCAAGGGGTTTTTTTTTGTGTAGAGGTGTTTTCAGGACATTGCGGGGGGGCATGCAAAGAGCGGGGGGATATGACGATGTGTTATTTGTTTATTGTGATTTTATATGTTTTGTTATATATGTGGCGCCTGGAGTCTCTAGTTTTGTCCAAGACAAATTTCTCTCAAGGGAGACAATAAAGATTATCTTATCTTATCTTATCTTATGACACTGCAGTAAGCCGGATGCTGTCACTTGATTTTGAATCATCTCTGCCAAACCTTCCAACAACTACAAAATACATGGCTTCATGATAACAGATGTTTTTATGTTGCTGTAGTGTGACGGCTGACCTCATATTCAGGACATTGATCCTCCTCCACTTCGTATGACACCGTCTGGATCTTCACATCCTTCTCTCCTTGTGCATTGATTCCAGTATTTTCGGTGGAAACTCCATCTGAGCCAGTGTCTTTGCTCTCTGTGAAAGTGGTCTCAAAGCACTCACTCTTCGAGTCCTTGCTGTGAAGGCTGATGTCATCCTTGAACAGGATGAAGTTGGGCCTGTAAAATGCCTCCACAGCTAGATGAAGAGAGGTTGCATCCAAGAATTGCTGGGTTTTATGTTTGCCACTGGTGCCGGTGTAGTAGTAGCCGATCAGGCTGTCCTGATAAGGCTGGCCGAGGCGGTCACACTGGTAGTCCTGGTTGTCGTTTGGGACTGCGTGTCCACTTGTTTTCTCCAGGAGAGGGTTCTGGAGCTCGCTGAGGCTCTCCATGATTTGTGGGCTGTTTTCAAACGTGGAGTCAAGCGAGGTATGGAAACCAAAGAATATATTGTCTGGCAGCTGGAAAAGAAAAATGAAAAAAAAAAGTCGAGTGGAGTTACAAGCAAATCTGATTAATAAAACAACACAAAGGAATCACTAGTAGTCGTTGTAAAACATTCCCCTTCTTAGATATGCACAGTTGATATGGTGCTGCATAGTAATTCAGGTCAATGCAAAAAAATAAATAAAATAAGTCATTGTACTAATGATGTGGTACAGGAATTCAGCGCAGGGAGACGTTCATTTTGCATTGCAATCAGGATTCATCTCTCAAGGTCTAAGCAGATTGAGCCATGACATCACCATCTGCTCTTTGTTCAACTGTTGCATCTCACGGCTCAATTCATGAGGAAAAAAATTATCTAACATGCTTTGGCTGGACATAAAAATAGAGGGATGTGCACCTATTGTATTTGTCGATGCATGCTCATTTGACTTTTTTGCCACCCAGCTTCTTTGACCTCCTTCTCATTTTGCTGTAAAGCAACTGAGTTAATGAGCCGGGGTGCACATAGGTGCTTGAGGGTCGGTGTCCTGCATGTTTTAGACGTTTCCCTGTTTTAACACACCTGATTATAATTAAGAGTCATCATCAGCTTGTCATGGGGGTCTGCACAGGTCTGTTAATGACACAGCCATGTCTATCAGGGTGTGTTGGAGCAGGGAAACATCTAAAACATGCAGGACAGGGCCCTTGAGCACTGACAATATGTGTACCCCTGTTAATGATCATTTCAATATGGTTTATGGAAAACAAACAAAAAAAAAAAAGGGAGTGTGCCAAGACAAGCAGAGCCACCAAAAGGCAGCAAGCTGGAGGATGTGTGATCCAGTCATATCCAGATTTGAGTAGACAAATAGGATCGTTTGTCTTGCAAATCCACCACAAGTCAGTTCATCCTGGCTCACAGAGACTTTAATCTTGCAAATTAATCCCTGATCCCTTGACTAATAATGAAATGAGATAAAAGCCACTGAGGCTGCTGCACTTAAGCAAATCGAGTCTGGAATAAAGAAGAAAGCTACAAGATTTGAAAAAATAATATAAATGAAGCTGGGTTTTTTCACTCAATAGAAAAGAGAAGTAAGACAGGTTAATGCGATGTTATATGTGACGGAGTTGCACAAAAATAAAAACAGACTCATGGGGACAGATAAAACCTGGAACTATGGGAGGTGTTTGGAACCTCTGACCTGCTGAAAACAAAAGTTCAGGCGGCTGCAGTCGGTTTCCAAAGTTATTTTCTGTGGAGAACCATGACTAATGTGGGCCAGTGGCTGAATCTGAGCCCCCACCCACACACACACACACACACACACACACACACACACACACACACACACACACACACACACACAGAAAACTCAGCCTATTCACCAGTGTGTGTATGCCGCATCCCTCTGAGGCTCCAGATAACAAGAAATGCCATTACACACTACATTAGATGAGTAAAATCACCTCCCAAATTCACAAATAATTCATCTGACATGAGAAGAAGTGCTCTTAGCAAACATGAGTGTGCGCTTAGACTCCACAATTATTAATGACCATGAGCACAGCCTGTCTGTCTACCTTCTGTTTCTGCTGCTTAGTAGACTGCAGTTTATTTGCGCTCTCTCTCTCTCTCCATCCCTCTCTCGCCCTTTCTCACCCACAGACACACCTAAAATACAATATTCTTCCCGTTTCGCTGACATCAGCTGCAAAACTCCTAAAAAAAATGTGCACAAGCGTTTGATGAGGGAATTTTTTTACTTCTCGTTTCTTTGCTGTTTTGAAGAAGCAGACGATGTGTATGATATAAGCACAATAATATTTTAGGACCACACAAAGGTAGACCTCGTAAAAGGATCTTACCTGTAGAAGAAAAATCCTCCCGTCGGTTTGCTCAGCATAGTTCCCTGGCGCATCTGAGTCGATGTAGAGGAAAGGACGGACCCATCATCATCCCACTTCTCATTGCCAGGTTTGGGAAAACTGCCATCATCACACCGCAACTGTGAGATCCGTTTATATAAAGATGCTTATTCCGTGTGTGCAGGATTGGACTTTGCTCGCTGAGCCCTGGATGCCATGGCACCGCTGCTGCGTCTGGCAGCTTGGTTTTACGCACGGGGTGTCTCTCTGAGCTCCAAACAAGTCGCAGAGAAGCTGAGCGGCTCCAGCCAACTGATTGGCTGTGCGTGGCGCACTGTGAACTCAGCTACCAAGCACAGATTTGGCTTTTTCAAACTTGCCCTGTCTAGACCTCTACTTCCATTCGGAGTCTAGGTTTTTTACGACTATTTTTTTGTTTTTTTATTGTTTTTTCTGCACCCCTCCGGCCAAGGATGGTTGTACTCTGCTTTGTTGCATAAGCTGAGTCTTTTATGAAATCAGTCTCCTGAGATAGCCACTGAAATGTGCTTTAGATAACCTGAGAAGCTTATATATCATGCAATCATATACGTCTGTTGAAGTCTTATTCTTCACTTATTAGAAGACTCAACAACACAGAAACCTAATAAATCCATTTGTACCATCTTTCTTTGTAACATAAATTCAGGAATTCTTCTGCATGACTCAGAAAGGCTCCAAATAAAGGTTGAATAAAGCCACTTTTCAATTCATTGCACATTTCCTCTTGATTAATATTTCAAACAAATCCCATGCATTTATCATGAGCTTACCAATTTGAATGCTCCTTTAACCCCTCTCTGCTGTGCTTGCTTTGATTAGCACATTTATCATTGTCAACACTGATTATATAACTTCAGCACACTAAACCATTTCCCATACAAGCAAATGAGTGACATAAGAGATCACACATGGGGAAATTGAGTTTAAATCATTTTAATCCTTTGAAATTAATGATAAGAGACCCACATGCTTTACAAGAACATAGTCTGTGGCTTAAAATAATTAAATATAGTTTTTTCAAGGTTGCCAAAAACTAAAACGTAGCCAGTGAAGACATTACACATATCTTATTCAGAAGGAGCGCCTGGTTCTACGGGGTCATAAAAATGACTGGAGTTAATAATGTGCAAGTCCAGGTTCTGTCAATTTCACTGGGAGATGCATTAAGGTGCTGATGGACACTTTATGTGGGAAACATGGGTCTGCATTTATAAGACGGGGCCGACACCAGCTACATAAGTCACCTTGCGTTCAGATGCATGAGGCGACGTGGCATAACAGCCGTGCTGTCTATGTGATGGATACCACTCCCTCGGGATACGGGTTGGCTATATTAGAAGAGGAGGTGGGGGTGCTTAGTGCGGGGAGAAGACTGGGACCTGTTACCTTTTCTCTCTCTCCTTTTCTCTCTCTCTCTCTTTCTATTTGGATAGTTTTAATAAAGATTTATTTCAAGATGACTCAAAATCTCCACAAACAGAAGCTAAATCCAGAATTATCAGCCAATTGATTTTAATGATTATAAGTGTCGTCCAAATCTCTCCTAAGACCAAGTTTTTATCAGCCTTCTGTAGATGGACTGTGAATATTTATGGTTCTTACTGTGCCCCTTTCTTCTGCTCCATTTTCCACTCTATATTTAGGCACCGTGTCACTATGTAGCAGATGCACTATTTGTAAGGCTTTTTCTCCTCAGAGACCTCTAATATCAAGTAACAAAGAAAAAGATCACGTCTGAGCTTAATACGCAGATGAGTAGATACTGTTAACAGACATCAAGGAAAAAAAACTAGAGACAGAACATTTTTCCAGTAGCCTTTTGTTTATTTATTTATTTTTATTGATTTCTCTCTACCTCTGTTTGATATCAGAGCCAACACCATGAACTTTCCCCAGGCCCATTAACCAGCTTTAATCATTTAAACACTTTTGGGAATTAACCAGCCTAATCGGATTGGCAGAGAAAGTATCAAACCACTTAATTTGATCTGGCCTAGACAGCTTTTACGCTGAGAGAAAGGGCAGGGGTGAACTTCCTGATAAGCAGCTTTTCTCACATGGCCATCCTTCGCATCATTTCGTGTTTGATGAAACATTTTAATAAAGCGTATGCCAGTGGAGCACCTCTGACCACTGAAACAGCTTATGGGAGGAAAAGATCTGCCGAAAAGTTTCTTTAATCGACACAAACTGTATCTACACATTTAAATTAATATTTCAGAGCTCCCGTCTCATTTTTCAATAATTTTAGTCATGGCAGTTATAACAGGTTACAGTAATTACCTCAAAGAGGTAAACAGTGCCATGCAAAAGTACAAGTGTGCCAGGTAAAATGTTTACTCACTTCATCTTTGTTAGAAACCCTAAATATACTAAAAACACTAAATGTTGGCCATCCATCAATCCATCCATCCATCCATCCATCCATCCATCCATCCATCCATCCATCCATCCTTCCATCGCCTAACATGTATGTTCTTTGGACCGTGGAAATTTGGAGTGCCCCACGGAAACCCAAACAATCCTGAGTCATTACCCAGGATTTAAACTAGCAACCCAGCTGCTATGAGGTGACAGTCAAAGGTTTTCTCGTTGCAGGGAAAAAAATATTTTATTATCATGTTAATTATTATTATGATTACTTTTTTTTTTTACTTGGCCATTGCAAAGGACTAGTTTCTAAAATACTCCATGCTTGTTAAAATGCAGCTTTGCAAGCTTCTTCCAGTGGATTTTGTGGTGTGATAACAGAAATGGTTTCTTCTGATGAGTCTTGGAGTCCGAGTTTGTGCAAGTGCACCTGCAACATTCATCTGTGAAGAATTTAAAATCTTTATGCGGGTCTTATGTAGTCAAACAGAGGTATAAGCCTTTTCTTAATTACAATTTAAACTGGAGAAACAATTACTCGAGGGCTTATTTATCCTCATTTTCTGCTTTGTTGGTGTCAGTTACGTAGATATTCAGAATGCTGGGTACCTTGTTAGCTCATGGCTGCAGATTCAAATCTTTCCGAGTGGTTACATTTTTAAACACGGCTCCTTTCTTTTTTCATCACTTTAAAATTGTACCCAAGTAAATCACGCACAAATCTTGTTTAAATGTTAAAAGAATACTAAATATTCAGATTTGTTCCTTTCGGAGAGCTGTTCACAACCTGTGAAACATTTTCTACTGCTGGGGTGAGTGTAGACACCAGGTGTTACGTAAGGAGCTACTCTATTTGGCCAAACGTGCCACTTTTCAGATGACAGTAAGAAATCAATTTGTGTAGCGAGACTCAGGTGCAGAGGCTTTTGAAAGCTCAGCATATGGAGAGGGTGTTGGCAGAACAGGGCTGGAAACTCCTTCCAGACCTGAAGGGATGCTGGAAGCGCCAGACTGGAAAAGCAAATAATCACACCCAAAAACTAACTCATATGCAGCAGCTGACTCAGGGTTTACCCGGGTTTAACAAGCTGAACATGAATTAGACAACAAACTTGGATGCAGTTATAGATCCAGTTCACCTTCAGACAGCTGCTGTCTTTCAAAGCAACAAATCGAACTGAAAGGGCATGCAAGTACAACAAAAGCTTTTTTATAAGACTTTGTTTATTGGCCATAAAGTGCTGCAGTCAGGCGCCCTCAGAATTAATTCCTTTTATAGCAATATTACAGAACTAAAGTCATTTGTTGAGGTCTGATAATAAATGAAGCCCATGTGGGATGTCAAAGAAAAATGGATTTATTGCCCCCTTATATCCAGAGAAAATGAAAATGAGCTTTACCTCTACTGTACGTTGTCATAATGAAAAATATAATAGCGGATGAA